>NC_133773.1:1254255-1351063 GCF_003597395.2 Chelonoidis abingdonii | reverse complement strand
TGCTACAGACTAGGGATCAAATTAGCTCAGATTTCTTTTTGCCTAATCCTCTAATTTGTCTAGGTCCTTCTGTATCCTATCCCTATCCTTCAGCATATCTACCACTCCTCCCAGTTTAGTGTCATCTGCAAACTTGCTGAGAGTGCAGTCCATGCCATCCTCCAGCTCATTAATGAAGAAATTGAACAAAACTGGCCCCAGGACAGACTCTTGGGGCACTCCACTTGATACCTGCTGCCAACTAGACATGGAGCCATTGATCACTACCCATTGAGCCCAATGACCGAGACAGCTTTCTATCCACCTTATAGCCCATTCATCCAACCCATACTTCTTTAACTTGCTGGCTAGAATACGAATAAGTTGCTGGCAACTTCAGATAAACTTACATAATCTCTGAATAAAATACAAACTCCAAACTTTGAATGCTAATTTAAAACAGATCTCTTCAGCTTTTGTCTATGACCTTCTCCACACACAGATTTTGTATTGGTATAACTGTCAGTTAGGGGTGTGATTTTTTTTTTCCATTTTACTGTTATTGTTACATTGGTGCAATTCCTAGTGGGGATACAGGTGCACTTGTATAAAAGTGCTTTATACCGGTATAGCTCATTCCCCTTCCCCTGTGGGAATAACTGTGCTGTTAGACACCTTTATACTCCTATAACTGCAGACTCATTAGAGGAGTTGTACTGCTTTAATTACACTGGTATAGTTAAAACAGTCCAGTGTTTGTGTTTAGACAAGCTCTAATTGTCACTTTTTTCAGCCATCAGCCCAGACAAGGAAAAATCTTGTGGCTAAAGCATGTCTCAGAGTCAGAAGATTTGTCTTTGGCTCTGCCACAAACTTCCTGTGTGATGCTGGGCAAGTGATGCAACTTTTCTGTGCCTCTATTTCACCATCTGTTAAAATGGAAGAAATGCAATTAATCCTGATTCAGAGGTTCTGTGAGGCTTAATTCATTAATGACCAGGATGTGTTAGGAGATCCTTGGCTGGAGGGCACTCGAGAAGTGCAAAGAATAAGGAGCAGAATCTATATTTTAGCTACCGAGTAGCTGCTGCTAACGCCATAGGCTGATGGAGAAGTTCATCAAAGCTGTTTGAAATGTTCTGACTGAAAATGTTTCCAGGCAAAATATGGGGTTTTGTATAAACTGAAATTCACTGTCTCAGCAGGGAAATGCCCAACAAAAGGCTTTATTCTGAGCTGACCTTTAGTCAGCTTGAAATATTGCTCATTTTTCAATAGAAATTTCAAAATTTTGTTTCATTCAGAAATGCTGATATTTTCTGGAACTTTTTGTTTTGTGGACATTTTTGATAGTCTGATTTTCATTCCATGGTGGGCTGAAAACAAGTGTTGAAATTGTGGAATTTCCTGCTTGATTGAAATTCCATTTCCCAAACATGTCTACTATGTGTGTGTGTGGAGGAGGGGGGAAGGGCAAGAAGTAAGCGCCACACTGTAGCACGTGAGGTGTGCTGGGTGCAGACCCTCAGCACAGGGCAAATACAGGTGGATGTCTTGGGTAGCACTGTTAGGGAGAATGCGCCACCTACGGCAATTTACTCGGGCTGGGGGAGAAGGCAGCATGGTCTCTGAATTGCACCAGCCACGTCCCCTTGGAGCAGCAGCGTGCTACCAGTCACCCCTACTTCCTCAGCATTCGGGGCAAGCCAGAGCTCAGCCTGTCATCAGCATTCTTGTTACCTTAGAAACTCCATACAGTTCCAGGTAATTGTATGGCAATATTCTCTCCCCTGGGTGTCGAAAGTCAGGCACGTAAATCCATAGTTAGGCACCTGAATAAAAAGGTCCTGGGTTTTTCAGAAATGCAGACTGTTTTCTGGGTGCTGTGATTACCTCTGAAAATGATGCCCTTTGACTAAAGTGCCTCCCTCTGGATATAGGCAGCTGACCTTGGGTCCTATGAACATTTTAACTTTATAACAGTAGTTCCATCAGGAAAATGATAAGAGCTAATTCCTTTTGAAGACATTGTCCAACAATTGGAGCAAGCCATGTAGTTGACCATCCAAAGGCAGGTAAAAGCTCTGGGAGACCAGAATAGAGTGGAAGAAAAGGGTTGTGCCTAAATAGATATAATTTATTAAATCTTACAGAGCAAACCTGAAACTCCTTGAAACAATTCCACACCTGCAGCACCTGTCTGACAAGAAAGTCTCCTCTCTTATCCTTCTGTTCATACCACTGAGATAGGGGTCAGAGAGAGAATCACAGGGCCAGAGCAATCCCTTTGCTTACATGAGTGAAAAGAATTCCCTTGAACTTCAGGAGTTTACTTGGATGAGTAACTCCTCACCAGGGGGACCAAGAGGCTCATCGCCTGGCCTGCAGAGTTTAGCTTCCTTCTTCTCTGACCTATGACTAGTGGAAGGGAATGTCCCTAGAACCCTTTTCCTGAGCTCTAGTGGATAAACATACACTCTGAGGAACTTTTTGTGCCATTTCCCAGTTTGTTTATTTTTTCTTTAGCTCTTTGGGTTTGCATCAACAAGCAGAGGAAGGTAGGTTAGGGCACTCACTTAGGAGATCAAGGTTCAACTCCCAGCTCATGCTCCCTATGTAACCTTGGGTAAGTCCCTTGTCTCTCTGTGCCCAAGTTCCCATCGGTACAATGGAAATAACAGCCCTGCTCTGCCCCACCCCACAGGGGTGTTACGATCTGGAGGATGATTTGGACGATGGGATGGATCGCACCCTCAGCAAGTTTGCAGATGATACTAAACTAGGAGGAGCGGTAGATACACTGGCGGGTAGGAATAGGATACAGAGGGACCTAGAGAAATGAGAGGACTGGGCCAAAAGAAATCTGAGCTAATTTGATCCCTAGTCTGTAGCAGTGCATGGGATCTTCCATCCTAAGTGCATCGCCAGCAGATCGAGGGACATGATCATTCCCCTCTATTCGGCATTGATGAGGCCTCATCTGGAGTACTGTGTCCAGTTTTGGGCCCCACACTACAAGAAGGATGTGGAAAAATTGGGAAGAGTCCAGCGGAGGGCAACAAAAATGATAAGGGGGCTGGAGCATGTGACTTATGAGGAGAGGCTGAGGGAACTGAGATTGTTTAGTCTGCAGAAGAGAAGAATGAGGGGGGATTTGATAGCTGCTTTCAACTACCTGAAAGGGGGTTCCAAAGAGGATGGATCTAGACTGTTCTCAGTTGTACCTGATGACAGAACAAGGAGTAATGGTCTCAAGTTTTTCTTCTATATTCCAATGTGCACATTATCCAGGGCAGAATGGTGGAATATAAACTGCTAGGTGTTTAGGAGTTACAGCTGGTGGTGGCTGTAGACTATCCAGTCAAGTTTGCTTTGTCATAAAGAAAGAAAGGGGCTGCTGCCAGGTAGTCTGTAGGGTTGCCAGGCATCCAGTTTTCAACCAGAACATGCATCCCCAGTTAGAGCTCTCACCCTCTCCTGCATCCCAACAATGGGGCAGCTGTGTTCCTATGGGTGCCCCTCTATACCTGGAAGACATTTTGTTTTCTTGGCATTAAGAAACACTATATTTGTCAGAATTCTGGAAAACAGAGTGAAGTCAAATCAAACACCATCCATGGGCCCTGCCACTCCAGCGCTATGTGACTACAATACAGCAAAGCATGTACTTGGCTTTAATGACATTGAGGCTACTCATGTGCTTAAGTGTTTTGCTGGAATGGGACCTATATGCTTCTAATTACTTGAGACCCCAAGAGGCCTGATGCTGTAGAATTTTTCATTTGAATAATCCCATTGAAGCCAATATGTCTAGTTACAAGGTAAAATGTGCAAACTTTACTCACCCTGATGAGCACTTACTCATGTGATCAGGGCCATCCTTACCCATGCACAAAGTACCCAGCTGTGTAGGGCACCAGGAAATGTGGGGCATCAAATTTCCTGGTGCCCTGCCAGCTGCATGCTGCTCCAGCCCCTGCCTCGCCTCTTCCCCAGAGCCCCAGCCCCTGCTCTGCCACACCCTGTCCCCATGCCCTGAGGACTCCAGAAAGTTGGGCCTGTACTCACTGGTAAGTGGAGCGACCCAGCCCCAGCCTGCTCTGCTCCCCTGGCTCCCAGCCGCACCGTCGGCAAGTGCTGGGGGGCTGGTTCTCCCCCCCACCAAGCCTGGGAGCCAGGGGAGCAGAGCAGGCTGGGGCCGAGTCACCCACTTCCTGCAGGAAGTGGCCAGCCCTCCTCCTGCCATCACCCACAGAGGCCTGGGAGCAGCCCCTGACCCCATGGAGGCCTGGGGTGGGGCCCCATACAGCTCCCCTGCAGAGGCCTGGGGCCAGCCCCCCCGACTCCTCCCTGTGGAGGCCTGGGGCCCCACACAGCACCCCCACAGGGATGCTGCATAGGGCACCAAAATAGCTAGGGACGGCCCTGCACGCGAGTACCATTTTACAGCAGTGTCCAGATCTGCCCTATATAGAGAGTAGGGCTGGAAGTCACCAAGTCCATTGTTCTGTGCCGAGGCAGGACCAAGTACTAAAACTCCACTGACAGGTGTTTGCCCAACCTGTTCTTAAAACCCTCCAATGACAGGGATTCCACAGTAGCCTGTTCCTTCCCTCGGCAGCCTGTTCCAGTGCTTAACTATCTTCATGGCTAGAAGGTTTTTCCTAATATCTATCAATCTCCCATGCTGGAACTCAGCTGATTACTTCTTGTCCTTTTGATGGCCACAGAGAACAATTGGTCACCATCCCTTGTAGACTAACCTTTTATACACCTGAGGCTATCACCGCTTCCCCCCTCAGCATTCTCGTCTGTAGATTAAACATGCCCAGTTCTTTCAACGTTTCCTCCGAGGTCAGATTGTCTGTGCCTTTTATCGCGTTTGTTGCTTTCCTCTGGACTCTCTCCAATTGGCTCCCATCTTTCTCACGGCCTGGCATCCAGACCTGGACACAGGAACTCAGCTGAGACCTCACCAGTGCTGAGTAGAGCGGGACAGTTATCTCCCATGTCTGACATCGGGCCCACTCGCGCCTGCCTCTGCTTCAGTCCACACACCGCTCAGAGACCTTTATGCTGGTAAAACACCCAGTGCAGTTTATTTACCATGTGGGTTCCCACCACCTTAGTACAATATATAGCTCTGCTCCAACCATCTTAGGGAGCCCTTAGCTTCTGAGGCAGGTGGGAAGAAGCAATCTCTCTCTTCTCTCACTGCATGTTTTCTCTCCTCCTCCTTCTCCCTGTACCTTTCTGTAGTCTCTACCTAATGGCTTAACTAGCCTTCCAGCTCTCCTCCATCCACCAGTTAGGCACTGATGGCTCGTGTTCAGTTTGTGATCCACTATAATCTCCGAACCCTTTTCTGCAGTACTGCTGCCTAAGCAGCTGTTCCCCACTTTGTATTTGTGCATTTGACTTTTCCTAAGTGTGGTACTTTGAACTTGTCTTTACTGAATTTCATCTCATTGATTTCAGGCCAATGAATAAAGCTGTCAAATTGGGCCCAATTTGCTAGACCCAAGATTTTAATTTTAAAAAAATACAACTTGAATATTTGAACAGGCAAACATTTCTGGTTTCAAATAAACATACCTCTTAAAAAATTGAGAAATACACTAATTGATAAGTTATCTCACAACCACAAAACTGCAGTCAGTGGGAGAACAGACATCAATAGGAGAAAGAAACTAAACTGGAAACAGGTCAGAACTCCACATTTTTGTTCTGCATTTTCACACACAGTGAATTCAGATCCCAGTTTTTCATTTGGCCAATTATACTGTGAGGGTTAAGTGCAAAATTCAGAACCAGATTTTGGTTCCAGCTCCACTCTAAAAGAAATGCTCAAGCCAAATTTTCTAAGAGTTGATCTTATACAGGGTGAATTCATTGCATGGAGTCCTCCAAAATTTGCAATGATTGCAATGAACTGCCATGGTCTTCAAATCAAAATCAAGTCAGCAAAATGGAGGGAATATTTTTTTAAATGCCCAAAACGATGGATGGGGTAAATGGTAGATCAACAAAGAGACAGAACTAGAACAGCACAGCACCAAAAATTTAAAAGAACAAAAAGACAAAAAGAACAGTGAGGACAAGGCACATGCAGTCAGAGCATAAATAAATGATAATGTACCACAACATTTTCTCAACACTCTCCCAGACAACTAGACTGGACCAACACCGAGGAACTGTTTGGGGAATCTGCAAGATTAGTGCATCCATCAGTCACAAAGAAAGTATAAGAGCTAAAAAGGGAATATGTAAAATTAACTGTATAAGTAGGGCTTAGAGAACCGTCTGAAGTCAGGGGTGGGTGGCAGATGTAACCACATTTTTGTTGGCAATGATAGGCGGCTAGCCAGTCCAGTGTCTCCCTTGCAGTAGACACTGAATGACTGTAGTGCAGAAGAGGCAGCGTAGTAACTGGGATCTCTGGGTGGTGCATATCAGCTACTGTGGAGTCAAGCACTTTAGAAATCCGGATAGATTACAGAAGTTAGATATTTGAGGTAGATGCCACTGAAGACAATTGACCTTTGGGTTTTGCACTCCAGAAAGAGATGGAAAGTAGCCTATCTGTGCAAATGACAAAGCACAAAAGGGACACAGCACAGGCAAGTCATTGTGTGTGTGTGAGAGAGAAAAGGCATCAAATATAAAATATGCCACAAAAATAAATGAAAAACAAAAAGAAAAAACAAAGAGAAAAAACAAGCCCCCAAACCTCTCCGCATGTCCTTGACTAACAATTAAACTTATCTAATGAATTCCAACCCAGAGGGCATTAATTAGTTTAAATTAGCCACACTGTACTTCAGTGTGCTAATCCTGGTCTCCTCAAAAGCCAAACAGCTGAAGGGCTGTTATTATATACAGAGGGGAAGTTACCATGTAGGGATTTTGGATCTTGCTCTTTGCAGATCTGAGCATATGTACATTACCAACCACCCCAGTGTAATTCATCTTCCTCTGTTTATTTCAACTGCAGATCTTTTGCTAGATGTGGTGGGAGCACATACACCCATCATTCCCAGAGCCTATAAGATATAGGAAGCTGCATTAGCCAGGTTTGGTTGGTAGTGCTTCAGCCAAGGGATGACGTGCTCTCTTGATCCACCTTGCACAGCTGCCACCATGAGTTGAAGTCTCAGCTGTGGTGACATGGAGGTGCATGCACTATAGGCCTTGTCCAGCATCCTCCCAGCAAAATTCACCCTCCCACTTCTTTGAGCCAGCCTTGCCACCACAATGCCATCCGAAGGGCTGTCCCTGCTGGCTGGAGGGAACAGAGAGAGAACTATATCTGCAGGGACACCTCCTCGTTGTGGGAGGCGCTCAGATGCAATGGGGATGGGCATGATCTGCCTAGAACAGACGAGAGAAGGAAGAGTAGAGTTCAGGAGTTTCGCCACTGAAGCCAGTGAAAACAGTGCACATGAGAACAGCAAGAGGCCAAGACCCCAGTGAGAGAACTGAGGAACTGATAAACTCCAAACTTGTCATCATGTGGCTGGTTAGCTGTGTGTACTTGAGAAGGTCAGTGCCCTGCCACCACCTGCCCTTGCTTGTCAGATAAAGCTCCCACTCTCCAGGTACAGTGACCAACTTTTGATTCAGCCTTTCTTCCTTGGAGTGTCCCTGCTGGCATGTCTCCTCCCCTGCTGTATGTCCGTTTTCTCTTCCTCATTCCACCACGCGGCTTCCCTGACTCATTAGTGGTTAGCAGCATCCCACCATCCTCTGAAGTTTGACTCAGAGCAAAATATGCAAGTGTCCCATAAGGCTGTCAGAGAGAATCTACTACCCACAAATCTCCCTGATTGACAGCACCTGGGCTGAGGCACTCAATGGGAGTTGAGAAAGAGGAGCGATCTGACTGCACAGATTGATGACAGCTCTGTGAAAAGGCAACAAGAGGCAAGGTGGAGTGCAGCAAGCACTGCATAAACCACCTGGTATGAAAGCCAGGGCAGGGCATGGTTATAGCTCCCAGCACTTCCTTGGTTCTTCTGTGTCCTGGGAACCATGATTCAATGCATGCTTACTAATGAAGCGGCCCATGTGCAGATAAAAGAAGTAGCAGCTGGAGGGAGAGAAGTGATGAAAGCTGGGCTGACAATCACAGGAAATTGCTGAGAGGTTGGCAAGAGTTTGCAAAGAGTTTATTAAGCTCAAAAGCCTCCACGAGCAAAACCTGAGGAACTTGACAGGCCTGCAGGGGCTCTTCAGGGGAGACTTGTTTCCGCGGTTGGGAGGGATGTTCTGTGTATGTACTTGTCCTTTGGCATGACATGGGTCACTGACTAACGGCAGGGGATTGGTAGCTGGACAGGAAGTCCGATGGGAGCAGGAAGGGCAAGTAAAGAGACACCAGAAGGAATGGAGGAAGAAATTAGTGTTTCCAACCTGCAGGGTGCATTGCCCAGGAGAAGTACCATGGAATTAGCACACGCAGGTGAGATCCACAGCCTGAGAGTATGAGGGTTCAGTCAGCAGCCACATTGCCTGGGCAGTGAGCTCATCATATCTAATAAACTAAGCATGGTCGGGCCCGGCTAGTAGTTGAATGGGAGCCTTCCAAGGCAAAGTTATGAGCCGCAGGATGGAGTAATAGGCAAATCTACAGAGGTCTGGATTAGTTTAGA
The DNA here is from genome assembly GCF_003597395.2 of Chelonoidis abingdonii. Classification (NCBI taxonomy): domain Eukaryota; kingdom Metazoa; phylum Chordata; order Testudines; family Testudinidae; genus Chelonoidis; species Chelonoidis abingdonii. Next base: position 1,342,433 of record NC_133773.1, on the reverse strand, counting down.
TGAGCTCTGCATATCAAAAGGCCTTGTATCTGCATACATCAGGCAAAGAAAACGGAGCTGTTTTTAAGTAATGTGAGTGCAAATTAACACCTCATCTTACAATGGTCTAACTCAAAAAAGGGGATTTTGCCTAAAATGTCTAGATTTTTGAAAACGTGAAGTATTAAGTTGCGAGAGGAAAGATGCCACGCCTGAGCTCTGGGCAGTCACCACAAACAGATTCAGAGGATTTAAAGCCAGAAGAGACCATTATGTCCATCTAGTCTGACCACTGCATAGCACAAGCCAGAAAAATTGCCCTGTGATTCCTGAATCGAACTCAATAACTTGGGGCTGAAGGGGACACCCAATCCTGAGTTAAAGACTCCAAGTGAGGGAGAACCCGCCACACCCCTTGACAGTCACTTCGAGAGGTTCATTATTGTCCTGGCTAGACATTTTCCAGCTTTGTTCCATTTTGACTTTGCTGACTTCAACTTCCACTCACCCTTGTTTTACCTTTGCTGCTAGCTTAGAGAGTCCCCGAGAGCAGAAATCTACTCACCCTGTGCTTGGTCCTTCGCCTTCTCTGTGCTTCCCTTGGGTGGCACAGCAGCTGAACCAAAGGAGGATTAGTACAAGGCCATCTTTCCAGACCACAGCTTTCTCCTTACAGCATCCCTTGGAGGCAGGGACGTGCTATGACCTTCATTCATTGGTAGGAGGTTAAGGCATAGAAAGACTTCGGCCTGGTGTACCTGTAGAATTTAGATCCCCATGGCTACTGTGCTCAAGCGGGTGAAAAAGTCACACCCCGGAGTGCTGTAGCTATGCCAACCTGACTCCTGGTGTAGCCACAGCCAGGTCAATGGAAGGTCAGCTAGCTACTGTCTCTTGGGGAGATGGTTTTCCTACAGCAACGGAAAAACTTCTCCTGCCTCTTTAAATTGTAGCAGGTTTATGCTGGCACAGCTCCAGTGCCATAGCTATGCTGCCATAGCTCCTGTAGTGTAGACAAGCCCTAAGGCCAGGCAATTAGTGACACACCACCTGAGGCTCTGCCCCTGTGAATCTGTTATTCAGATCTTCTAAAAAGCAGGATGGAGTGCAGAGAAGACGGGCAATTTCCATGCTGTGCCATCCCAGCTCCATTCTGTGGCCAGGTTCAGATCAAGCCAGAGCAGCTGTCCCTTTTCTCCACGCTGCTTCCTTCCCACTCGCCTATCCTCCACTAGCTGCTATTGAGAGGAATCCTACTGCTGTGGTACTGGCTGCTGCATTTTCCCACTATTGCTGACTGTGCTCTCTGGGGTGGCTCCCAAAAGCACCACAGAATGAAGCCTGAGATCAGAGTGCAGGCTTGAGGCAGCTGGCAGGGTATCTGAGTGGGGTGTGCATTTCCCAGAGAGCCGGAATATCACTGCCAGTCAGAGAGCAGGATCCCCAGGGTCAGTGGTTAGTTAATATTCATCTCCCAGCTGCCTGGACACTCCCTGCTCAGAGCCTCTCCTCCCCTCTATGAGCACCCTTTCCCTAACAGACTGGTAAATATTAAGGAGCAAGGTGGGCAGCCCTCACCCTCTCTGGAGAGGAGCTCAGCTTTCCATTCTCCACCATGTGGCTGTGGGAACAGTCCCTTGCCAACAGCTCCACGATTGACATGGTCTGACGTGGCCCAGATGGCCCTGTGCCCCTAGTGAAGGAAGCCCTAGGCAGTGGGAATAGTTGGACAGGGCCATCTCCTAATCCTACCATTGCAAGATGGGAAAATCCTGTCCAGAGTTTGGGCAGGTCTCCAGAGAGCTCAGATGCAGACAGTGGCCTCTCAGGATCCCTCTGGGGAGGGGAGGGGATAGGTGCGCCCCATCCAGAATAGGCCAGTGCAGGAGGGGAAGGGAGTTTGCAGGTCACTCCCTCTCCTGCCTCAAGGACACCAACATTGAAGGTCTTGTCTGTAAAATGGCACCATGGGTCTTGTCTCTCAGTGTCGTGCAAGTCAGTAATGCACTGCTCATCCTGAGATCTGAGAGGCAGGCTGGGTGCTCTCTGCCTCATGCATCATTGCCAGGGACAAAGATTCTCCCAATCCTGTCGATGGGTCACAGAGCAGGGCAGAATCCAGCTCATGCTCCCAGACCATAATCGACCCTGCGGTTCTGAGAGGAGTAAAATCTCCTTTTTGTGAGTGATGTCTGCAGACATGACTCTGAATACACCCCCGGGGCACATCAGCTGAGTCACATGGGCCCATTTCCAGAGAGAGTCCTGGTGTGGTGGGGGGAGGGCAAAAGAAGGAGAAAAATGCTCTGCAGAAGAGGGTTGTTTGTGGGAGAGTGCCAGCGGTTTGTGGGAGAGTGCCAGCCATGCAGAGATCTGAACAGCAGGCTGTCAGCCCACACACAGACAGCCCTGAACCTGAGCCTGCTCACCCAGCCCTAATACTGACCTGGTGAAAGGAGGCTGCCTTCCTGCTACTCATCACTCTGCTGCTAGAACAGCGCTACGTGTGGGGAGGGAAGGGCAGGCCATGGACAGCAAGGAAAACGTGAGCCATGGGTGTGAGGGGGCAAGATGGCTGAGTGGGTCTGGCCCTGGGGACAAGGCAGGCTTCTCAGGAAAGGGAGAAGGTTAGACAAGCCCCCTGAAAGTTTGAGCCAAGACCCAAATTCTGAGGCTAGGTTTGGGAGTGGGGCCTGGCTGGAGCCCACTGGTGCAAGCCTTGCGCACACTAGCAAGGCCAGTGGGCAGCTCGCAGAGGACAGAGATCTCTACTGAGAAGCAACCACCGCCGTGGCCCCTACGCGTCACGGCAGCTGATATTGTTTGGCCAGTTTCCATAGTACTCTAGAGGCGACAGGGACCCAAGAGATGCATGGATTAGTATTAGTAGGAGAATAGCCAGCAGATGGAGGGAAGTGATTATTCCCCTCTGTTCGGCACTGGTGAGGCCACACCTGGGGTATTGTGTCCAGTTTCGGTCCCCCCACTATAGAAGGGATTTGGACAATTGGAGAGAGTCCAGCGGAGGGTAATGAAAATGATTAGGGGGCTGGAGCACATGACATGAGGAGAGGCTGAGGGAACTAGGATTATTTTGTTTGCAGAAGAGAATAGTGATGGGGGATTTGATAGCGGCCTTCAACTACCTGAAGGGAGGGGTTCCAAAGAGGATGGATCTAGACTGTTCTCGGTGATACCAGATGACAGAACAAGGAGTAATGGTCTCAAGTTGCAGTGGGGGAGGTTTAGGTTGGATATTAGGAAAAGCAATTTCCCGAGGAGGGTGGTGAAGCACTGGAATGGGTTACCTAGGGAGATGGTGGAATCTCCTTCCTTAAAGGTTTTTAAGGTCAGGCTTGACAAAGCCCTGGCTGGGATGATTTAGTTAGGGATTGCTCCTGCTTTGAGCCGGGGGTTGGACTAGATACCTCCTGAGGTCCCTTCCAACCCTAAACTTCTATGATTGTATGATTCTATGGAGCTCATCTGGGGCTGGGGAGGAGAAGGGGCAGGACCACAGCACGTTGCACAGGTGCCCCCGCCCCATGGCTTGTGTAGGTGGGCCAGAAACAGGCCCATGGAACACAGAACATGCTCCTCCTCGGGAGATACTATGGGCCACATTCCCAGCAGGGCTGCTAAGACCACTTTTTGATGGGCCAGCAGCATGGTGTAGCCAGAGACAGTCAGCAGAAAACTACCTTGCACAGGGGGCTCTCTGAAAGTGCCGGGTCCTCCATGTCCTGTGTCAGTCACCCTCTGCCCCCATGTGAGAGGGAGTACGGGATGTCTTCTGGGCAGGGCTTGGGTGAGATGGAGACTTGGTGGTGTGGAGTTCGGTCACACTCCAATCCTGAGATCCAGGGGTGTGTTAGAGCTGCCCCTGTGCCATTCTAACTCGTTGGGGGCTGGGGGCTCTGGCTTCCTTCCCCCACCCTTTCTGCACTAGCTGAGCTGAAATGGAGAGTCTAGGCCTGTATGTCACTCCTTCCCAAGGAGTCTGTGCTGCCCTGGGAGCCATGCAGCAACCAGAGTGGGACTGGGAGGCTCCACTGAGTCCCTGCTTCCTGGGGGAGTGATCGGCACCAGTCCTTTGCCTGGTGCAGAGGGTTTGCCCCTCTGCTGAGGCTGTGGTGCTGGCTGTTGCACAGTGTGGGTCAGAGCCAAACCTCCATTCACTGCTTGGCCCTGCTGCCCAGCTGTGTGAGAAGGGGAACAGCCACCTGGCATCAGTTGCTCTCCGTTTGCAAGTTTCCGTGTTACAGGTAGCTCACACAGAGAAGTAATGCAGAGGTGTGAAGCAGGGCTCATGCCTGAACCCTCAGGCAATATTTGCAGTGTCCCTTGTGCTTAGTTTGCAAGGGGTCTTTGGCTGGTAGTGCCAAACTTACACAATAACCTCTGCTCCATTGCATACCCAGGGCATTGGGAAAGGTCCCCCAAAAAGCATCTGGATTTCAGGGTGCTCGTGAGAATCAAACCCCGACTGTTCTGAGGTTCATCCAGGCTCTCAGTGACTCTGACACACAATGCACACACACACACACATGTACCCACGCGCACGGGCGCGCACATGCACAGTACTTTAATTCCTACATAAAATTTCAAAGAAGGCTGACGTAAATGTGCTCCATTTTTAGCCATGTATTTGTGGATGGTTAAGTGGAAGCACCAGCAAGCAGCAGCCTGAGGAGGCCCTGTAGCATTCTTACACTCGGCTTGGGCAGGTGAATGACTCATTACATGCTTGATTTCTTTCCACCCAGTTGCTGAGGATGGTGTCACTTGCCCTCCAGCTGATAGGGAGGTGTTGCTGCCAGAAGATTGGCTGTTGTTCTTTGACATGTCAGAACTTTCCCACAGTCTGTCAGGAGTGCTGCAGGGCATGGGAAGGGTGGAGAACTGTTGGGTGGTGTCCCTCTCTGACTGATGACATCGCTCATTCATTGAGGAGCCACTCACATGAGCCAGGAGACTCAGGAACTGTGCCGATTGTGGTTGCATTGCATCAGCTCCTCCTCAACACATAAACATCTGGGCCACTTTGGTTTTTCTGTTACTACCCAGGCCCTGGTCTCTCAAATGAGCAGTGTTTTCCTATGGAGTTCCCCTGCCCTGGCACAGGCTCATGTGCCAATCGTGCACATGGGTTGGTGCGGGTCTGCTGAATCAGGCTAAGCAACCTGCCAGATTAAGCGATACTGTTTTAGTTGCTGTTCTGCCTCCAGGCATTGATGGGTCTTTTAGGAAAGTGGCAGTACCTGAAATATTAATGTCACCAGTCTAGATGTCTATAGGTGATAACTCTGAAGTGTGATTTACTTTATTTCTCTTTGGTTTCATGGATATGTTTCAACAGAGTTGTTAGAATAATTCACAGTCTTAGGTCTCTTCTAAACCTCCAGTGTTTCCTTTTGCTCCTTCTCCCTTTCACTGGATTCCATTACAGAGTCTTCACTTCTCCTGGCCCAGCCTGAGTCACTACATTGTCCTCTGCCTGCACAGTAGATTGTGTAGATGTCACAATGCCTAGCAGAGACCATGCCCTGGGTGACCATCAGCCAGCTCACACTAAACCCCAGATGAGACTGAAGTGATGCTGGCTGGAAGGGGAAAACACTTGGAAGAACTGGCCAGGTCACTGTTCTCTCTTCCATCAAGGGCGACTACTCCCATTCAGCAAATAGCCTCTGAGTCCTTTCTCACTCAGCCCTTCATCCATAAGACAAGGGACTATCAATTTTCAAAAGTGACTTTCCCCACCTCCTGCTGGGCAGAAATCTTTGCCCCTCCCTCCTGGACAAAGATCTGGTCGCTGCAATCCAGGCATTTGTCACCTCCAGACAGGAGCACTCTAACTTGCTGTGCCTGGGTTTGAAGGCCCCAGCACATGACAAATAAGGCAGCCCGTTTCCTCTCCGTTACCCCTGTGCTTCCATCTCTCCATTGGCTCCCAGCCCAGTTCCACTGCCACTTCCAAGCCTTGGACCTGATCTTGAAAGCTGCTATTGGGGCAGGACACAGTTACATCAGTGATCACATCTCCCTCCATGATCCAGCAAGACAACTGCATTCCTCTGGGATAGGGCACCTTGTAAAGGCCAAGAGGAAGCATTTGAGGGCGGGGACAAGGCACTTGCTGTTAAAGGGGTTGAGCTGTGGAATGACCTTCCAATGGATTTGCGCTAATCTAAAATCTGAGCACTTTCAAGGAGTGCTGCAAGACCCTCTTTTTTGCCAAAGCAGTCCCACCAGAGTCAACTAATGGGGGAGAGACTGCAGTGGGTGAAAACAACATATACATGTATAATCCCTCAAGCAGAGCCTCCACTATCAGGGAAGGGAGAAGAGCCGAAGACTCATGAAATCCACTAGGGACCATGACACACAGATTTAATTTGCCTGGGAAGTACTTTGATGCTCTGGTGATGGTAGCAATGGACAGACTGCCAGACCAAGACTGTTGACTGCCCACCTAGTTCAGCTCACTCAGATTAGAGCTTCTGTAAAATCCATGGAGTAAATGTCAGTTTGTTGTGGAGTGGATTTACGGATCGTACAACCGAAAGCTTACACTGTATGCTCTTTGGGGTAGGGACTGTCTCCCTAGAGGTGTGTACAGTGCCTAGCACAATAGGCCCTGATCCCTCCCTAGCCCCATGGGTGCTACATAATGCACATTTTTCAGGGTCAGATGGACTCATAGCTCTTTGCCAGGCATGAGCTCAGTTACTGGATTTTTGTCATAGCGCTGCTGTCGCAAACTCATGCAAGTCCTGTTTATGTGTTACCATGGTTAAAGAGAGCTGCCATGCTGGAGTGGCTGGGAGATATCTGTCACACCATTTGCCCTGCAGTCACTGTAGTGTCAGTAGTCTGCAGCAAAGAGTCCTTTTCGAGGCCTGGACTTGGGAATCTGTCCAAGCAGAGACAGGTCCCAAAGAATGCACCTGAGGTTTTACAGGATCTGGGACATGGTGTGGTGAACCGCAAAGCCGGATATGTCCAATAAACCTGCTTCTTCTTTACTTTATGACTAAGTCTCACTGTACTAAATTAAAGGCTTCTTGTTACAGAGCATTTAGAGTCTATTTCCACATATCAAGGGCAATGAAGCTACATCTCCTGGTCCTGCAAGAGTCATAACCCATATTGATGGCTTTCTGCACACCCCAGCCATTTACTCCACGCTGCTTGTGCCAGGGCACGGTTTATTGCTGTGTTCTTCTTTCTCCTGCCCTGCCACCTTGCACGTGAGTCTAGCAAAATACTGGGGGCGAGATCATTAGCCCCTTACTCGCACTGCTGAACACTTGCTCATGAGAGCAGCTCTATCAGCTTCAGTGGTGCTGTCTGTCAGAGAAACTGCCCCCCAGTATGAGTAAGGACTTCCGCATCTGGTCCAGCATCACAGCACCATCCAGCTGGGAAGGCAGCCCATGTCACATTGATTAGCTCTTTGGGACAGGGACTGTCTGTACTGGGCCGGGCACAATGGGGACCTGTTCTCAGTGAGGCTTGAGGCACTCCACAACAGAACTGGTACATACTGACACTGAACAATGTGCCTGCATTCACCTGTAAGCATGACTGTGCACTGGAGGACGTGGGGCCTTCCACTAGGTATGTTTCCACTCCTAAAGGCAGCGCACTTACCTGGACAAGAAACAAGGGCCAAGTATGGCCAATCCAGTGTAACTAAATGCTGCTGTGATCACCACAGAGTTTGGCACTTTCCTTGGGTCCGGGATCCTAACAGCTTATGAGGAGTTTTTGGGTGAGGTCCTTGCCTCACCAAAGGTCAGTGATAGTTTTGCCATCAACTTCAGTGGAACCACAAAAGCACAAGGAGTCTGGCGGCACCTTAAAGACTAACAGATGCATCCGAAGAAGCGAGGTTTTTACCCACGAAAGCTTATGCCCAAATAAATCTTAGTCTTTAAGGTGCCACCGGACTCCTTGTTGTTTTTGTGGATACAGACTAACACGGCTACCTCCTGATACTTGACGCCATTCAATGGAACCAGGATTTCATTCACTATTCATTTATCATTTTTGTCTTCTCGTTTTCATATGTTCCATTTTCTGCCACTGGAATTTATTTTTTAATTTGTTTTTGAAGCACCTTTGACAGCACAAGTGAGCTGAGCAGTGATTGGCTGAAAAGATTGATAACAGTGGTGTACCTATTTTTGTGCTCATTCCATCTCAGTCATTTCGGGCGGCTGGCAGATGTTCCCATATAAATAACTGAGGCTGCATGTCTGAATGTCCTTTTCACCCGCAGAATGGGAAAGACCAGAAACAGCTGCTTAATCAAAGTGTCTGCAGCAAAGCTGATGTGATTTCTCTTCCGAAGCAGGCTGGGTCCTGGGCCCACAGAAGCCAACAGCAAAGTTCTCATTGATTGTAGTGGTGCAGGCTGAAGGCCTCACCAAGACTAGGGATTAGAAGCAGCTAGAAGGTCACTAGGCTGCACACATTTTCTAACCAATTTGTTTACATCTCACGTATAGGGAGTTGTGGATTCAATTAGAAAATAACACCACTGCAGCTGATTGCCCAAGACATAAACTCTAATAGTAGCTGGAGAGAGTTAGACTCCCAAATTGGTTCAGAATTGCTTGCCCTAGTTAACATACTCCTAATTATGATGAACCTGCTATTGTCAACAGTGTTTTAGCCAAGGCAGGGAAAGAAGACACTCGTATGCATTGGGGAGGAGCTCTGAACTTTCTATTAGGTATTACGCAAGACAGAACCTCCTATAAACTGGTTTGCCGCTCAGAAACTGCTAATTAAAAAGCCCTTAGGCTTTATCTGCCTGATTAGAAGTGCATACTTGTATGGAAGCAACTGCCAAAATCCATGGTAGTCCTTTTTGTTTTAAAACATGGGTCTCACATATATATGAATACATTTCTTTCTTCTCATGGTTTTAATGCCTTCCTGTTTGTTCAGCAAGGAAATTATCCATTCTAATATGCGTTAAAAATGTGTTAAAATTTTCATTTATATAATCATGGAAACGAGAAATGGGAAATACCCCAGGAGCAGCACAAGATTGTTTCCTTCCCTGTAGAGTTATTCTCTTATTTAGAAACAATGCACAAGTATATGTTATTTAAATGGCAATTAAATACGGCATGCGTGATGGATTCCAGTCAGGTTTGTTGTCTCAGGGGATCTAGGGCGCCTGGGTTTGGTTCTCTGCTCCCTTACACCAGTGTGATTCCATGTGATATATTGGGAATATGTCTGTACAATTTGTGAATTCAGTGTGAGAGGTTGCAAACTCTGTGTTGAATGTGCAGACTTCTGCCTTCTCTGGGGTCTCTCTGCCCCCTTTTGGGTGGAAAGGCTCATGGTAAAAGAACAGCAACAGAAGGTCCTTGACTCTAAGCACCCAATTGTTGGAAATCTATTCACTCTAGACAAAAGACTGGTCCCTGCCCAGAAAGACTGTTTAGGGGATGGTCACCTTGGCAACAAAGTCACCTGACAGGGATCTGTGTTCATGTGGGGAAGCTGGCAGGGGTGGCCACCTGACACGTGGGTGGGTGGGGGCGTGGAAAGTTTTAAAATGGCAAGGCTGATCTGCTCAGGGGTCCATTTTTCCCAGGCCATGAGGGGCAGACACTCACCATGTAACAGCTGCCTGCCTGCACTCAGGTGTGTCCCCACAGGCTCATGATAGGACAGTGAGCTGGTGAGGGACACTGAGATTTCAGATGTTTATTACTTGGGGTGGTCTGTGCTCTCCTGGGCTTTACAAGATGAAGTATAAAAGCACACAACTGTGTTAGACTCAGTGAGGGGTGTGTGTGTGTATTGGCTGCTCCACAATGACTGTGTGCTCCTGAGAGAGGCACACTGTAGCCAGAAGTGTCACATCATTGGGGAGTTGTTGGAGATGGCGCACTGACGTAACTGGGGTATCTGGTGTCAGTGCTGTGCTTGGGGAACTAGTGCAGGTGGGCTGAGGAGCCCCTTTTCCGAGAAGGGGACTCAGATCAGTGCCCAGGAAATGTGCCAAGAGGCCAAGGGAGAGGCCAGCAGGGCTGCAGCCCCAAGGGATCCAAGCAAAGAGGCTTGGATTCCTGTCACAGCCATCCTAGCGGGTAGCCAGGAGGGGGCGCTCTCTGGGATCTCTGACATTCCACTGGCTGTAACTCCATTGCACTCAGCAGAGCTAAAATAAATGACTAAAATAAGAAAATGGCTGCTTGGCATGAACAACATAGAACGTACACACTGAGCTATTGGAATTCAAATGTGAAATTGCAGAACTTCTATCACTTAAATCAGCTTCTGTACCAGATGACTGGATGGTAGCTAATGTAATGCCAATTTTTTCAAAAGTCTCCAGAGGTTGATTTCAGTAATTACAGGCCGGTAAGCCTAACTTCAGTACCAGGCAAATTGGTTGAAATGATAGTAAAAAACAGTTATCAGACTCGTAGATTAACACAATTTGTTGGGGAAGAGTCAACATGACTTTTGTAAAGAGAAATCATGCCTCACCAATCTGTTAGAATTCTTGGATGGGGGTCAATAAATATGTGGACAAGGATGATCCGGTTGATATAGTGTACTTGAACTTTCAGAAAGCCTTTGGCAAGGCCTCTCACCAAAGGCTGTTAAGCAACGTAAGCAGTTGTGGGGATAAGAGGGAAGGTCCTCTCATGGTTCAGTAACTGATTAAAAGATCGGAAAAAAAAGGGTAGGAATAAATGGTCAGTTTTCAGAACAGCAGTGTCCCCTAGGGATGTGTACTGGAACCAGTGCAGTTCAACATATTCATAAATGATCTGGAAAAAAGTGGCAAAATTTGCAGATGATACAAAATTACTCTAGTCCAAGGCAGACTGTGAAGAGCTACAAAAGGATCTCACAAAACTGGGTGACTAGGCAACAAAATGGCAGATGAAATTCACTATTGATAAAAGCAAAGTAATACAAATTGGAAAACATCATCCCTACTACACCTACAGAATGATGGGGTCTAAATGAGCTGTTACCAGTCAAGAAAGAGATCTTGGAAACACTGTGGATAGTTCTCTGAAAACATCTGCACAATCTGCAGTGGCAGTCAAAAAAGCGAACAGGATGTTAGGAACCATTAGGAAAGGGAGATATAAAATAAAATAAAAATAAATAAAACATGATGCCACTATATAAATCCATGGTTTGCCCACACCTTGAATACTGTGAGCAGTTCTGGTCGCACCATCTCAAAAAAGATATTAGAACTGGAAAAGGTGCAAAAAAAAGGCAACACAAATGATTAGGGGTATGGAACAGCTTCCACAAGAGGAGACATTGAAAAGACTTGGACTTTTCAGCTCGAAAAAGAGATGATTAAGGGAGGATATGACAGAGGTCTGTAAAATCATAACTGGTGTGGAGAAAGTAAATAAGGAAGTATTATTTACTCCTTCTCATAACACAAGAGCCAAGGGTCACCCAATGAAATGAATAGGCAACAAGTTTAAAACAAAAACAAAAAAAAGCAAATACTTCACACAATATACAGTCAATCAGGGGATGCTGTGATGGCCAAAAGTATAACTGGGTTCAAATAAGAATTAGATAATGGAGGACAGGTTCATCAATGACTATTAGCCAAGATGGTCAGGGACACAACTCCATGCTTTGGGTGTCCCTAGTGTCTGACTGCCAGAAGCTGGGATTGGCTGATGGGATGGAACACTCAATCATTGTTCTGTTCTGTTCATTCCTTTTGAAGCACCTAGAATTGGCCACTGTCAGAAGACATGATTCTGGGCTGGGCTAGATGGACCATTGGTCTGACCCAGAATGGCCATTCTATGTTCTTACAGAGTTGTACCAGTCTAAGGGGGCGGGGAAGCTGACCCAGTCTGTGTGCTCTTCTTGTTCATACTAAACAGTACATCTTCCATCATTTATCGTGGGGCTCTTGTGAATGTAATAAAGATTTTCTGCATTTCCTACCTTTGACCCCAAAATATATCAAAGGAAATTCTACTTTTGAGTGTGCAGAAGCGGTTCTCACTAAAATTGGTAGAAGTAGAATCTCAGCACCTAAGGGCAGAATCTGGCCATATTAGCTCTAAGAACATAAGAATGTCCATACTGGATCAGACCAATGGTCCATCTAATCCAGTCCCAGCTTCTGGCAAACGGAGGCTGGGCACACCCACAGCATCCCTGAGCTTCTTGGCTAATAGCAATTGATGGACCTATCCTCAGTGAATGTATCTCGTTCTTTTATAAACCCAGTTATACTTTTGACATTCACAGCATCCCCTGGCAATGAGTTCCATAGGTTCTAGTAAGGCTAATTCCTTATTGTCTATAAGAATGTTGAATACAAGAGAATGATCACATCCCTCAGCTCACACCTGTAACTATTTACACTTCTTAACCTGGCCACCAGAGGGCTCCATCAGTGTTCCAGAAATACCTGAGAATGGAAAAAGAAATTAACTTTACCATTGAATAAAGGGGGAGAGGAAGCACATTGGCTGGCTCCCAGCTGGAGTAATAATGACAGGGAGAAGGGCTGGACGTGGGTAAGGAAGAGGCATTATTTTAAAAATAAAGGGGAAATTATCACTTGCTGTTGGCCAAGCATCCTGCTCTTCAGGGCCCCAGCTCTGGGCCCCCTTAGGAGCATGGGACTAACTCAGTGTTCAGAAACCACTGGCCCTCAGTGGAGACCACAATGCATGTGGCTGCAAGGCCAGGGATGCTATTACATCCTCTATTGCTCTCCAGGCAGCAGGGAGACTGTGCAGGCACGGACAAGGTGGCAGATATTCCCAATAGCTGTCTCTCTTGTGCAATCCGTGCCCAGTCCCTCAGTGTCTGCACAAGAGCAGGCGACCCCCTGAATCCCTGATGGAGGCTCCTCGGCAGCACCATCGCTGACATACTGCTGGCTGAACCCCCTAGTCTAGCACACGTCTCTGATCCTGGTTGGCTGGCTGACTGTGTGCCCCATGCTCAACCCTAGCTCAGTGCAGATTGAGGCCAGGGACAGACAAGAAGGTGGGAAGGGACGTGCTTTTCACTCCTGACATCTGCTGACTGCCCCAGTGAAAAATGTCTTTGAATGCACCTGACATGCAAAACCTGAGGTGGAATCTCCATGGGAATCCTGTTGCCATGCCAGCCACCTCACAACACCATGGACTTGCTTATCTCACGCAAGCAGCTTCACCAGGCCAGGTGCTGCAGACACTAAGACTCCCCACCTTACACTGGGGTTACTAGAGGGCCTCGGGGGACATCAGGGTACATGTGAAGGGCAGTTCTGATACTGGACTCACCATCTGATGGCCTAAGTGCAGAGACACTAACAAAACTTCAGCTAGGGCAGGTCCCTGCATGCACCCAGCCTGGGACCACCTGGAAAGAACAGTACACTCCACGTTCCCTGCTTGGAGAGTCCTAATAGAAGTGCAACACTTACTATCTGCAAAGGCCTAAATCAGGGGTCACAAACTCAAATGATCACGAGGGCCACATGAGGGCTAGTTCATTGGCCCGAGGGCCACATCACTGGCACCACCTCCCACGGCCCCACCCCCACTCCACCCCTTCCCTGCCCCCATTCCAACCCTTCCCTGAAGTCTCCACCCCAACTCTGCCTCCTCCCTGCCCCCAGAGGGTTCATGAGGAGTGTGGTGGGGGCTCAGGGCAGGGAGTTGGGGTGCTGCAGGGGGTTGGGGTGCAGGCAGGGGTCTCAGGGCAGGGGATTGGGTTGCAGAAGGGGTGTGGGATGCAGCGGGGGCTTAGGGCAGGGAATTGGGGTGCAGAAGAGTGTAGGATGCAGCCGGGGGTTCAGGGCATGGAGTTGGGGTGTGGGGTGCAGCAGGGGGCTCAGGGCAGGGAGTTGGGGAGTGGGATGCAGGAGGGCTTTGGGCTCTCGAGTGGCAGCGGCACACTGGGATCAGGGCAGACTGCTGGCCCCGGCCCTGCTCGGCTCCAGGAAGTAGATGGAACCATGTCCCTGTGGCCCCGGGGGAGGGCGACGCAGGGCTCTGTGTGCTGCTTGCTGCGCCTCCGAGTACCTCCCCCGAAGCTCCCACTGGCCGCGGTTCCCCATTCCTGGCCAATGGGAGCTGCGGGCAGCTGGTGCCTGGAAGCCAGGGCAACACATGGACAGAGCCCTCTGCTTCCCTGCCCCTCCGCCCTGGCTGCAAGGACGTGATGCCAGCCACTTCAGGGAGCGGCGCGGGGCTCTAGGAGGGCAATCCTGCAGCTGTAGTTTGCCCACCCCTAGCCTGGAGGTAGGCCGGGGGCGGGGGCAGGCGCAGATCACAGGAAATAGCCCCGCGGACCGCATGTTTGAGACCCCTGGCCTAAATGCTCTGGGACGCAGCTACCGTGAAGGCAGGGAGGCTCAGGGACCAACTTCTAAGACTTGGGAATTATTCTTTGCTTCTAAGGCATATAAAGCACACCAACTACCAGTGCGAAGGCACCCGGTCAGGTGTCTAAGAAATAAAAGTAATGACATAAAGTAGAAATGTCTGCCCAGAATTTCATGCAAATCAGTTTTCATTTTCTTCCTGTTGTGTGTGTTTAGCAGCAGTAGCAAAGAACAAACATTTCCTAACCTATTGACTATAAACTTCTCCATCAACAGATTATCTAGACAGTCTCTTCTAAGTGTCTCTAGAGCCTCTGTGCAGGTTATGGAGCCCCATGTTCCATGCACATGGGTGCCATCTGATTCAGGGTTGCCAATTTTGGTTGGATTTATTGCTGGAGATTTCATCACATGACATTATCTTTAATTAATGATTAATCTTTAATTCCTGGAGACTCCAGGCCAATCTTGGAGGGTTGGCAACCCTAAAAGGGCAAGCTCTGATTGAATCAGGGATGGGCAGAGGGCAGAGCTGGCTTCAGAGCCCTGGCTGGCTAGGGGAAAGACAGAGAATCTCACCCCTCTCCCTGGAACGAGCCCACCCACCGCTGGAGGAGGGGAACGCATCTGGGTTTTCCCGGACAGAGACTCTTTTTTGAGCCTCATTCTCTGTCCTGGTGGATTTTTCAAATAACAGGCAATATCCTGGATTCTTGCAGAGCAGATGCTGCAACTCAGAAACAGCCCTGACTGATCTGCTTCCAGTGGGTTGCTGCCTGCATCCGCAGCTGACTGATCTATTCCCTGTAGCCACAGCTGCTGGATCCCTGCCCCAGCTCTGGGGAAGGAGTCCTGCAGGAAGAGGCTGCCTGATGGACATCAGTAGATCCTGAGCTTGTGCCAGCTCCACTGCTACTGTGACAGGAAGTGACACTGCCTCCCACCTCCAGTGATGACCCCCCCTCCAGCTCCCTTTCTTCCCCCGCACCCAGATATACTCTCCGTCAGGGTTCTCTTTTTGGGAACCTGATATGGTAACTCTACTGAGGAGCAACCTGGACCCAGCAAGGAGCCGTGACCAGCCCAGTGACACGAAGATGGATGCCAGGCAACACAGTAGAGACCAGGATTCACCCTCCCAGCTCATACCCCATCCAGGTACCAGCCTGTGCTGCCGGGGCAGGAGGTGCCTGTCCTGGGACTGCAGCTGGGGGTCAGATGGATTCTTATTTGGGCTAGTAAATGCTGGTGTGTATGTCTGGGCTCTGGGGACTCAGTACACTATGCTCTGGCTGGAGGAAGGATGTGAGACTCCCCACGGGCCCACAAGTGGTCTCTTGTGCCATTTGTGGGTTTGTCCAGCCCACATAAAGCCACTGGCCTGATAGCTGAGTGCAGTGTTTATTTCCGGGGTTAATTCCTGCCTCCCCGAGGGCTGTGGAGGGACCCAGGGGGGTGGGAGGCAAGCAGGGTTCTCTCAGGCATGAAACTTGGGATCTGGGGTGCACACAATAAACAGAGGGTGCTCCGTCTCCAGAGGAGCAGAGCATGGGGGAGAACAGCTCGGGGCTGCCATTCCCCCCCTGTGCAGGTGGCAGGGACTAGGGAGATCATAGAATATCAGGGTTGGAAGAGACCTCAGGAGGTCATCCAGTCCAACCCCCTGCTCAAAGCAGGACCAATCCCCAGCTAAATCATCCCAGCCAGGGCTTTGTCAAGCCCGGCCTTAAAAACTTCTAAGGAAGGAGATTCCACCAGCTCCCTAGGGAACCCATTCCAGTGCTTCACCACCCTCCTAGTGAAATAGTGTTTCCTAATATCCAACCTAAACCTCCCCCGCTGCAACTTGAGACCATTACTTCTTGTTCTCTCATCTGCCACCACTGAGAACAGTCTAGATCCATCCTCTTTGGAGCCCCCTTTCAGGTAGTTGAAAGCAGCTATCAAATCCCCCCTCATTCTTCTCTTCTGCAGACTAAACAATCCCAGTTCCCGCAGCCTCTCCTCATAAGTCACATGCTCCAGCCCCCTAATCATTTTTTTTGCCCTCTGCTGGACTCTCTCCAGTTTGTCCACATCGCTTCTGTAGTGGGGGGCCCAAAACTGAGGGACTTTGGCTCCATCCCTCAGTGCACCAGCCAGCAAAGCCGAGCCAGCACAGAGAAGGAAATGATCAGCTATTGGAATGCAGCAGGAGGAGACTGTCAGCACCACAACTCCCTGCCTGCTCCTTGCCACCGTCAGCGCAGCGCTGTACTCAGGGCAGACTGTCACACCAGAACCCAGCCCTTTATTCCTCATGAGCAGGTCTGTGCAGGCCAGAATCTTTCCTTAACAGAGCTCCAGGGTCCCTCCAGGGGATCCCCAAGCAACTTAGCTTTCCAAGAAATCACTTGCTGACCAGTGCAGCTTCCTTGCTTTGGGCCTCTGCCAGCCAAGATGCATGAGGTTCACACAAGAACTCCCAGACTAATGATTCTGTATCTGAAAGGAGCTGCCCTGGGCAAAGGGATTACAAAATATCCGTGAGAAGTGGCAAAATAGAGCTGGAATGCCTTAGAGAAGCGTGTTGAGCTGCCAGACCTAGCGGCGATGGGCCTGCATTTAACTGGCTAAGGATGAATGTGAGCCACTACCTAATTCAATCCAAGAGCATGTGTTCCCATTCACATGCCTAATGTTTACTGGTTGTCGTGCATTCTTTCTGTTGTTCTAGACTGCATTCCCAGTGTCAGACACATCCAAACCTCATTAAACAAGTACCACATGCTCTCTTTGAACCACATGCCCACAGTCCAGCAAACATGGGGGCAGATACTTGGAATCAAGGGAAATTATCATATTTGTTTCATTTTATTTTTGCTCGTTGTGTGTCTCTGATGATGTATTCATACCAAGCCAAGATCTATGTCTTGTTGGCTCCATGTCTAGTTGGCAGCCAGTTCCAAGTGGAGTGCCCCGGAGGTCAGTCCTGGGGCCATTTTTATTCAATATCTTCATTAATGATCTGGAGGACAGCATGGACTGCACTCTTAGCAAGTTTGCAGATGACGCTAAACTGGGAGGAGTGGTAGATACACTGGGAGGGAAAGGATACAGAGGAACCTAGACAAATTAGAGGACTGGGCCAAAAGAAAACCTGATGAGGTTCAACAAGGACAAGTGCGGACTCCTGCACTTAGGATGGAAAAGTCCCATGCACTGCTACAGACTAGGAATGGCTAGGAAGCAGTTCTGCAGAAAAAGACCTAGGGGTTACAGTGGACAAGAAGCTGGATATGAGTTGATAGTGTGCCCTTGTTGCCAAGAAGGCTAACGGCATTTTGGGCTGTATAAGTAGGGACATTGCCAGCAGATGGAGGGATGTGATCATTCCCCTCTATTCGACATTGGTGAGGCCTCATCTGGAGTACTGTGTCCAGTATTGGGTGCCTGTGGCAGGGCAGGAGTAAAAACCCCTTTAAAGTCCTGCCAGAAAACTGGCTGCAGTCTAAATTAAATTAATAGAGATATCCTAGAGCTAGAAGGGACCTTGGAAAGTCATTGAGTTCAGCCCCCTGCCTTCATTAGCAGGACTAACTACTGATTTTGTACCAGATCTCTAAGTGGCCCCCTCAAAGATTGAACTCACAACCCTGGGTTTAGTAGGTTGATGCTCAAACCACTGAACTATCCCTCCCCCAGAGAGACAGCCCAGAGACATAGGTATTCAGCAGTGAGCCCAGCTGCAAGCCCTAATCAGGGCTGACTCAGAGGAACCTGCTGAGCTGAGTGCTGACAGCTGGGCTGAGGCATGGTAGGGCTATAAAACCCTGAACACAGCTCAGTGCAGAGGCTAGCCTGGGAGGAGACAGAGGTGGTGGTATTGTGCTCCCCTTACTAAAGAGGGAAGCTTCCAAAGCAGGAGACCCCAGGAAGGGTCTGTGAGGTGCTAGAGATTGGGGAACTGCACAAATGCTGTAAATAGAGACACTTGGGTGATCCAGCAAGAGAAGGTGTGGAAGGTACTTTATTATACCAGCCTAAACACAGGGTGCAAGCACAAAAGTGGGAGAGGCTGCACTGACCCCATGGGCAGCCCCACACTACAAGAAGGATGTGGAAAAATTGGAAAGAGTCCAGTGGAGGGCAACAAAAATGATTGGGAGGCTGGAGCACATGACTTATGAGGAGAGGCTGAAGGAACTGGGAATGTTTACTCTGCAGAAGAGAAGAACAAGGGGGAATTTGATAGCTGCTTTCAACTACCTGAAAGGGGGTTCCAAAGAGGATGGATCTAGACTGTTCTCAGTGGTGGCAGATGAGAGAACAAGAAGTAATGGTCTCAAGTTGCAGTGGGTGAAGCTTAGGTTGCATATTAGGAAAAACTTTTTCACTAGGAGGGTGGTGAAGCACTGGAATGGGTTACCACCCAGACTTTCCTCTCTGGGCTAACCTGAGAGTTACTGATGCAATCTCTTTACATCACAATACCAAGAAGCATGTCTCCTCTCTTCCACAAAGAGACAAACCCCAAATACAAGGAAACAGAGATGATTCTATCTCTTCCCCCTCCCACCAATTCCCTGGTGCTGCAGAGATTCTCCCTCCGTAGATCTAACACAACGAGAATTCCCCTCCCCTTCGTTCCTTAGCCTACCCAGAGAGAAAAACTCAAACAAGTCTTACAAAGAAAGGAAAAAAACACATGAACATGATCTCTGCATCAAGGTGACAATACAGGGCTATTGCTTAAAAGAAAAATATGAATAACCAGCCTTATTCAAAAAGAGATACAATTTAAACATTCCAGCAACTACACACATGTAAATACACAAAAAACCACAATAACAGCCTATTGTTTTTTCTACCTTTGTACTTACAACTTTGAAACTGAAGATTAGAAGCTTGAAGATAGAAAAATCCCCTCTCATAGCTGAGAGCCAGACAAAGACACAGACCCAACATTCCCTCCCTGAGCTTTGAAAAATCCGGTTTCCTGATTGGTCCTCTTGTCAGCTGTTTGATTCTCTTTGTTAACCCTTTCCAGGTGAAAGAAACATTAACCCTTAGCTATCTATTTATGACACCTTCCTTAGAGGTTTTTAAGGTCAGGCTCGACAAAGCCCTGGCTGGGATGATTTAGTTGGGGATTAGTCCTGCTTTGAGGAGAGGGTTGGACTAGATGACCTCCTGAGGTCCCTTCCAACCCTGATATTCTATGATCAGCAGCAGCCATGTCGTCTTTTCAGGCTGCTATGCATAGAGCCAGAGACTCCAGGAGTTTGCTCAGGGCAAGGATTTCCCCACTGAGAACTGGCATGGGACAGATATTGGAATAGTGTCTGAAGCCCGGCTGCCCCTTCCCTGGCTCCCAGATCCCCACACATCTGCTGCCCCCAGCTGCTGTCCTGGAGCTCCGGTTTGTGGGTGGTGGGGGTTCACACTACATAATGACCCAGTTCTCCCCCTGCAGCCACCAGCCAGCACTGCCATGGGAAAACACTCCGCATTTGTGACCGATTCATTGCATGGGCTACCACAGCACTCACCCCAGACACCCAGTATAGCACAAGTTTCAAGGCAGAAGTTATAAGAAAATGACGGTTGAATAGCTCAGGAGAGAGACACTTTAACAATACAAATAAAAAAAAGAGGAAAAAAATCATGTCAAAGGAAACAATGGTGAAGAAGAGATTCCATGGGGGTCATGAGGATTCTGGCCTGAAAGGTCCCACCCGGAGCCTCGAGGTGATGGCTGAGGGCAGCCCTGAGCCAGCAGTGCCCCAGCTCTAGTTCTTGGGGGAGGCACAGGCTTTTTATGATGTCTCTGTACAGTGTCTGGCACGCTGGAGCTCTACTCTGTGACTGGCAGCCCAAGCTCCTACCGCAAGTCGAGTGATGATGCTGATACTAGCAGCCCCCTGAGGAAGGAGAGGCAGGCAGCTTGTGTGATCTAACTACATTAGAGGGCCATAAGGGATGAGGCTGCCTGCCTGTACCTCGGGCCTAGGTAATAACAGGGAAGCCCCCCAGCTGCTGTAAAAAGCCATCACTCCATTGACCAACACAGAGCTCTGACACCAGCTGAGGATGGGCCCTGCGGCGTTTCAGCACTGCACCATCTGACAGATCTTGAATTGGGCCTGTGGACAAAAGCCCCTTGGGAAACAACACAAAACACAGAGACATGTCAGGGTAGCCTACCAGCTTTTGTGCCATGCTCCCAACAATACTTCACAATAAAATCGATGTTTGCAAATGACTAATGTTCCCTGTGTTCAGTGGTGCGTGCTGTGAGTCATACAGCCATAAGGCCCATTTCAGACTTCACATTTCCCCCAGATCCCCCCGTAGACACTAAAGTTAGGATCTTCAGAAGTGCAAAGCATTGGTCTAACTCTGCTCCCATAGAAAATCTGCTCCCATTGAAAATTGCTGAGGGTCTCGGTAGACCAATTAATGATCTAGCCAAATGTTGTTTTTACCGTTAGCTAACTATTGTAAAGCACTTTGGATAAAAGTGCTCTAGAAAAAAAAACTTAAATGTTTTTTTGTTCTACAAATAAAAGCACACAACTCGTATTTTAATACCAGTCGTCTTACCTTTCTAATGTGATGGATGTGCCCTCTCTCCCCTGCCGCAGCAACCCCTGAGCTAGGGCTGGGAAGGAGGGGGAGTCTCTCCATCTCTTTCCCATCACAGCAGCCCCCGAGTGGGGGCCTGGAAAGAGGGGAATCTCTCTCCAGAAGCCGCAGCCCTGAAGTTGGGGAAAGTCACCTCTTTCTCTGGCCACTGCAAAACTGCATGACCCAAAGTCCCCCCACTCCCTCTTCTCACCCCACTGCTTCCTCCCACCTACTCCCTATTCCCCCAAAGGCCACCATCTCACCTTACATGTGTGTCCTTTCCAGGGTCCAGACACTTAATTAATAGAGCCATGCCTGCGCAGCTCTGCTAATTAGATGGGTGACCCTTCATTCTCTTGTGTGCAGCCGCCCAGGTGTGCACCTTAGAGGGAACTATCTGCCGACCACTTGAATGGAACTCGCAGACCACTAGTGGTCCATGGACCACAGTTTGAGAACCTCTGCTCTATCACTTTTATCATCTGCTTTGGCCCATTAAAATTCACTCCCGCCGTTCCTTCCTGTCCTGCCTGTCTATTTCATAATTTTCCTTTAAAGTCTCTCTCTCCTCCCTGTGTTCTTGTTTTTTGTTCCTCTGAGGATGTCCTCTTGAAACATGTCCTCCTTGCTCCTCCTTGGTTGCTTCCTTATCTAGCAGAGGCGCTCTACTGGTGTAGGAGGGTTCCCCTGAAGGCCATATCTGCAGAAGCACAAGAAACAATAAACAGAAGCATGATTGTTAGTGCACGCACAGAATCAAATCATTATAGTAAAACACCTCCTTTTAAATACAAATCAGTTTCTTACTGCCCCTTGGCAAGCACACAGCTTGGCAAATGCCCCAGACACGGTGAGTTCGGCCTGGGGAAGGTGGAGTGGGTGTTCAAGATGGTGCAGAGGGTCTAGATGGATTTTTAAGGGGATTACTGCAGGCAATTAGGGACAATATTATAAATTATGCCACCACTTTCCACAGGCGGGGGTCACTGAAGCCAATATCTCACTCCTGAGGAGATGCAAGGGTGCATTTCCTGCATGCATGTGGCTTCAGACCAGGTTTATATGCTGCTCGCCTCCATGCCACTTTAGTCCCTGCACAAGTGATTGCCAGTTGGCATGGGAAAGTTTCCTACAATGAGGGAAGGAAGCAAGCTGCTCTGCCAAGGAACCTTTGGCAGAGGATTGCCGAGTACTGTCAGGAAAGTTTCCTAGAAATCGCTCTGGAGGATTCCCATGAAATCTCAGTGTGCATTAAACACACTATTCTGCTGCACTGCTTAGCTGCACAAGTGAATGTGGATCACACAGAAACACAGCTAGTCTTGTACATTTCTATCCCTTCACCCACTTCTAGAATATACAGTGCAAAGGACAGCTCTGCCTCATATAACTGAGCAGCATCAACACAAAGAGCTCACTTACCAGCGCTCTCCTCTCCTGCATAATGCATGCTAGAGACAGATTGCTGGAACTGGCTAGACCCCTCTGGAGTTGATTAAGGGCATCCTGACTTGCTGCACATTGTCCTCCAACTCATCCTCCTTGTCCAAGGCTTTATCCTCAGGGTTGAGTCTGCTGTACGCTGCCTCCAGCCCTAGCAAAGTATTCACAGTGCTCTTGGTGGTTGCCTCTAAGGATGGTGTCCAGCTTCTTATAGAAGCAGAAGGTCTTTGGCACAGCACCAGAGTGATGGTTTGAATCACAGAATATCAGGGTTGGAAGGGACCTCAGAAGGTATCTAGTCCAACCCCCTGCTCAAAGCAGGACCAATCCTCAAATCCCTAAATGGCCCCCTCAAGGATTGAACTCACAATGTCAGGTTTAGCAGGTCAATGCTCAAACCACTGAGCTATCCCTTCCTGCTTAGCTCCTTTATCTTTGCACAACACTGATACCTGTCCTGTTCGTAGCCCGTATCCAACATGCTGTGAGACATCTGCCCATAGGTATCAAAGTTCCTACAGCTGGAAGTGGAGCTGGGACTGCACAGATTCCTCTCCCCACAGAGCTGGCAGATCCAACAGCTCGGGTGTGCTCCAAGCAGGAGAGCGTTTGCTGCATGGAGCCGCCATGGGCAGCTGGGAAGATGTGATGTGAGCTTTCCAAGCCAAGCAAAAAGGAAGTGGAATTTCAAAGATGTCCAGGCCTTTAAAGGGGAAGGGGCAGATGCCTGTGTGTCTGGGCAGTGGAGTTCAAACTGCTGACCAGAGCTGTCAGGATGGGCATTGTGGGACACCTCCTGGAAGCTATTTACAACAACATAACCAAGTGCAGTGTCTACACTGACACTTTGTCAATATAACTTTGCCTCTACAGTTCTCGCTGAGGTGATTTTATTTTGTTGGCAAAGCAGGAGAGTTTTGTTGGCAAAAGGAGTATTGTAGTGTGTACACCTCCACTGTTTTGTTGGCAAAAGTTGATTTTTGTCAAAAAAACTCTTCAGTGTAGACAAGACCCGAGGGATTATAATGGTACCTGTTTGCTTTCCAATCTGTGAATCTATTACATTTACCCAGTGGCTCAGGCTGATTAAATGTGCCAAATATATACTCTTAAAGTGTTTGGGTCAAAGAGCATGTCCAGCATCTTTCTACTTTCTTTCTACTTTCAGAAAGATGCTGTAGAATGCACTGCTTAGCCTGAGAAACTCCCTGCGACTCCTCTGTACATGAGACTGCACCGGCAGTATTTGTATTTAGCAGTGGGGGCAGTGTATATGTTTAGGAACAATATCCTTTCCATTTAGGAATATTCCAATAGAAGTAATTCACATGGACCTTATGGGCCTGAGGGTCCTCTTGAATTCAACTGTAATTTGAGTGCTCCTGGCCTTCTTGCTGTCCCTACAGAGCACCAGGTAGATATAGTCAGCAAACTAGGTAACTGCACCCTACCTGCCCCCTCCCCCAACCCGAGACTATATGGCTTTATCACAAAAACCCAAGGGACTGCTACTTCATGTCCTTTGAGTACTTGGACTCACCCATGAGGGAAGGACCTAGCACGTGCAGGTCTCACTCCTGCACACCTGCTCACAGGAGGAGGCCTATCCAACTCAGTGGCACTACTTATTTGATTTTACATGAGTCCCCACCTTACCACAAGGACCAGCCCTGCACTGACTTCCCCTGGCATCTTGCCAAGAATGCTGGATCTGACCTGGAGTTTCCTGTTTCTGGGTATTGGAACAGACATGAGATGTTTCACTGAACTGACTCTGCTTGGATGTGTCTCATCATGTAGATTGTCAGCTCCCCGGGGAACGTACCGCCCTTCTGTTCTGTGTGTATCCTGCATCTGGCACAATGGGGCCCCAGCCCCTCTGCCCTATTACAATCCTGCCAGGACATCTCTTTACACTTGTGTAATCCATTTGCACCTGCTTAACTCCGGAGTTCTCCACTGAAGTAAGTGAGTTACTATAAATGCTCACTAGTGTGACAGCAGATTGTGATCCACAGAATCTGAGCCAGATTATCAGCCAGGGGTGTCATTTCTGCCCTTGACAGAACTGGCCTGCCTGAAGTTCTCTTGAGTTTGCAAAGTAGCTGTTAGGGGCTGAAAGACATGGTCATAACTTGACTCTCCCCTCCGTTCTCCCAGCTCAGACAGAGCTGGGGCTCCAGGCAACCAGCTCCAGGGAGGGGGCAGTTGGATTGAAGGCAGCTGAACCACCTGCCCACTAGCAGTGAGCTCTCCTGCACAGGAAAATGCTCCTCTATCTGTCTGGCCAGACTGCTTGGCTTACATGGCGCAGAGTGGCCTCACCAGACAAGAGAGGCTGGTCCTACTGATGGGGTTTCCAAAGTGCTCATTATTGGCCTGACTCTGCTCCAAGGAAAATCAATGGAAACACATTTGCTTTGTGTCAGTGAGAGCAGAATCAAGCCAGTGCAGAGAGAGCTGGGAAATCCCACCCTCAGGAAGGACCCATCAGGAGGGACCAGGCTCTAAGAGGAAACAGATTCCCACTGCTGTGAGCGCCACCTGTATCTGGTTGATGATTACATGATTCACCCAAGGATGAAACTCTGTGTTTAAGGGACAAGTGATTGTCCCTGATATGACAAAGAGCTGAACCATTCCTCACAGAAATCAGGGGACTGAGGAGAAGGAGCCAGATCGTGATTAGGATGGCTGATCCCTTTCAGGGTAAAATAAGGTCAGATCTGAACACAGGATTTTTATTGTAGGAACATTATTTTTATGGCCTAACTCAGCTCATCCTAGTTTTAGTGCAGGACTAGAGGTGCCAGCAGCACAAGATAGGCCACCACTGGCCCATATCAAAACATTTCCATGTCTTCATCCCAAAAAGGCATCTACTCTAAAAGATACACACCACTGAACACAGAATTTTGCACCCACTGTTGCTTTGACTTGTGATGACTTTCTGGGCAAATATGCTATCCGCATGCTACCTCACTGTTATTGTCCACTCAGTTATGAACAATGCCCACATTTCAGGGAATGTCTTGGGATGAATCTATTCACAAAAATTGCAGTTTTCACAATGAAATAACTAAGCAGGCCATAAGCCTCATGGACGGAAGCAAGGATGACAGTCGTGTATTCGTTTAGTCTGCACCAACTCATTTGTTTCTCCATAAATTAGGGATCCCCAGTAGTGACTCCAAGGGACTATGACCATCTCCACTTAAAGCTCAGTTTTGAAATCTCCTCCTATCTTTCTGAACAAAAGGCCTCTTTCTGCCTGAAAATTTCTCACGCTCCCTCTGGAGCTGGAAGAAAGTATGAGATGTTGACATTAATCTGACAGGCTTTTTTGGAAAAATCTTAATTTCTTTTCCTAAAAAGCATCACTCATCTAACATGACCTGTGCAAGCCACGATGGTACATGAGTGTTCCATCCATTTCTCCTGCCCTGGGTCTGGTGTATTCCGCTTGTGAACGCTTTCTGGGGAGGACTGTCTTATTGTCTGTTCAGTGCACAGCACAATGGGGCCTGGACCTCAGCTGGCCCCTAAGCACTGCCATAATGATGATAGTACAGTCACGCTGGCTGACTCATGACTGGGAGTGCCAACCTCAGGGCAGACTGTCAAGGAGCACGGCACAAACCCCAAACTGGCTGTATGTTCTATAATTAGATTTTACCATCCCAGTAACAAGTGTGAACTCCTAAAGCACTAAAACAGTATTACCATTGGGTCACACCCAGTCCCCTTTGGCACACCCAGGCCAGCTGGACGTACTGACCATTGGTTGCCATACATCAAAGATCACAAAATATTCGGGTTGCTCCCATGCCCAAGAGACCAGTCACTTACCCCAGGTCAATTTGTACCTCAGATCTCACACTAAAGACAACCTGTAGTAATCAGTCTCAGGATTTATTAAATGAGACAAGAAACAAGAGAGTTATTTACAGGTTAAAGCAGGTAAATACAAGCAGACAAATTAGTTTCAGCCTATGGTTCCAAAAGGTGACAGAATTGTAGCAATCTGTCAGCTCTGCATGTTGTCTAGGGCTAACCTAGGCTGATCCTGGGGATCTCTGCTTCTATTTTGTAGTTATTATTTCCATCTTCCAGAATTCAAGCTGATGGGACGAGCCCTTTGGCACAGCTCCTTCATGAGTGCGAGGGGGCAATTAATAATCTCTCTATTGTGATATCCCAGAATGGCCCATTTAGTTTGATGGGCCTTCTTGATGGGCAGGAGATGATCCCTCCTGACTGGGTTCACAGTTTCAGAGCAAACTTTTTACAGTTACCACAGGAAAAACTTAAATATTACTTTATAGCAAATGACAAGGATACTATCCATGGAATTAATGCACACAGCAATGTACGCACATTTCATAAAGTCTAAACACTGCACACATTGCTATAGGCCCAATACCAGTTCGAAGCATTCTAACACAAAGTTGAAACAGACTGATTTCTAGCAATGGTGCCTGGTCTGACAGCGTCACAAATGCCAGCACTGCAATTAAGGTGCCAGCTTAGAATTCAGGAGCTCTGTTTGCCAGTTCCACCTCTACCGATGACTTTGACCAAGTCACTTAGTCTCTCTGGGCCTCATTTTCCCCATCTGTGAAGTGGGGTTAGTACTTCCTTACCACATGGAGACATTGTGAAGATGAATTCATTCACATTTGGGAAGTGCTCAGACACAGCAGGGATTGGACCCATGCAAGTGTCTCTTGAGATTTCCCTGAAATCTTTTTCACCAGCTTTCCTGAGAATTCAGCTTGATCTTAGTTTTGGTATTGAGATACACCTCTACCTTGATATAACGCTGTCCTTGGGAGCCAAAAAATCTTACCATGTTATAGGTGAAACTGTGTTATATTGAACTTGCATTGATCCACCCAAGTGCGCAGCCCCACCCCCCCGGAGCACTGCTTTACCGCGTTATATCTGAATTCATGTTATATCGGGTGGCGTTATATCGAGGTAGCGGTGTATTTGTATTTGGCACACAGCAAGGCTACGTGGAGTTGATTAGACTCAAGTGTAGGGGGCAGGTGTAGGCGTACCATACATCCATTGTTGTCTTGGTCATTGTCAGTGGTTCCCTGGAGGTTCCCACATCTCTTACCTGGTGCAGACATTCTGTCTTCAGCCTGCTGAGGATAATCCTGTCTCCTAAGAAATGAGGTCTCACCCATGTGCAATTAGTCGCGTCAGGCCAGGCCAGGCCAGGCCTATGGTGCCTAGCTAGATCTAAATCCTTCTGGCTTGCTTCTGACCTTGTTCCTTGGTGAATGCCACCATGTGCAATGGGCAGCTCTGAGTGTGATGTGCCCCCCATGGCCACTCCATGCCGCTTCTGTGCAAATGAAGAATGGTCAAGTCTTGCTGATGGTGTGGGTAGCAACCCTTAGTGAGGAAGAGATGGGTAGTCATCAGGAATTGTCCTACTAGCTCAGCAGAACATAAGAACATAAGAACGGCTGTACCAGGTCAGACCAAAGGTCCATCCAGCCCAGTATCTGTCTACAGACAGTGGCCAATGCCAGGTGCCCCAGAGGGAGTGAACCTAACAGGCAATGATCAAGTGATCTGTCTCCTGCCATTCATCTCCATCCTCTGATGAACAGAGGCTAGGGACACCATTCTTTACCCTTCCTGGCTAATAGCCATTTATGGACTTAGCTACCATGAATTTATCCAGTTCCCTTTTAAACATTGTTATAGTCCCAGACTTCACAACCTCCTCAGGTAAGGAGTTCCACAAGTTGACTGTGCACTGTGTGAAGAAGAACTTCCTTTTATTTGTTTTAAACCTGCTGCCCGTTAATTTCATTTGGTGACCCCTAGTTCTTGTGTTATGGGAATAAGTAAATAACTTTTCCTTATTCACTTTCTCCACATCATTCATGATTTTATAGACCTCTATCATATCCCCCCTTAGTCTCCTCTTTTCCAAGCTGAAGAGTCCTAGCCTCTTTAATCTTTCCTCATATGGGACCCTCTCCAAACCCCTAATCATTTTACCCTTTTCTGAACCTTTTCTAGTGCTAGAATATCTTTTTTGAGGTGAGGAGACCACATCTGTACACAGTATTCGAGATGTGGGCGTACCATGGATTTATATAAGGGCAATAATATATTCTCAGTCTTATTCTCTATCCCCTTTTTAATGATTCCTAACATCCTGTTTGCTTTTTTGACCGCCTCTGCACACTGCGTGGACATCTTCAGAGAACTATCCACGATGACGCCAAGATCTTTTTCCTGACTCGTTGTAGCTAAATTAGCCCCCATCATATTGTATGTATAGTTGGGGTTATTTTTTCCAATGTGCATTACTTTACATTTATCCACATTAAATTTCATTTGCCATTTTGTTGCCCAATCACTTAGTTTTGTGAGATCTTTTTGAAGTTCTTCACAATCTGCTTTGGTCTTAACTATCTTGAGTAGTTTAGTATCATCTGCAAACTTTGCCACCTCACTGTTTACCCCTTTCTCCAGATCATTTATGAATAAATTGAATAGGATTGGTCCTAGGACTGACCCTTGGGGAACACCACTAGTTACCCCTCTCCATTCTGAGAATTTACCATTAATTCCTACCCTTTGTTCCCTGTCTTTTAACCAGTTCTCAATCCATGAAAGGACCTTCCCTTTTATCCCATGACAGCTTAATTTACGTAAGAGCCTTTGGTGAGGGACCTTGTCAAAGGCTTTCTGGAAATCTAAGTACACTATGTCCACTGGATCCCCCTTGTCCACATGTTTGTTGACCCCTTCAAAGAACTCTAATAGATTAGTAAGACACGATTTCCCTTTACAGAAACCATGTTGACTATTGCTCAACAGTTTATGTTTTTCTATGTGTCTGACAATTTTATTCTTAACTATTGTTTCGACTAATTTGCCCGTACCGACGTTAGACTTACCGGTCTGTAATTGCCGGGATCACCTCTAGAGCCCTTTTTAAATATTGGCGTTACATTAGCTAACTTCCAGTCATTGGGTACAAAGCCGATTTTAAAGGACAGGTTACAAACCTTAGTTAATAGTTCCGCAACTTCACATTTGAGTTCTTTCAGAACTCTTGGGTGAATGCCATCTGGTCCCGGTGACTTGTTAATGTTGAGTTTATCAATTAATTCCAAAACCTCCTCTAGTGACACTTCAATCTGTGACAGTTCCTCAGATTTGTCACCTACAAAAGCCAGCTCAGGTTTGGGAATCTCCCTAACATCCTCAGCCGTGAAGACTGAAGCAAAGAATCCATTTAGTTTCTCCGCAATGACTTTATCGTCTTTAAGCGCCTCCTTTTGTATTTTGATCGTCAAGGGGCCCCACTGGTTGTTTAGCAGGCTTCCTGCTTCTGATGTACTTAAAAAACATTTTGTTATTACCTTTGGAGTTTTTGGCTAGCCGTTCTTCAAACTCCTCTTTGGCTTTTCTTATTACACTCTTGCACTTAAGCTGGCAGTGTTTTGTGCTCCTTTCTATTTGCCTCACTAGGATTTGACTTCCACTTTTTAAAGGAAGTCTTTTTATTATCTCTCACTGCTTCTTTTACATGGTTGTTAAGCCACGGTGGCTCTTTTTTTAGTTCTTTTACTGTGTTTCTTAATTTGGGGTATACATTGAAGTTGGGCCTCTATTATGGTGTCTTTAAAAAGGGCCCATGCAACTTGCAGGGATTTCACTTTAGTCACTGTACCTTTTAACTTTTGTTTAACTAACCCCCTCATTTTTGTATAGTTCCCTCTTTTGAAATTAAATGCCACAGTGTTGGGCTGTTGAGGTGTTCTTCCCCCACAGGGATGTTGAATGCTATTGTATTATGGTCACTATTTCCAAGCGGTCCTGCTATAGTTACCTCTTGGACCAGCTCCTGCGCTCCACTCAGGATTAAATCTAGAGTTGCCTCTCCCCTTGTGGGTTCCCGTACTTAAGATTTTTACTTCATTTGAATCTACATTTTCTTTCACATATAGTGCCACTCCTCCCCCTGCACGACCTGTTCTGTCCTTCTGATATATTTTGTACCCCAGAATGACTGTGTCCCATTGATTGCTCTCAGTCCACCAGGTTTCTGTGATCCCTATTATATCAATATCCTCCTTTATCACAAGGCACTCTAGTTCACCCAGCTTATTATTTAGACTTCTAGCATTTGTGCACAAGCACTTTAAAAACTTGCCCTGTTTATTTGTCTGCCCTTGCCTGATGTGTCAGATTCCTTTTTATGTGACTGTTTATCATCTGATCCGACCCTTACATTATCCTCTTCCGTCCTCTGCTCCTGACTATAACCTGGAGATTCTCTATCTTCAGACTCTCCCCTAAGAGAAGACTGTGTCCGATCCACATGCTCCTCTGTAGCAGTCGGCTTTCCCCCATCTCCTAGTTTAAAAACTGCTCTCAACCTTTTTAAGGTTTAGTGCCAGCAGTCTGGTTCCACTTTGGTTTAGGTGGAGCCCATCTCCCCTGTATAGGCTCCCCCATCTCTAAAGTTTCCCCAGTTCCTAATGAAGGTAAACCCCTCCTCTCTACACCATCGTCTCATCCATGCATTGAGACTCTGAAGCTCTGCCTGCGTGCCTACCTGGCTCTGCGCGTAGAGCTGGGAGCATTTCTGAGAATGCGACCATAGAGGTCCTGGATTTCAGTCTCTTCCCTAGCAGCCTAAATTTGGCTTCCAGAACATCTCTCCTACCCTTCCCCATGTCATTGGTACCTACAAGTACCACGACCACCAGCTCCTCCCCAGCACTACACATAAGTCTGTCTAGATGCCTTGAGAGATCCGCAACCTTCGCACCAGGC
Organism: Chelonoidis abingdonii; assembly: GCF_003597395.2. Taxonomy (NCBI): domain Eukaryota; kingdom Metazoa; phylum Chordata; order Testudines; family Testudinidae; genus Chelonoidis; species Chelonoidis abingdonii. Next base: position 1,311,220 of record NC_133773.1, on the reverse strand, counting down.
AGGCAAGTCACCATATGGTTCTCCCAGTCATCACAAACCCAGCTATCTACGTTTCTAATGATTGAATCTCCTGTTACTAATACCTGACTTTTCCTAGCCGGTCTGCCATGTAGGAGCTTTAAAAGCAATGCAGTGCAGTCTATGGGAGAGGCTAAAGGCATCATGGTAGCAGCAGGGAGCTGCTCTGCCCTGGCTGGACATGCACTCAGATTGGAAAAAGGTCAGGTAGGACTTAGTCTCTTTGAGACGTCGGGTGACCAGGCTCACTGGAGAGGAGGCGGAGATGCGTTAACTGAAGAAAGGAGATCCCAGGCTGCATTTCTGATTGATGGCTCATCACTGCTGGCCATGTTGCTGTAGCCCCTACTCCAGTAGCTAGAGAAGCAAGGGGGTGTCAGAAGTACACAGCATGTTACGAGACCAGGAACAAATCGCCAACTGTGGCCAAGTGAGGAAATAGAGCTGGGAGGGGCCAGATTTCCCGTTTTTTGGGAAATTCTGCATTTTTTTTCTGTTCTGAAACTGAATAAAAACAAACATTGGGGGAATCTCCCATGCATTTTGGTTTGATAATATTGAAACATTTTGTTTTGATTTTCTCCTTCGAAAGGTGTGTTTGTATTCAAGACAATGCACTATGTTTCAAAGAGGCATTTCAAAAGGAAATATTAAAGTCACCCCAGTCCCAACATGGCAAGAGAAGGAACTTTTCATTAAAAAAAAGTTTGGATAAAAACTTTCAAGCAGCTCTACTCAGAAGCTTCTGCCAGCTTGCAAAAGTGCTGAATGAATCACTGCAAAATGTCGGATGTGTCAGCTTCTAATGTTACCATAACTCAAAAGCAGCATTAGTCTGTCTCTGGGTACGTGGAACAACTAATCTTCACGGACCAGGAGGCTCTTGAGTAAAGATTCAAGGTCTCCTGGTTGTCAATTTCCTTTCTCTTATCCCTCTTGTCGACAGCAGTGACGTGCCATTAATCAAAAGGCAAGTGCTAAATGCATTAAGATCCCTGCACACCATGCTTCCTGCCTCGGAGTGCTGCACCACATTTGCCACAGAGCTAACACTGGCTGCTTGTGGAGGCTGGGAGCAAGGAGGAGGATGGCTGGGGATGCGTCAGCTTGTAACATAGAGTCAGACCAAGGAGCCCAGAGTGGGTGGGGTTTTCTTCCTTATAGCTCACAAGAAAGAAGGTCTTCCAGAGAACAACACACAAGGGAGCAGGTGAGGCTCTTTTTCTTGGGAGAGCTGTGAAGCATCCCGCAAGAATATCTGCAGCAGACAAGCCCACTGTGCTGAGGACAGCACTCGCTGTGGGAGCTTCCCATTCAAACTGGAATTCCCCATCACCAGGAGAGCAGGAGGAAGCCCTTTGACTGGCACCCAGTGTAGTCATTAGCTGGAGATCTCCCAGTGATAAGTGTGATGGCAGACTGAGGACAGGCAGTCAGATATCCTTTCAGGTTCAGTGCCATCTGCAGTTCTCAGGGCACCCACTGACCTGGAATAACTTCACACCTTCCCTGGTCTTCTCTGGTTATTTTATACACCACTCTTACAGCAGGGAGGATGTGCTCATGATAAATGCACCCCACACCACTTCCCCAAGGGAACAGAGCAGTGGGAAAGAATTCGCACCAGCGGGAAACCTGAATTTAGGTTCATAGAAAGCTGAAGGTTCTGTAGTTTTCCCAATGGCCTAGGTGCTAATGAAAGGCTTGTACTAAAGACACTGCAACTTCCTTGACATGGGGCTTTTCGTGGAAAATGGTGGCATTTCAACTCAGCTAAAAATTAGTCTTCAGCTAAACATTATGGCCGCAATGTTCAAAAATGGGCTTTCCAGGTGCTTTTGGAAAGTGCTGAACCACCTGTTATTCCCGTTGCCCTCAAGGAGATGTTAAGTGCTCAGTACTTAAATCAGAGCACTTATTTCATTCACTAGCTATGGAGCTAGAAGGCTACATTTGGCAGCCATTTTTGAAAATCTCAGCTTTGCCTATGCCACGCATTCAAAAGTCATCAGACAGAACCACAGAAATCACGAGACTGACTGAAAAATCTTTAAAAGAATGCACCTGAGGTTCTTTTTATTTTCCTTCTTGTTTGAGTTTTCAGAGTTCATATCTTCTAGCTTTTCTTGAAACATGAGGGTTAGAAATGTATTTTTTAAATAAACAAAAGCTGTGAATCTCATGTAATCACAGGACTCCAGGAGCTGGGGCTTTCATAAAAGCCAACAAATAGTTCAAGACTTGCAATAAAAATAACAAGAGTGATTCTTGCCCTAAGGTTCTCTAGACTGAGTCTAAAAGGCTTCACGGGTCCAGCTCAGAAGAAAAGTACCAAATAACTTCAGTGACACTTCTTAATATCCTACCTAGAGGCTCTATTTTCTTCAGCAATCAGCAGTTCCTTTGGTGAATACAGGGAGCACCCCTTGCAGCCTGTAATCTGCATTTTCCATAAGTCTGTGGGTGCAATATTCCATTGCAATTGTGCTTATTTAAATACATGCTTTTAAATAAGGTATCCAGAGGCTGAACGAAGCTGGCGGCTTCACAGGGGAGAGAGGTGCATTCTGTGCATTTAAAAAGCACCCAAATGGAAGATTAGGTTGCCTGCTGCTGGAAGTGCCACTGGCCTTAGCTTCTAGGATGACTATACTGTGTTACTTACTTAGTGTGTTACTGCAGGACAGCGCAGCCCTTAGCAAAACTAGCACCCAGCCTAACCACATCACTTCCTTGGATTTAAAACTCTCCCTTTGAATTCTGCTGCCCATATGACCCAGGACTTGTTCATGTAAAGCCTTTCCCAATATGTATGCTCTTGCCAGTGGAATACACCAAAGCATGACAACCTTCATTTTTCAAAATTCTTTTCACAGATTTTTAAGGCCAGAACGCACCACGAGATCAACTAGTCTGAGCTGCTATATAGCTCAGGCCAATGAATTTCAGTCAGTGTTTCCTGCATTGAGCCCAACACGTTGAACTTCTGAGCTAAGGTCCCTTCAATGTGCGCAATGGGTGCAATTTTATTGATTTATTTTTTAAACAGCTCTGCATGGAATAACAGCATTTTTTCCCGCAGGAAATTATTTTTAATTTTTAAAAAATATATATATTTCCCCCAAACAAAGTAAAATGTGAAAAATTGAGTTTTTGAAAACAATTTTTACTGAAAAATGATCCCAAAAGTCCCAGGATATGAGAGAGACAAGGTGAGTGAGGTAATATTTTATTGGCCCAACTTCTCTAGGTGGCATGGAGAAGATCTCAGGCTGCACACAGACCTGAAGAAGAGCTCTACTTAACTCGAAAGCGCATCTCTTGTGTCTTCTGTGAACATTTTCATGGGAGTCAAAAAGCCAGGCCTCTGAAACAATGGCTGCAGCTCTTTCCATAGAATCATGAAAGGGAAGAATCTTCTTCCCAAAGAAAAGCTGAAGAAATCTCTCATTGGTCTGCATTCCTGTCACTTAGGGTACGTCTACGCTGCCAAACTGGTGGCAGTGAGTCTTTGATCCCTGGTCAACTAACTCAGGCTCACTTGGCTAAAAATGGCATTGTAGACGCTTCCTCTTGAGCTGGAGCCAGTGAGAGGGGCAAGGGTCTCAGAGCTTGGCATCCAACTCGAGCAGGAACATCTAGACAACTACTTTTAGTCCCATAGTGCGAGTTCCACACGCCCAGGTCAGTTGACCCAGGCTCTGAGACTCGCCATCAAGGGTTGTTTCCCCTCCCACAGTGTGGATGTACCCAAGGTGCTTTTAAAACTCCCCCCACAACATAACTGATATCAGAAATGATCACTGGCTGAGGGCACAGGTACCATGAGAAGCATTGCATTGCTCTTACTGGGTTTCCCATTTTGAGCAACGACCTAGCTAGAGCTGTAGAATTTCATAGTGTACAACTCTCGGGAGTGTCTCTCTTGAGAAGTGCAATGCAGGTGACCCTCTCCCCACCGGGGCCATCCTGCCTTTTACTGAATCCCTCCCATGTCTCCAGGTATGTCTGCATCACAGTCAGAGAGGGGACTAGCTCGAGGGTGCTCGCCCAAGCTAGCTTTAACCAAGCCAAAGCAGATAAAAATAGCAGTGAAGACACAGCAGCACAGGCCCTGGAGCGGACTAGCAACACACTTACACTCCCAGTGTTGGTGGGTACAGTGTGCCCTGATGCCTGGGCTGCTGCGTCTTCACTGCTATTTCTAGCTCGGCTAGCTAGATTAGAACCAGCCTCGCTGGGCTGCAATCACACCTTCCAGTGCAGTGCAGCCTCCTCTGAGCAAATGTATCCTGCCTGCACCAGCCCACCTACTTGGCATGGCCAAGTTTAACAGCAGATTCTTCCCTTGGTGTGACCACTTCAGGTACTGTCACTGACTGTGCCCCAGGAAGCCAACGGCCACCCTTCCGCTGGCTGTCCTGAGTACAGGACAGAGCGTTTGGTGCCACTCCCTTTCCGTTCATCACCATTAGTCGGTGGCAGCTGTGCAGCGTTGCTGTGTGACTGACTCCTCCAAATATTCAGCACAGTCACATTTTTCTTGCTTGTTTTTAGCCAGAGAGGTGAGGCAACAGTAACTATTCCTGTGCGCTGCCAGGCCGGAGCCCTTAGCTCTCGCACGCTCTCTGGGAAGTGGTGAGAACAGAGAGAAGCAAACATCGGTGCCCGCCACCTCCAAGTTCTGCAGGAAAAGTTTTCTCGCCAGCAGCGAGTGTAAGAAATCTCTTGAGCAGAGCATCCCGAGGACATGGGGCTGGGCCGGTGAGATTTACTCAGGTATGTGCCATGCTCTCTTTGGGACCCATGCATGGGGGTCTGGGCAGAGCCAGGGATGGAACACACCAGTTACTGGGCACAGGGCCAAGCTGTGTGAATCTCCACGTAGGACATTTCATGAAATGATCAAAGGGGCTGTTTTGCACATTTGAATTTTGTAGACATATGTAATTTAGTGCTGGCGAGAGACCACTCCCAGCAGCCCTGAGGAAGCACTTTGGCACATACAGCAGTGCCAGCCTGCCCCTGTCTGACTGGGGGGAGCTTCCTCTTGGAGCCACAGGGCCCATGGGCAGTGGGTAGAAGAGGCTGCACTGCACCAGCCTTTGGAATGCTGATGACGAAAGGGCATCTGGACCCTGGGTGACCAGGAAGATCGGGCACACACTATTACAGACTCAAAGCTAACTTCAGAGCAGGGTTCCCATAGCCATTCCCAGCGACAAGCCACAGAAATGAATAGGAGTCATGAGCTCAAGTACTTTGTAACTGCAGCTCAGACAGAAATCAGCCTCTCACAACAGGAATAAGTGATTTGCCATTTCACTGTGGAAAAGCCCAGCATGTTCTCTCTTCTGAGCCCAAGGGAAGCTGTGCTGAGCAAAGGAAGGGATAGGCCATGTCACTGATTGCCCCCAGAGAGGACAGTGACAAACTACACTACTTAGCCTAGAAACTGTGTCTATTTCAAATAAATCAGTGCAACTCTCCCCCACCACATGGACACATTGATTTCAGTCTGAGAGTGGTTGCTATTGGTTTACCTTAGAGCTGTTCCTAATTGATTTAAACTACTCCAAATCCGACCAGGGTTAAATCAAAATAAGGGCATCCACACTACTGTCTAACTAAATCAATCTGGAAATCAGACCGTCAGTTAACTCCATGCGACCCTGCGTGTAGACAAGCCCTGTGTCTCCTCTTACTCTTGTGGCAGGGGCTCCCCTCAGGGTAAGAAAAGTCTGCACTGAGCAACAGACAGATGCGGTATAACACACCGCGCTGGTGCAAAAAAGCTCTAATCAATAAACAGCTATGGAAATGGGGGAGGGAATGATGAGGGATTCCTGACAGGCCCCTTACAGGAATCGCTGACAAATCCCAAGGGAAGTCACAGACATCCCCTGGGATGTTCAAGTATATTCATAGGTACGGGTGGGCAGCTGTACCAGCCCATAGTGCTAGATCCTAGCACTCTGTTATATTCCAGTTGTATTCCTTGGGAGAGCCCAGCTAGGGACACAGTTCCTGCCTTCCTGCACCAACATCCTCTTTGCAGAGAGTTCCAGCTGTGGAAATGTAATGGACTCGGGAAAGCCTGGGACATTGTGTGGGTATGCCATAGGGCTCTGAGTAGCAAGAGACTTGCTTCCTCTTCTGACTGCAGTCAGTGTTTGGCCCCACTGTCCCCCCTAAGATGTGTGCATTACAATGGACTCCATCATTTTCACAATGCTCCTTTGCCTTGCCAAGGCTGTTTATTTAATCACCATCATAGACTATCAGGGTTGGAAGGGACCTCAGGAGATCATCTAGTCCCACCCCCTGCTCAAAGCAGGACCAATCCCCAAATGCCCCCCTCAAGGATTGGGCTCACAACCCTGGGTTTAGCAGACCAATGCTCAAACCACTGAGCTATTCCCTCCTTCCTGAGTGTAATGGATGGTGACACTTCTCTTACATTGGACTCACTGAGATTCCTTCACATCTGCCACACACTCACTCAGAGGGCCAGATTCACTGGCCTAATAAGCCTCCTCCAGCCACACAAAGCAGATTTAACCAGCTGCCTTGGGATACCCATGGCACATGGGAATCCCTAAGAGTGATAGGGTCAGCATAATCCTGCCCTACAGTCTGTGCTTCTCTGAGCTCCACCTAGCCCCTGATTAGGGCCTGTATCTGGGGAGTCCTCAAGTCCCCAGCTGCTGTAATATCCCCATAGGACCATAAATCACTAGCTTAAGGGAGCACCGCTGTAAGGCTGCGGCCAGCATCTACCAGCCCTTGGACTGGGGAATGCAAAGATAGCTCAGGTGCCCACTCTCCCTGTGAGGGCTCCATGCAATGTCTCCAGAGAATTGAAGCTACATAGTAGTATCCACCTTAAATATATTTCTTTAAATCAACCTTTAAGGCCAGATTCGCGCTACGCCTGTTCTGTGCCCATCAGATGCAACATGAAGCAGCCTGCAAACACTGGCCAGATAAGACAGATACACAGCTCTTTCACGTCCCTGGAGCAGTGTTAGGTTAGAGAGCTTATTCCTTCACTCTCACCCTGCCCTGATCCTTCTCGCATGAACAGAGAGCAACAATACCTGAAGTCCGAAGGTGCAAACAATTCAATGTTTATTGGGGTGAATTTCCAACAAGTTTAAATCCAAGTTCCTTTTTCCTTATTTTTGAATCCCAATTTACTTCCTGTTTGCCCCTAATTTATATAGTAATATTTTTAGCTATACCTTAACCAGTCATTCTACTAAAATTTACCTAACCAATCCTAACGTATTGTAACATGATTAGCTAACCAATTATACCCCACCATCTTAATTAGTTTACACCTAGCAAAATTAATTATACAGCAGATGGAAACAATCACAGAACCAGGCAGAGACCATGCAAATAAACATACAAAACAATACAGAAGTGAGGATTTCACAACTACATCTATACAGACATAAGGATTTCCCAGCTGTGTCTATTGATAAGTGAGTTCTTACCAGACAGAAAACTATCAAACTAAATTTCCTTTTATATGTTCTAGGCTCTTCCCTTTCTCTGGAGGTGATAGATCGGATCACCTTCCTAACAGTCCCAGTTTGCCTTATTTCAATGTGACTAAACAGGGACTCAAAGTCTGTCACAGTGAGAGAAGGCCCTTACACAGATAGACAATTATTCTTTTATACCTCTGTAACTAGCTAAGTGATAAGAATACACAGGACAGACAGGCTTGAATATCTATATCCTAACATGCTACATTAGTGAATTTGACCCTGAGTTTGTCTGTGTTCTGCCATGGTTAAGGGCAGTGATCATACACACTGATCCAGTGGACAGCTGGCAGCCACGTAATCTACATGCAAATTAGCTACAGAGGAAGGGTTGGTTGACTCACCTCTGATGTCACAATGGTCTCAACTAATTGACCTGTGCTGTTGCCGTAGCACTGTCCAGTTGTCTAACAAGTAGGTGCAACAATTGTTACTAGAGCTGGTTGGAAACTGGAATACCAGTCTGCAAGAAACTCGGACACTTTGAAGTTTGTTTTTATTTGGAATTGGAATGAAAATCTGAAAGTTCCCATGAAATGAAAGTTCTGAATAATTTTGATTCAGCTCTACCAAAAATGTTGTGGGTTTTTCTGATAATGTCATAAGAACACTAGCCCTACCGGGTCAGACCAATGGTCCAACTAGCCCAGTGCCCTGTCTGCTGACAGTGGCCCGTGCCAGATGCTTCAGAGGGAATAAACAGAACAGGGGAATGATTGAGAGATTCACCCATCCTCTATCGTTCAATACCAGCTTCTGGCAGTCAGAGGTTTAGGGACACCTAGAGCATGGGGTTACCTCCCTGACCATCTTCACTAATAGCCATTGATGGACCTGTCCGCCATAAATCTAGCACTTTTTTGAACCCAGTTATACTTTTGACCTTCACAACATCTATTGGCAATAAGGTCCAGGGGTTGACTGTCTTGTGTGAAGAACTTTCTTAAGTTTGTTTTAAACCTGCTGCCTATTAATGTCATTGGGTGACCCCCTGGTTCTTGTATTACATGAAGGGATAAATATAAGGTTGCCAGGAAACCTGGTTGAAAAGGGACCCTGGCGGCTCTGGTCAGCACTACTGATCGGGATGTTCATGTCTGGCTGGAGGTGCAGCGGGGCTAAGGTAGGCTCCCTGCCTGTCCTGGCTCTGCACAGCTCCCCAGAAGTGGCTGACATATTCAGCCCCTAGGTGCAGTGACTATCAGGGAAGCTGCATGTGCTGCCCCGCCCCAAACACTGGCTTTGCAGCTCCCATTGGCCAGGAACTGTGGCCAATGGGAGCTGCAGGGGTGGTGCTTGTGGGCAGCACACACCACGCAGAGCTGTCTGGTCATGTCTCTGCTTAGGGGCTGTACATTCCAGCTGCTTCTGGGAGCAGCACAGAGCCAGGGCAGGCAGGGAGTGCATCGTTCAGATGAAGCCTGCACCACAAACCCCTGCCCCAGGTTGCAACACCCTTCTGCACCCTCCCTCTCTCCCAGACCTCACACCCGCACCCAACTCCCCTGCTCCAGGTCAGAACCCCCTTCTGCACCCTCCTTCCCTCCCAAACCCTGCACCCCCACCCAACCCTCCTGCCCCAGGTCAGAACCCCATCCTGCACCCTACTTCCCTCCCAGACCCCGCACCCCCACCCAACCCAGGTTGGAATCCCCTCCTGCACCCTGAGCGGTTTTTAAACTTCTTGAGCTGAGCGCCGCACCTTTGAGTTATAATTTTTGGTTGTGCCTGCCACCCCCCACAACCCAGACAGTCTGAGTGGTCTGCTGAGGTGAGTCAGGGGGTGAAGGTGGTGCTCCCTCCCTGGGCCCTGCCGTGTGGTATCAGCTCTTGCCCCCCGCAAAATAGAAGTTAAATTATGCCTATGCCTAAGGGTCCCCCCTGGCCCGGAGCTCCGAGTCCCCCACCCCTGCAGTCCATAGGAGGTTTGTCTTCACATAATTATCTCAAGATAATGCAAATGGCTTTCAATGTTCATGGCTTGTAACGTCTATGGGGCTGACTTAAACTGTGTAGCAAGTCCTCAGAGGGTTATACTACTACCTTTCCAATATAAGTCATTTTGAAAACAATCCACCTCGCTCTCCACTTCAGAATTAAGCTGATGGCCTGGGATGCATGGGCATGCTGTCAGGCTACTAAAGTAGTTAGAAGAATCTTTCTTATAAGTTAATATGCTGGCTATTGTAGGGTGAGAGTGAAGCTCTTAAAAGGACCCATTTTATGAAAACAATTCAGAAATCAAAAAGAATGTATTTCAGCTGGTCCTCATATTCCATCTNCAGCCCTTAGACCACACCCAAATTCCTTCCTTGAGCCTGCACCTCTTCCCATACTCCAACCCCCTGTCCCAGCCCTGAGCCCTGTTCTGCAACCCAACCCCCTCATTCCCAGCCCCACCCCAGAGTCCACACCCCCAGCAGGAGTCCTCACCACCTCCTACATCCCAACCCCCTGCCCCATCCCAGAGCCCCCTCCCGCACCCTGAACCCCTCATTTATGGCCCCACCCCAGAGCCCGCACCCCCAACTGGAGCCCTCACTTCCTTCCGCACCCTCACCCCCTGTCCCAGCCCAGTGAAAGTGAGTGAGGGTGAGGGAGAGCAACGGGGGGAGGGGGCTGGAGTGAGAAGGGGCAGAGGAAGGGTATTTGATTCTGTGTAATTAGAAAGCTGGCAACTCTAGCTAAATAACACTTCTTTATTCACGTTATCCATACCAGGCAGGTTGAAATGTTTCATTTTGACAAGGCAAAATTTTTTTTTGATAATGTCAGAACATTCTATTATAATATAAAATCTTAAAAATATATATAATAGTGTGTGTGTGTATATATATAAAATATATGTACATATAATATCAAAAGTCTAAAGAAAATATCAAAATGATACAGGAAAAAATGTTTCATTTTGCTCTAATCAAAACATTTTGACATTATCAAAACACACTTGACATTTACACTGAAAGTGAAACACTTCGACTTTGACTAAATTGCATTTTTCAACAAAAACCCGTTCCACTAAAATTTTTTTGACGCATTCTCATTGTTAGCAATGTAACTTAATTACAACTCGATTTTTTTGAGATGTAGTCTATGCAGAATATGCCAATGAGTTTTAATTACGTCAGAAATTTGAAGAGTTTGTGCTATTCCATTCATAAAATTATTTGGGACAAAATAAGATCCAACAATGAACTCTGAACCTCTTAAAGGATCTTTAGAAGTTAGTTTTAACTCAAGCTAGTTGTTATAAATTGCACTTCTTAGGAAGTGTATGCAAAGAGTTAGTGCTGTAATCTTAGGGAGCATCAGCTAAATTTTTCCTGCATAAGAGACTGAACCCCTGCTTTAAAGACAAAACTCAACTCAGCCATAACTATTGAGTTGCACTCAGCACCGCCATACTTTAATAGTCCATTAAAGGATGTCGTTATGCTCAGGGTTGGGAAACTGGTGAATGCAACACTTGCCTTCCATTCAGGCTAATGGGGTAACAATTAAATGCCCCTTTCTTTAGAGCTAGCTGAAACAATGAAAGCCACCACCCAAAACAGAGAACACATGCAAGGCTGCTCAAGAATCTGAACTATATGGTTGGAGGGGTTTCATGGTTGGTTTAGTGTAAGTGCAGTGATGGGGAAGTGATTTGCTTGCAGGTCTGTGTCTGTGTGTGAAAGCGAGAAGGAGGAAAAACATTTCAAGAGTACACAGAGAAGGTAGAAAGAAGCCCCAGAAGCCCTGGTAGCATGACCCTGAGGGGGAAAAGAATGGAGAGAGAGCACTTTTGGGCTGAGTACTAGCTGACAGTGGCTTGGGGCTGTGAGCAGAGAAACTATCACCTGTTTGATTCCCTTCAGGGATAAAAAGAACAGGAGTGCTTGTGGCACCTTAGAGACTAACAAGTTTATTTGAGCATAAGCTTTTGTGGACTAAAACCCACTTCATCTGATGCATGTAGTGGAAAATACAGTAGGAAGATACATACACACAGAGAACATGAAAAGATGGGTGGTGCCATACCAACTCTAATGAGACCAATCAGTTAAGGTGGGCTATTATCAGCAGGAGGAAAAATCACTTTTGTAGTGGTAATCAGGATGGCCCATTTCAAACAGCTGACAAGAAGGTGTGAATAACAGTAGAGGGGAAAATTAGCCTGGGGAATTAGTTTAGTTAAAGAATAAATGGACACAAGTCAGACGTCAAGAATTATAACATTCAAAAACCAGTCGGCGAATACTTCAATCTCCCTGGTCACTCAATTACAGACCTAAAAGTGGCAATGCTTCAACGAAAAACCTCAAAAACAGACTCCAATGAGAAGCTGCAGATCTGGAATTAATTTGCAAACTGGACACCATCAAATTAGGCCTGAATAAAGACTGGGAGTGGATTCGTCATTACAGAAACTAAACACTATTTCCCCATGCTAATCCCTTCCCACTCCCCGTACTGTTACTCACACCTTCTCTACAGTGCCACAAGGACTCCTCGTTCTTTTTGCTAATACAGACTAACACGGCTACCACTCTGAAACTTTCAGGGATATAGGACTTTGTCCATTCTTTGTAAATAAAACAGGATTGCAAATAACACATGCATGACTCCATCATCAATTTCTCTTCCTAGCTGAAACAACCCTGAACATTAACCAGTCTTTCGGGTCAAAAGCAGTAACGATGTAAACAGGATTGAGTGGTCTACGGCAAGATGAATTCAGCTGCTTACCATGGTGGAGGCAACATGAAACTTACATGCCGGAGCTGGAACTGAGCCCTATCATTGCTATTTATTTGTCTCTGGCAGTGTGTGCTAGGTGGTGTCCAAGCGTCAAAGAAATCATGCCCCCTGCCCCAAAGAGCTTGCCACCTAGACAGGAAGAATCTTCTGAGGCACCACTGATTGGCATCTTCTAGTCTCTTTTGTAGAGGTTCTTTTATCACTCTCACCACCAAAATACATGGACACCTTCCAATAGCATATTAAGCAATGTTGGGTTTATTCTCTGTCTCCCTGAAACCTGTTTGAAAGTATTTGTCCCTTTGTCCCACCCCAAGAGGGCTCATAAACTTGAACATGAATGGAGACAAACACCATCAGTGTTGAGCTGCATCCAGAAGAAATACTCACTTCAGTGTGAAAACTGTGTTGCAATCCAGCAGCTCTTACTCATCTACTGTCCACAAGACTAACAGTCGCTCAGTAATTGCTCGGCGAGATGAGGTGGTCAGCGGCCAGGCTATGTCTTCTGTTTACTGTGTGGATCAGATGGTTTCCTGATACCAGCAGCTTAATGCTTTTTGGATAGTTCTTTATGCTTACATCTGACTTATAAACAGACAACCTTGGTACAGCTGCCTGCAATCCATCTGGGGCAATGCTGACTCATGTGATCCTATGATGTGAAAGGCAATGTAGTCTGGCTGAATGTGGGCGAACAGCGACCTTGTATTTTACATGGCCAGGGACCCAGGGGCCAAGTTGCACCCTTGATATGACAGGCAAAAATCTGGCAACAAAACATCCACTCTCTCCTTCCTCCTTTTCCTTTGCTAATTTCTTTCCTTCTTTTTTCTCTCTCAAGGTTTCATCCCTGTGCAGGAGCAAGACCATGGCCCATGTGCCATGTAGTCCCTTATTATAGAGGAACACTGGCTATACCTTGTGCTAGGCCCCGAACAGAGGTGAAGTCCACAGAAATTACTACACAGAATTTTGTCTGCCACCTGGTAGGTTCCCCTGCTATCTAGAATGGATGTTCTACAGATGATTTGTTAGGCAGTAAGTCAGTTGTCCTTTCTCTTTTAACTTGAATTACAAATTGGACCCTCAATTTGCAATGCATTGTGTCTAGATATGGCAAAAACCCTGGACTGACTCCAGCATAACAGTGGATCAGATTCTGCAGGATGTTTACAAAGTACAAACCTCCATGCCTGCAGTAGTGGATCCAGGAAAATAATTGGTGTTGAATTCTCTGGGCATATCAGGCTATGAAAACAACCCTTGCCACCTATACACCTGCATTTCTGGTTCTTATTTTGTCTGAACCAGTTTGAACTCAACTCATATGTGTGTTTTGGGTCCAAGCTGGTTTATTAGCCTCAGCCATTCCCCCCTCCTCCCTTAGGGTTTGGGCTGCCTCTGAAGGACATCAATGAGAAGATGCCCACTGACACCAGTGGGAGCTGGATCAGCCCCTTAGCATCCAATCTCCACTTTCCCATGATTCCTGGGGCAGGAGGTTGGGGCATGGAAGGAGGTCCAGGGTACAGGCTCTGGGTGGTGCTTACCTCAAGCAGCTCCCAGAAGCAGCGATATGTCCCCCCTCCAGCTCCTACATGGAGGCACGGCCAGGTGGCTCTGTATGCTATCCCCTCTGCCGGCTCTGCCCCTGCAGATGGGGCAGCACGCAGAGCCTCCCTGGCTGCCCCTAGGTGTAGGATCTGGAGGGGGGACATGCCGCTGCTTCTGGGAACCTTGTGGAGCTAGGGCAAGCAGGGAGACTCATAGACTCATAGACCAGAAAGGACCAATATGATCATCTAGTCTGACCTCCTGCACAAGGCAGGCCACAAAACCCTACCCATACACATTTATAACAACCCCTAACCCATGACTGAGTTATTGAAATCCTCAAAATTGTGATTTGAAGACCTCAAGCTGCAGAGAATCCACCAGCAAGCGACCCATGCCCCACGCTGCAGAGGAAGGCGAAAAACCTCCAGGGCCTCTGCCAATCCGCCCTGGAGGAAAATTCCTTCCCGACCCCAAATATGGCGATCAGCTAAACCCTGAGCATGTGGGCAAGACTCACCAGCCAGCACCCAAGAAAGAATTCTCTGCAGTAACTCAGTTCCCATCCCATCCAACATCCCCTCACAGACCATTGAGCAGACTTATCTGCTGATAATCCAAGATCAATTGCCCAAATTAAACTATCCCATCATATCATCCCCTCCATATACTTATCAAGCTTAGTCTTAAAGCCAGATAAGTCTTTTGCCCCCACTACTTCCCTCGGAAGGCTGTTCCAGAACTTCACTCCCCTAATGGTTAGAAACCTTCGTCTAATTTCAAGTCTAAACTTCCTAATATCCAGTTTGTACCCATTCGTCCTCGTGCCTACATTAGTACTAAACTTAAATAATTCCTCTCCCTCCCTAACGTTAATCCCCCTGATATATTTATATAGAGCAAGCATATCCCCCCGGAGCCTTCTTTTGGCCAGGCTAAACAAGCCAAGCTCTTTGAGTCTCCTTTCATAAGGCAGATTTTCCATTCCTCGGATCATCCTAGTAGCCCGTCTCTGAACCTGTTCCAGTTTGAATTCATCCTTCTTAAACATGGGACACCAGAACTGCACACAATATTCCAGGTGGGGTCTCACCAGCGCCGTATATAACGGCACTAACACCTCCTTCTCCTTGCTGGAAATACCTCGCCTGATGCATCCTAAAACCGCATTTGCTTTTTTAACAGCCATATCACATTGGCGGCTCATAGTCATCCTGCTATCAACCAATACCCCAAGGTCCTTCTCCTCCTCTGTTGTTTCCAACTGATGCGTCCCCAATGTATATCTAAAATTCTTATTATTAATCCCTAAGTGCATGACCTTGCACTTTTCACTATTATATTTCATCCTATTACTATTACTCCAGTTTACAAGGTGGTCCAGATCTTCCTGAATAGTATCCCGGTCCTTCTCCGTGTTAGCAATACCCCCCAGCTTTGTGTCATCCGCAAACTTTATTAGCACATTCCCGCTCTTTGTGCCAAGGTCAGTAATAAAAAGGTTAAATAAGATTGGTCCCAAAACCGATCCTTGAGGAACTCCACTAGTAACCTCCTTCCAGCCTGACAGTTCACCCTTCAGTACGACCCGTTGGAGTCTCCCCTTTAACCAATTCCTAATCCACCTTTCAATTTTCATATTCATCCCCATCTTTTCCAATTTAACTAACAATTCCCCATGTGGAACCGTGTCAAATGCCTTAGCCCCACTGCACCATGGACCGGACTTTTAACAGCCCAGTCAGTGGTCTGACCAGAGCTGCCAGGGTCTCTTTTTGACCAGGCATTCTGGTCGAAAACTGGACATCTGGTAACCCTACCGTCGCCCTGTGACAGTCAAAGGGCATGTTGCCTCTGGTTTTAAACTGCGCCATTGGAAGGGCAGCAGGGACTCTTCTGATTATCTAGTCTCATGTCCTGCAGGAGGTGGGTCAGAGAATTTCACCCCTGGGGTTAATGCCTCAAGTCCGTAAGTTCTGTGTGCACTAGAGTGTATCTCTAAGGGAAAAACACCTACTCTTGATTAAAAAACTTTGAGCAATGGGGAATCCATCACATTTCTTGGAAAGTTTTTCCATTGGTTAATTACTTTCACTTTTAAAAATGTGCACCTGACTTCTTGTCTGAATTTGTCTAGCTTCAATGGCCAGCCATTGGGTCTTATTCTGCCCTTTCTGCTGGATTAAAGAGCCCTCTAAGCTCTCAGAAATCTGTTCCCCACATAGGCACTTGCAGACTGGAATCAAGTTGCCTTCTCTTGAGGAGATTACATAGACTGTTTTTCTTCAATCTCTCACCATTGGCAGGTTTTCCAGTCCTCTAAGTATTCTTGCACCTCTTTTCGGCACCCTTTTGAAGTGTGGGCATCAGAACAGGACATCCCATTCTTGTAATGGTGTCAATGTCGCATACAGAGGCAATACCACCGCTCCACTCCTACTTAATAGTCTCCTTTCTGTTCATTCAAGGATCACATTTACCCTCTTAGGGCATGTCTACACTGCCCCACAGTTCACACTACAGGGTGTGAATAGTGGTTTGCACCAAACTGTTTGTGCTGTAATTCCCCCTTGTGGACACTGCAGTTATGAACTAAAGGTTCCTATGTGGATTAATGTAGTTCTCGTTGAAGCGGATTATTTATATTCATGCGGGGCAGTGTAAGACACGCCCTTCGGTACAGCATCATATTAGGCGTTCACAGGCAGCTGGTCATCTACAGTACCCCCAAGCCTGCATCCCAGGATTTAGTTCCCCATCTTGTAGTGTGGCCTAGGTTCTTTGTTCCCAGACATATGACCACGTGTTCGGCTGTATTAAAACACAGGTACAGTTCAAACGAGCCCAGTTTACTAAGTGGTCGGGGTCAATCTGTATAACTCACTTGTCCGCAGCGTCATTTATCACTTCACCAATTTTTGTGTCATACAAATATTACCTGTAATAATTTTATATTTGCTCCCAGATCATTAATGAAGGTTGATTAGCCTTGGACCAAAAACAGATCCCTGAAGGACCTGCTAGAAACACCCTCGTTGGCTTAGTCTTTCCCATTTACTTTCAGTGATCTATCAGTTAACTAATTTTTAATTATTTAATCTGGGCTGCATGGGTTTTATATAATGCTAATCTTTTTATCAGAATGTCATGCAGGACTAAATTAAATGCCCTACAGAAATCTAAGTATAGCATGCCAGTATGGTTACCTTCATGAATCAAACTTTTTTTTTTTGAGATCGCAAATCTGACTAATTTTCTATAAAAACATGTTAATTTGCACTGATTATGCTACTATCCTTTAATTCTTTACTGACTGCATCCTATATCAGTCATTCCATGACTTGCCCAGGATCAGTGTCAGGCTAACTGGCCTATAGTTACCCAGGTCAATGCATTTATCCTTTTTAAGTATTGGCATGACAGTCGCTTTTTTCTAGTCCTCTGCAGCAGTGGTTATTGTAAAGTCCACTAACTCACCAGGAACTGAACACAGAACTTCAAACCAATTTCCCAGAGGCTATTAAACATCAATTGGCAACATGGTTAGTTTGCTATTATCCCAGATTTAAGCAAGCCACCTCGACTGAAAAGTTCTCTGTTTCATTGCCAATATGCAAACAAAAAAGGAAGTGAAGAAAATTGATTTGGGCATTTTCTTCTGCTGCACCATTAAGAAGGAGAAGACTTGGCATAAATATTCCTACGTTCCTAGCTGCTGCTGTGAGCTATTACTCTTGTAATTTAGACATACAACTCTGACTGCTCCAACTGAGCTGCTTCTATCATGCTAAGAGGCCTGGCTCAGAAAATAATGAAACTTACCATGTCTCCATTTTTATAAACGTTAAATAAAAATAAGTCCTTTCAGCTACTATTGTTATGTAAGCAGGTCTCTTCCCTTCTATGCCAGGCTTGGAGAGCTCTTGGTGGTTTTAGAAATGTAGAATTCTGAGAGAGAACCAATTTCACTTTAATTGAATCTACTGGCTGAATCATAAAAAAAGGAGGGAACTTATTATAAGCAGAGCTAGTAGCACTTCCCATTATAATACCTCATTTTCAGTTGTTTACAACTTTTCCAAACGATAATGTGGAAACACAGGATAGACAGTGCACACTGAACGAGCAGCTATTCTTTTGTTTTCTCCTTTTTGTTCAATATGGAGGTGCCGGCAACCTTAATTCTGGCATTACCTAACTTTTGATTGTTTGATTTTGCAGCCACAATAATGCTCTTACTGTAATTTTTTGGGATATAATATGTACACAAACATATGCAGTCAACTGCCTTATACATACAGTAATTCCATAAAGAAAGCTGGGCCATGACTTTGTCCATTAATTTATAATTCAGAACAAAAGCCCACATGTGTTTACACTGCTAATCTCAGCAATGAGCGTAACATTGGGCCATATTGTCCGATTTGGAGGAGTTGGGGATGAGTTGTCAAGGCCAAAATACTGACAGGGAAGATTTCTCTTGGTATAAAAATAGAATGTTCAATTGCAATTCAGTTGGAAATGACAGGAATGTAATTGTGTCCTATATAAAAGCAATCTATTTTCATTGAAATGCCATGCTGAGCGAATTGGGAACTAGGCAGGATTAGGTTAGCTGAGATGGGTCCAAATCAGAACCATTTCTCTGAATCCCTTCCTTCACCACACACAATCTTTGGGCATTCAGCAAAATGGGACGTGAATATAAAAAACTATAACTTTGCAAAACCAGTTGTGCATCAGTAGCTAGAAGATGCTGTTGCGATAAGGACCGCTCTGAGAGAGGTGTACTAATCCCAACAAGCTTTAGAGCAATTCAAATCTGGATTAAGCCATGACAAGATAGCTGGCTGAAGGTTACTGAAAAAGCCTTTAAAATAAAAAAAACAACAACATATTTCTGACCAAACCCGTTGACTTTCAAAACTTTTCACATTTTGGGAAAAGTTCACTCCTGTTTTTTAAATGCGAATGTTATTGACATTGTTAACAGAGTGGTTGTTGAAGTGAATCCTTACCCAAACCTGGGCTTCAATAAACAAAATAGATCATTAACTTTTTTTTGATAAAAATTTCTTAAAAAATGAAAAATGAGCCCATTAGAAACACTGCAAAATGGAAAGAGCTTTGAAATTTGTCATGAAAGCCGTCTGCATTCCAATCAGCTCTACTCCCCAGTGCAAGTCTAATGGGCAGTCCTAACCCACCGGGATCCCACCTGCCAGGCTTTTGGGGAGTTCAGATCTGAACCCACCTCCAGTTTACGGGGTAGCCTGGAAGGGGTAGAAATCCGGCGTGGTTACAATGACAGCCATGTGATTTTGAACAGTAGCACGACAATTTCAATCCAGTTGTCACTCTCCCAATTCACGGGCTGGAGGAGTGGAAGGAAGGCCTGGTTTTCTCTCACCCACTCAATGATCATTGCCCTTACTGCTCCATTCCTCTGGCTTAGAGGGCAATTTCATGCTTTCAATTCAGCATGATACCCATGTAATCTCCTAGCTCAATCTGCAAAGAGTGATGGCAACTTCCCAGGTGATAGAGCAAGTGACCTCTGCACACCACCTAACCTGTGCTGGCCTCAGCAACATTAATCGAAGAACCTGTCTCTAAATGCAGGTCTTTTGCAGGACAGACAGACACATGCTGTGCCCCTCTCCCCCTCAACATACCCAAGACCGGAACCTCCAGCCCTTAATTTCCATGGGAGTTGATGTAAAGACTGCAGGATGGGACCCCACATAAGTGGGTGTTTAGTAAAATCAGTATCATGAGGGGAAATTACACTTCAACTACTGACAGACCAGAAACTCCAAAGAGAACAATGAGCTGGAGCGTCCGGTTTGTGGCCACTGGGAAATTGTACCACCCTGAGCCCTGCTAGGAGTTCGTTAGCACACACGCAAGCTGAGGACAGAACAGATCTGCTACAGCTCTGAAAACATGGCGCAGGAACCTTGCAGCCCTCTGCATGTGCTTGGATGTGTTTCTGCAAAGCACTGCAGCTGAGAAAGTGTGTGTGTGTGTGTGTGGGCGGGGTGGGGGAGGGAGAGGGAGAGGGAGTGGGGGAGTGGGAGAAACAGAAGGAAATAGAAAATAAAAGTAAAAAAGAAACAGTAACACAAAGCCAGTGAAGTCCCCTCAAGTCTGCAGTCAGACAGCAGCACAGCCAAGAGAACAAGCTGCCTCAGTCAGAGGAAAAGCAGGGAAACTGCTTATAATTAATAACAGTAACGTTGCTCCTGGGTAGATAAGCTGCTGGGAATGACCCTGTGGAAACACAGGTTCCTCCTGCCAATATGGAAGAGGCTGCTCTGTGCAGGTGGTGGGAGCTCGAACGAGAGTGCCAGTGCCAGCACAATCTCCCAGTGGCCGCATTCGGTGCATGGTGCTCCCACCTACACCAGCAAGAGTGCTGCATGCCGGAGGTGTCACCAGGAGACTCTTTCCCCAGCAGGTGAGAATCCACTAGGGTGGAAACCAGCGTCCTGGGGGAAAGGAAGGTTCTCTGAAAGCAGCTGCAGTGCTAGCAGGAAAATAAAATGTAGCCAGGATTATAGAATATGTGGAAACCCCTCCTCACATATGGGCAGAGTCTGCCTCCTCCCCCCGTGTTTCATGGTACCTTCCTCCACAACTCTTCCCCCTGAGATCAGCCCCACTACTCCCAGGGGAGAGGTACAACTTAACATGTGTGCAGGTGCAGAATTGAGGCCAGTCAGAGGAAGCCTCCACAAATGCTTCCTACTTCAGCTAGTCCTACTCTGTTTGGGTTCATCTTTTACAAGCAAGACTCTGCTAGAAGTGATCTGCCAAAAGGCTGGGATTTGTTACCAACTCCACTCTGCTGCATTCAGCTCTGTGAACTGGCATGGCTAAGGCACTTTGTTTCCCAAGCACCCTACCCCCTTTTCATTCGCAACAAGATTTTTTAAAATTTTAAAACAAAACTCTCTGTGTTCAGAGCCCAGCGTTTGTGATAGAAACCAAGATGGAGGATGAGGCAATGCAAAGCCCAGAAGAAGGAATACCACTGAGACGCTTTCTTTCTGGTGGCCACATCTGTTCCCTCATGGCGCTTTCACTCTGTGTTTCTGGTGGCTAGTGGAGACCTGCTGAAAGAACTAGAAGGTTTTTGTATTAAGTCAAGTCCAAGGCCTTGGTCTTTTTCTTCACAGTTGCGGAATGGCCTGGGCCCAGGGAAGTGAGAAGGGCCAAGGAGGAGGACCCTGGTCAATAGCTCTGCTCCTCAGGCACAATGGAACTTTCCACTGTCTGGGTAAATCTTGTCTGTGCAGGTGACAGACCTTTCCCAGGGGCCAGTCCCTGACTGGGGAGTGAACTCCCCCAGGAACGAGGGACCAGCACAGATCTCCCCACCTTCAACTCCAAGTGTCAGGGGCATGTCTCTGACCTGCTTTCACTAACACTAACACAAAGCAGTGTGGACCTATTATAAAAGCCAAAACAAAAGACTACACGGCCCCACCTGGGGAAAAGGTGGGAGAGACGGAGAACAAACCACACATGACAGATGTTAGTCACGTGGCTTAACGAGCTGCTGCCAGGTGCTCAGATGCCGCAGTGATAGGGCAGTATAGGAACTTGTGCAGAACAGAATGGGTAAATACATCTAAGCTCCCAAAGCAGTACCAGAGAGAACAAATTTCTGCCCTCCAATGGGCAGTTGTGCTGGCTGGGTGGGGACGACGTGCAGAGGAACCTCTTCACCTCTCCAGGGCAGGACAGACTAACATAACTGCACTGCTGGAGCAATAATGAGGACATGACAGTGCCTGGCTGTGTTGTATAGTGCCAGGGATGGGGTAACTAGTTCAGGGTGTTTCTAGACGCATTTCCCAACCAACTGGGCTTTAAACATTAGATGTCTATTTATACGGATATATCTGCTCAATGTGCAGCGGCAGTCAAACAAGCGAACAGAATGTTAGGAACCATTAGGAAAGGGATAGAGAAGAAAACTGAAAACATAATGCCATATCTAAATCCACGGGGCACCCACACTTTGAATTCTGTGTCCTGTTCTGGTCACCCCAGCTCAAAAAAAGGTATTAGAATTGGAGAAAGTACAACAAAGGACTAGAAAAACAATTACGGGTATGGAAGAGCTTCCGTATGAGGAGAGATTTAGAAGACTTGGACTGTTCAGCTTGGAAAAGAGACAACTAGGGGGGGCGGGGGAAATGATAGAGGTCTATAAAATCATGACTGGTGTGGAGAAAGTAAATAAGGAAGTGTTATTTACACCTTCACATAACACAAGAACCAGGGGTCACCCAATTAAATTAATAGGCAGCAGGTTTAAAACAAACAAAATGAAGTATTTCTCCACACAACACACCATCAACCTGTGGAACTTGTTGCCAGCAGATGTTGTGAAGGCCAAAAGCATAACTACATTCAAAAAAGACTTAGATAAGTACACGGAGGGTAGATCCATCAATGGCTATTAGCCAAGATGGTCAGAGAGGCAACATCATGGTCTGGGTGTCCCTAAACCACTGACTGCCAGAAGGTGGGACTGGACGATGGATCACTCAGTAATTGCCCTGGTCTGTTCATTCCCTCTGGGGCACCTGGCACTGGCCACTGTCAGAAGACAAGACACTGGGCCAGATGGACCATTGGTCTGACCCATTCTGGCCATTCATAAGAGGCTGGTCCTTGGTAAGGGCTTGAAACTCGTCCTTTTACCCCTTTTTTGTTCCCTCATTCTCATCATTCTGCTCAACATGCAAAGAAACATCCACGCTTTCTGCCACCTACTCCTGGGGGGTTGAATTTTTCCATCTGTGGGTTCATGTGAAAACTAAAATAGCTCCCTTGTCTGCACACAGCCAGCCGCAGAGCTAAACGGCAGACAAACCAGCTCTTCTGGCCGCTGCCCTGTCAGCACAGTGGTGCTGCTGACAGCTTCCTTGCTCTTTCCCGCTCTTTACAGAGTGTGGGGCTTTCATTATGACCCTCTGTCTCCTCTCGCTGCAGCACATACTCAGCAGGTCATCAGACTGAGAGGAGGGTAAAATACATCTGTGGATATGAAGGTATTTTTGTGTGTGCGCGAATGCATCTTGGACCAAGTACAGAAATGCATAAACAGAGGAGCGCATACACAAACACACCCACCCAGCCAAGTTCCACGTTGCCACCAAAGTATGACTGATAGAATACCAACCCATCATTTACTCCTTGCCATGGGCTGCTTTACCAACCAAGGAAGGGAAAAAAGAGTGGGGACGCATGGGATGGGAATCATTAGCCAAAATGGCAAGAGAGACTCATGGAGTTGTGCTCGGTGTCTGCCCTAGTTCTTGCAAGCACCCTGTTCCCTCAAAGACAGACAAAGACATGGTTCACCAGATAGAGAAACAAAAAACCAGACTGATCACATCTGTATCAACTCAAGAAATGGTCAGCTGTCCAAGACACAAGGGGATATAAAGCAGCAGATCTTTGCATTGCCAAACAAATAAAAACCGAGAAAGATCAACTTGAAACAGAAAGCTGCAGAGAAACTCAACACATTAGAACTGAAAACAAAAGAGCACTGTGAGACCTTCCACCTTGAATCAGAAACAGACTGGAGTCACTGCCAGAGGAAGAGGAAGCTGTGACACTGACTGGAACTGAATTAAAATAGGCAGTGCTCAGAGATAATGTGATTCAAGCTTCAGCAGTTGCAGTTGGATATTAGGGTATGTCTACACTATGGGATTATTCCGATTTTACAGAAACCGATTTTCGGCAACTGATTGTATAAAGTCGAGTGCATATGGCCACACTAAGCACATTAATTTGCAGTGTGCATCCATGTACCAAGGCTAGCGTCGACTTCCAGAGCATTGCACTGTGGGTAGCTATCCCATAGCTATCCAATAGTTCCTGCTTCTCCCCTGGCAATTGGAATTCTGGGTTGAGATCCCAGTGCCTGATGGGGCAAAAAACATTGTCGCTGGTGGTTCTGGGTACAGCCTCACCCCTTCCTCTGTGAAAGCAACTGCAGACAACCGTTTTGCGCCTTTTTTCCTGGGTGAACTGTGTAGATGCCATACCACGGCAAGCATGGGGCCCGCTCAGCTCACGACAGCAATTGTGAACATTGTAATCACCTTGTGCATTCTTGTGCAGTTTATGCTGAACCAGAACCTGCAAAACCAGGCAAGGAGGAGGCAGCTACGGCAGCGTGGTGACGAGAGGGATGAGGAGATGGACACAGATTTCTCTCAAAACGTGGGCCCCGGTGCTTTGGAGATCATGCTGTTAATGGGGCAGGTTCTAGCTGCGGAACACCGATTCTGGGCCCGGGAAACAAGCACCAACTGGTGGGACCGCATAGTGTTGCAGGTGTGGGACAATTCCCAGTGGCTGCGAAACTTTTGCAAGCCTAAGGGCATTTTCATGGAACTTTGTGACTTGCTTTCCACTGCCCTGATGCACCAGAATACCAAGATGAGAGCAGCCCTCACAGTTGAGAAGTGAGTGGCGATAGCCCTGTGGAAGCTTGCAATGCCAGACAGCTACCGGTTAGTCGGGAATCAATTTGGATTGGGCAAATCTACTGTGGGGGCTGCTGTGATGCAAGTAGCCAAAGCAACCACTGAGCTGCTGCTACGAAAGGTAGTGACTTTGGGATATGTGCAGGTCATATTGGATGGCTTTGCTGCAATGGGATTCCCTAACTATGGTGGGAGATAGATGGAACCCATATCTTGGCACCGGAGCACCAGGGCAGCCCGTACATAAATCGCAAGGGATACTTTCCAATGGTGCTGCAAGCACCGGTGGATCACAAGGGACATTTCACCGACATCAATGTGGGATAGCCAGGAAGGGTTCATGATGCTCATGTCTTCAGGAACACTAATCTGTTTAAACAGCTGCAACAAGGGAATTACTTCCCAGACCAGAAAATAACAGTTGAGGATGTTAAAATGCCTGTAGTTATCCTTGGTGACCCAGCCTACCCCTTGATTCCATGGCTCATGAAGCCATACACAGGCAGCCTGGACAGCAGTCAGGAGCTGTTCAGCTACAGGCTGAGCAAGTGCAAAATGGTGGTAGAATGTGCATTTGGCCGTTTAAAGGCTCGCTGGTGCACATTACTGACTCGTTCAGGCCTCAGCCAAACCAATATCCCCATTGTTATTGCTGCTTGCTGTGTGCTCCACAATCTCTGTGAGAGTAAGGGGCAAAAACATCAAGTAGTAGAACAATTCATTTACATGAGCAGCGCCATGCTGGCCAACGGAGACCTCAGGAAAGAAGTGACATCAAGGATAGGAAAGACATCCATAGCATTCACTCAACCCAACAATGTATGGGAATCAAAGAGAGACAGCACCAGCCCAAAACTGAGAGTTTTCAGCTCAGATATAATCTCGGTGTTAACGTATGGCTGCACAGGCTGGAGATCTATTAAAATGTTAGTTTCACATATATCGAGTTTTCTATCTAAGTGCCTGCAAAAGAGTTTGGGCGTTGGTTGGAAAGACGTCATCACCAGCGAAGAGATCCATGAAATCAACAGTCAGCAGCTCATGTGCCCAACACTTCCTTCTGTTCTGGTGGATATTTGAGGCACATTCTCCAGATGCCAACACAGACTCCCCATGAGGCAGTCAAGTGAAAACTAACTGGTGTGAGGCAACAAGGGCGCCCAAGACAAATCTTAACAAGAACCTTTGGCGGGAAAGACAGGCCAGTCAATAAGCATGGAGCAGATGGACGCAGCAGCTAATGACAGAGAGGACAGAAGACACTGGTTGCTGTCTGTGCACCAGCATAGTGTGATAAACCTGTAATGATCAATAGCTACCTGTATCTTGCTAACAATATTCTCTGTTAATGGGCCCTGGTGGGAATAAGAGTTTGAGGAGAAAGGACTGTGATGGGAGTGACTCTGGAGTTTTTTGATGAAACTTTTTTTCATAAGAAATGCAAATTTGTTGAAACTGAAGCTGTCAGCAGGAAAGGGCCCTGCTGTGCCGGTGAAGACAAATGTATCTCCCCTCACTTATCTTAGCTCAGCATGGCAGAGACCACGACAGTCCCCTCTGGGGTATGTTTACACAGCACTTCACCACCTGCAGCTGACTTGGGCACATGGGACTCAGGCTGCAGGCTTAAAATTGCTGTGTAGACATTCAGGCTCCAGCTGGAGCCTAATCTCTGGGACTCTCTGAGCAGGGAGGGTCCATGAGCCCAAACATCTACATAGCAAGTTTTATCTCAAAAGACCCCACGAGTCGATTCAACTGACCCAGGCCATCCGCAGCTGTGCCGCTACCTTTTATTCCAGTGCAGACGTCCCTGTGGTGTCAGCTAGCACACAAACTGGAGCAGAGCTGCCATGGGGGTAGAGGGCAACAGATCAATGTGCAATGGAGGACAGAGACTGGATGAGAAGGTCAGAGCTCACAGTGGGAAGGAGAAAGTGCTGGAGCCCATGTATTGCTGCAGCAAAAGGTGAGGTGGGTAAATAGTAATGTGACCTGCTACCTGTAGTAGGAAGAGAGCCTGAGGCATAAGCCCTTGTATCAGAGGCCTGAGGCCTGGGCTAAAGTAGTGGGCAAAGCTTCGCTGATATAAAGCAAAGTCAGGCTGTGAGCTAGAGGCCGGCCCTGCTCACAGAATCTGGCAAGAACAGGGTTGATACTGCAGAAACACACATTCTGAAGAGGTGCTAGGCAGAGAGCTCTCATGCAAGCACATTCCAGAAGGGAGGTACCAGAACACCTCGTTACAGCACATTCCCTAAGAGAACAGGAACACGCTGACCCATTTGAAAGATAAGGTCAGGATGATAGCATGATGGATAGAGATGTTCAAGGTGATGGATGATAACTGGCTATGTCAGAGGGTGTCAACTAACCACGTCAGAGGGGCAAAACATAACTTGTTTGTATTGATGTATAAAATGGAGCCTCAAAGGGAGTGTCTCTGTCTGGCCGAGGGAGGAACGGAAAGTCCCACCATTCACTGAGCTGGTCCATTGTTACGGGCATACATGTATTAGTGGCCCAGTAGAGTCTGTGGGATACTAGTACCATGCTTCATCAACAATAAACCTGGCTGGGTGCCTTCGTACCTTAACAGATCTTGTGATCATTGGGCAATTCACCTGAGGACTGCTGTGCCAGGTACCTGCGCAGGGCTGGGACAGCACACAGGGAGAACACACACATGCAGCCAAACATCGCTCAACACTGCCCACATGGAATTTTTGCATTGCCTTAAAAATATTAAAATTTATTCCATGTGATCAATTTTATTTCCAAATCTAATACTCACTATGATCTATAACATCACAGGCTTGGTTTACAGTGGGAGGGGTTTGCCAACATAGTTATACCCATATAGTTAAACCATGCAAAATCCTTCAGCGAATCAGCGGAAGCTATACTGGTATCAGTATGGTTATATGGGTGTAACTGAATCTGCACTACAGATTTTTCCAGCATAGCTGTGTCAATAAAAATTACACCCCTAATTGACATAGCTATGCCAGCAAAACTGAATTGTAGAGCAAGCCATGCTGTGTTCCAGGCAGTCCCATAAAATGAGTGAAAGGTCATGGTCAAGATATTAGAACTTTTTCCTAAGTGTTGTCATTGATGATGCTAACCTCTACTTAGGTTTCTCAAAACAACACTCTGTTGCTTAGCTCTCTGAAGTCTGGCTGCACCAGCTTGATTGTGGCATATTCAGGAATTCATTTAATGGAGAAAGCAAAGGAGAATGGATGTTTTCTACTCAGGCCCAGGGAGCTCATCCAATACAAGCAGAGTAAGATGCACACTGACACTGATATATGTTGCACTGATGGAACCCTCTAATGGAGAACAAATGGACCTTTAGACACTCTGCCACACAGAAGCTGTATGGGGCTTGCAGGCCATGTCAGCACTTCTCTTGCATCCCATCCGATTTTGCAGAATGTAATTGTTCATTTAAAAAAATATGTTTCTGTCCTTTGTGATGGAGGGAAATTAAACCTTCTAACTGTAAATTGCTGCTATGCTAAGACATGCAGTCTGCAGCAATTGCAATCCCATCCATCTCCATGGAGTGTTGACTCTGAAACCTAAGGGTTGTAGTCTAATTGGTAATATGTTTGACTGTTTCTGAAACATATTTCTCAAAGAAGCATATGGCAAGGATTCCTAAATCCTATTACCCCTTAATGCACAGTGTAGCCTTTAAATTAACCTAGGGTGCAAAGAATAACCCTCGCCTGAATGATTATTGCAATTATAGAATTATTTATTGAGGTGCAACATGCTCTTGTCACAAGTAATAGATTCTTTTCCAGATGGCTGCTTGCAATTAATTGAGAAGATAAAATCTGGTGAAGCACGCACAGAAACTTTGTGAGCTTTAGTTAATACAGACAAATATAATTGAAATCTTAGAAAAAAATCAATATACATAAGATCTTTCATTTGATGAATTTCCGTGACCATAACGAGATTCATATTTGCCTATTATCCAGATGTTGTTTCCAGGTATTTATAATCACACCTCTAATTATTTAACAACCAGCTTTAATCATTTCTTAATAATCCCTATGCATCATTGCAGTTTAACAGCCTAGATGCCATAATTGCAAAAGCCCCCGAAACTCCCTCTAAGTCACGCAACTTGCCATGTACCTGCACCCTGGATGTCACTTGCTTACTTGTACAGAATGAGAAGGCATCAGTTGTGACCTAGGCCTATTTTATTTTAACTAAAAGCTCAGCCTGAGCATGAATACACCTACTAGGGCCTCTCACTAATAAAACAGCCATTAATCACAGCAAAGCCTAATAACCCAGTTATTTGTGTTTTCCTGCTTGCGGTTACAGCTTTCGTAACTTCCATTGATAGTCCTGTCAGCACATTGAGCAAATCAACTATATTTTACCCCAAACTATAAAATGTCCCCTGACCCTAGGCACCTCAGTAGTCACACTTTACACACTATTGCAATAATATTTGTACAAAAATAAGCCTTGGGAGATGGCACAAGAAAGCTGATAACACGCTGGTTACTAATGTGATTGTAAAGAGCATGTGTATCCTTATGTGTGAAGTTATGAATTCCCTGCAGAAAGCGTTGTTAGAACGTGCCTAAGACAAAGGCAAAGACAGCCTAGCCTAAGCAAAGTGGGTTTACCTCAATTTACAGATTAGCCATAAAGAAAGCTATCAAGCTAAACCAGTCAAGGGTTATCTTGAACCTGAACTCAAGAGACAGAGAATTAACATGGCTCCTGCACCCCAGAGACTAAATCCCCAGGAGGTCATCCTAGCTTTCAAGACAAAAGACAAACCATTCGGGAACATAAGGAACAGAGAGACTCCCTCTGGATCCTTCACCTTAGGAGACAAAAGAACCAAGTAATTTGATCTCTGTGGCCAGTCAAAGCTGGAAAGGAGACTGGGGTGGGAGAAGCCATCTTGAACAAAGACTGTATCTTGCTAGTTTAAGTTTTAAACTTTTAGATGTATGCTTTTCCACTGTAATTTGCTTGTAACCATCTCTACCTTTATCTTTTACTTGGTATCACCTAATCCATGGTCTTTTGTTAACAAAATTATTTTACTTTTGCCATACACCAGCTCAGTGCTGTGTTTGAAGGGAAGGGTGTATTTAACCCAGTCAAATTGATCAAATACCATGTACTGACTCTTAAGCAGAGCAGGAAACTTAATATTGGTGAATGCACCAGAGGCTGGGGACTTGACTGTTTACAACTATGTGTGGAAAAGGCAGAAAGCAGCAGATAACCAGAGAAAACGTGGTGAGTGTGGCCCTGGGAGGAAGCTCAGAGACAAAGCTTCCTTTGGGCACAGGACTGGCTGGAAAGGCATACTTGGATTTCTGAGCAAGGAAATGGCCTGCTGCTGTTTGTTCCTCCTGTGGTCAGGGAAATGGGACTGTTCATTCACTGTAGAAAAACAGGACTGCATCAAAGAAATACCTGACTTGTATCATCCATTTCGCCTGCTAACAGAAACAAGCTGGCAAAACCCTAAAAATTGGCTAACTCCTTGGGCCCACAGGGGGCAATTGTCTCAGTGAGAGTTTTAAATCAGGCACACAACGAAAAGTGCAGGCAACATACAGGCTATTCAAGTTATTTCTCCCTTGCCTGCTTTGCTGACAACCAGAGTCCAATCTGCAGGGCTGCCCAGGGGATTCAGGGGGCCTGGGGCAAAGCAATTTTTGGGCCCCCTTCCCTAAAAAAAAGTTGCAATACTGTAGAATACTATATTCTTGTGGGGGCCTCTGTGGGGCACGGGTCCTGGGGCAAATTGGGCCACTTGCCCTCGCCCTGGGCACCCCTGCCAATCTGCAATATTGGTTTTTCGCAGAGGAGTTGCTAGTTTTCTTTTTTTAAGCTAAAATACATGCAGAACAACTCCTCAGCATTCCTCTCATCCAAAGCGAATGGCTCAGAAGGCACCAGCCAGTGGGTGTTAGGGAAAGGTTCCTACTGAAGAAACAGGTGCTTGTGGGCAGAGCTGACTGGTTTTATGAGCAGAAGCACAGTCATTTCATTTCTCATGCCGAGATGATCAGTAGTAATCTGTCCCGACAGGGCACAGGATAGCAGAGTTATTCTAGGGGCAAAGAGTGAAGCTCGCACATACAAAATATTCTGCATTCACCACCAAGTTCAGGCGGCACAAGAAATGTAAGTGCTAAACAGGTAATTCCCCCCTTCTTATGTCACAGTTACCAAGGCAACTGTGCATGAATCATCAAACTACTACATGGAATGGCACAGTAGGTTTTTCTCTTAATGCTTTTGCCTGGATGGGAAGTGTCTGAGCACCTGTGCTATATAAACCCTTCTCCTGTCTCCTTCCCACTACCTTCCAAACTGGGTCTGATTTCCTCTGCCAGGAGTAGGTTACTCTTGCTGCTCCCCTAGGAAGTTTTGAGGACTTGGGTTTATTTGTTAATTTCACTTTATTGGCCCAATGTTTTCCTCTTTGGGATAAACCTTAACACAACCCCATTGGGATATTTCTGCTTTGCTGCAAATCTCTCTTTTCTTTTTCTAGTTCAACTACCAGGGCCAAATTCAGTCCTGGTGTAAATAAGTGACTCTCTCATGGAAATCTTTGGGGTGAACTCAGCATGCATGTTGAATGTACATTGTCAGACATGCAAATTAGAAAGTTAGTGGAGCTTGCACCAAATCTGGCATTCCGTGAGTGTGCAAAATGAGGGAAACTTACATATCAAGAGTGGAGAAGAGAAAAAGACCTAAAAGTAGCGCCCAGTAAGGTTGAGAGGACCATTTCCTACTACAATGCCACTAGTTACCCATCTCAGCACGTGGAGAGACATGCTTGCACATGCACTGAATGCTGGATTGATGTAAGCTACGCTATTTTACCACTTTATACCTTAAGAGTGAGATTTTCAAGAGTGCCAGAGGAATTTAGGAGCACGTTTCATTGCCTTTCACTTCTAAATTCTCCAGGCACTTTGAAAATGCCCTTTTAGTTTGCCTAACACTAGTCTGGAGAATACTGCTGGATTTCCCTCTATTTATTCCCATCGAAGGGTAGATCTGGTTTAGAATTTCCTTTCAAACGTAAAGCTCAGCCTGAATTTGTAGCAACATCTGCCAAGGCCTTGAGCAAACATAGCTGCATTTATCCTTTCACAGTGTATCCCACTGGTTTCAACTGGTTTTAATCTGAATGATGCTCAAGGGATGTGGGATATTCCATCGGATCCCCATGATCTGAAAGGACTGAGTTTCACCGTTCTCTGCAGAGGAGACATATAGACTAGGAAAATGGGCTGACCTTTAAAATGTCAGCTAACACATCTTCACTAACATGGCTGTAAACAGGACTCTGCACCCACTGCAAACAGGTTGAATCATGCTGAAAACCATGTTAGCAAGATGTGCTCAGCCCTAGAGGGGAGCCACAATCAGCTAGCATGTTTGTATGCACAATCCATTTCTGCAGTTCAGTCATGACCATAGAGCACTGCTAGTCCATGGTATAAGAGCTAGAGGAGGCAGGACGAGCGGGGAGACAGTTCTTGGTCATCTCTCTGTGTCTCCGGTCCTCCATATGCCGCATGGGGATACTTGCAGTTCCCCATCTTCGTGAAGCATTGGGAGACAGAATGTAAAGCACCTTAGAGATGCTAAGCATTATTTCTTACAGCTCATTATTACTAATAGTATGTCAGGGAAGGCTGCCCATTTCCTCCTGTGATTGAAGCTAGCTGCTTTACAGAACTGCATAATAAGCTGTGTGTGGGGCAGGGGAGCGGGGGAATCAGAAGAGGCGAGTGCAGGAAAGCAGCATATCTATGACTCTGCACTGCCACGCATCAGCCAAATGCTTGGCAGGATTTCTCTCGTCCTTGGATGACCAACATTTGTTGCTTAACAAAACTTTGCGCTGGAGGCTACAGCTATACGTTATGCAAGAACTCATCCTGCATTCAACTCCATCATTCATGGTGCAGAACAGACTGAGGATGTGCACTTCCATTGGTCTGGTTCCTTGCCGATTTGGGGACAAGCTCAGGATGGGTGTAAAGCATTGCAAGTCCACTGAACCCCATGGCATTTGTCTCCGTCTAGCAGGGCTGATCTGGCCCATCACTCCAAAAATGCCCTGTTTCAAATCCGCAGAAGCACTGGGGAGGCTTCTTTCGAGAGGGGGTTGAAAATCCTGAACGTTTTCAACCAAAAGTTTTGTCGGAAATGTTTGGCTTTTTCACCCCATGGAAAATCAAGTTTCCAAAGACGACATCAACATTCAGGAATTTTGACCAGCTCTACTTCATTTCTTACCTTTTCTGCTGCTTAAGTAGTGGGCCCTTCAGTCTAGCAGAGCAAGGTCTAACATGATCCAAAAGTTGGAAGCTGAAGCTAGACAAGTTCTGACTGGAAATAAGGGGTACATTTTGAGTAATTAACCACTGGAACAATTTACCAAGGGTTGTGGTGGATTCTCCATCCCTGGCAACTTTTAAATCCAGCGCTGATGTTTTTCTAAAAGACTTTCTTCAGGAATTATTTTGGGGCAGTTCTCTGATCTGTGCTATATAGGAGGGCAGGCTAGATTATCACAATGGTCCCTTCTGGTCTTGGAATCCATGAAGCTTTCAAGTTGGAATAAAATACACTTTTTATCTGAATTTTTCTTGGAAAACGTTTAAGATTTTCTGACCATCTCTGTTAACTAACATGACATCCCTGCTATTTCCAAAGTAAATAAAATCTTTATACTGTACACTGAGCGAGCATAAAAAGGGCTTTTTTCCCCTTCCCAGCTCATCTTTAAAATGAATAAGGCCAGATTCAGCTCTCTATTACATTGATGTAAATTCATAGTAATCCTATTAACAGCTGGTGAGTGTTCTGTGTTTGTAGCAGGCCTAGCACAGTGGGATCCTGGTCCATGCCTATGTGCTATTCTGATACAAATATATAATAATCCACATTTACCTCTCTGTGAACTAAGATTAGAATTTGGCCCATGTCACCTGAGCTTTTTTCCCATCCATTGCAACCTCCCATTGTTTCCAGCAAAGGGATGACTATAGGCACAGAACATTTTCTTTCTTTCTTTGCCAGCTACTCTCACGTGCTGAATGGCAGCCCATCTGCTCCTTGAGTTGTGTCTGTCTTCAGATGGGCTAATTTTTTCATCACCTGCTCTGGCAAAATTATGATTTCCATTAGCATTTTTCCATCCTCCCCAGAGGGAATCAATGTGTGTATTGCCATCTGTCCTTTGTCTTCCCCTGAGAACACCCAGGCAAAATATCATGTTTAAAGCCAGTCTACTTCTGTTAATAAATTGCCCTTGATATCTCTCCGAGGCACTGCTGTCTCCTTCACTGACCTTCTGTTCCTTCTGTGCTTTATCATGTTTTACTGTTCTGCTTAGCCTCTTCCCTTTTTATCCACTTACGTTTGGAGATAGGAACATGCCCTGAGTAATGATCCTATTACTTTCTGGGAACATGTCTTATTTTCCAAGATTATTTTTCCCTTTACCTCTCTTCTTTTTTCTCTTTCATTTTACTTTAACATACATTCTCTGTTTCATTACTTCAAATTTCCTGGAGGGGGAGGGATAGCTCAGTGGTTTGCACATTGGCCTGCTAAACCCAGGCTTGTGAGTTCAGCCCTTGAGGGGACCACTTGGGGGTTGGTCCTGCTTTGAGCAGGGGGTTGGACTAGATGATCTCCTGAGGTCCTTAATAATCCATGATTCTACCTCTTTATTTCTGTCTCTCCCCTTCTTTACCTCTTCAACCACTAAGACAATAAAAACCATGACAGCTTTTTAGATAAGAATTTTTTGTAATTAACTTTTTCTTGGTTTTCTTCAAAGGCAATAAAAAAATTTACATGTAGCAGAGAAATAGGGACAAACAAGAAAGCTAAACCAGAGATTCTATTTGGTCCAGGGGATTATATAAGCCAACAGAAGCACATAAAAGAGTATATTTAAGCATGTGAGGAGAGAGGACAAATGAAGGTAAGGGGGGCACCATCCCACAGCAGGAGGCTGCAAATATAACCAAAGTGAAACTATTGTCTAACAAAGGATTTTGGCAAAACTTCCCACATGATATCAGGCCAAATTCTACTTCAGGTTTCTGCTCCTGGAGAGTTGGCATTGAACTGAGCTGTGCTGATAGCACCAGCTTCTCCTTTGTCTTTGTGCTCTGGGACAGGATGTATAAACCCTGCACTGCAATGGAAGGGGTTAAGGAGCTACCCTTTTGCACCGGCAAACCATGCCAGGATTGGAGATGACACTAAACTTGGAGGAGTGGTAGATACACTGGAGGGTAGGGACAAGATACAGAGGAACCTAGACAAATTAGAGGACTGGGCCAAAAGAAACCTGATGAGGTTCAACAAGGACAGTGCAGAGTCCTGCACTTGGGATGGAAGAATCCCATTCACTCTTACAGACTAGGGATCGAATGGCTAGGAAGCAGTTCGCAGAAAAGGACCTAGGGGTTACAGTGGACGAGAAGCTGGATCAGTGTGGCCTTGTTGGGCCAAGAAGGCTAAGTTGGCATTTTGGCTGTAAATAGGGGCACTTGCCGCCAGATTGAGGATATGAATCCATTCCCCTCTATTTCGACATTGGTGAGGCCTCATCTGGAGTACTGTGTTCAGTTTTGGGCCCCACACTACGAGAAGGATGTGCGAAAAATTGGGAAGTCCAGCGGAGGCAACAAATGATTAGGGGGCTGGGCACATACTTTGACATGACTTATGAGGAGAGGTTGAGGGAACTGGGATTGTTTAGTCTGCAGAAGAGAAGAATGAGGGGGGATTTGATAGCTGCTTTCAACTACCTGAAAGGGGGTTCCAGAGAGGATGGACCTAGACCAGTGGCTCTTAAACTTTTTTACTGGTGATCCCTCTGAGTGCGACCCCCCTTATAAATTAAAAACACTTTTTTATATATTTAACAATTATAAATGCTGGAGGCAAAGCAGGGTTTGGGGTGGAGGTTGACATCTTGCGACCCCCCCATGTAATCACCTCATGATTCCCTGTGGGGTCCTGAGCCCCAGTTTGAGAACCCCCAATCTCGACTGTTCTCAGTGGTAGCAGATGACAGAACAAGGAGTAATGGTCTCATGTTGTAGTGGGGAGGTCTAGGTAGGATATTAGGAAAAACTTTTTCACTAGGAGGGTGGTGAAGCACTGGAATGGGTTCCCTAGGGAGGTGGTGGAATCTCCTTCCTTAGAGGTTTTTAAGGTCAGGCTTGACAAAGCCCTGGCTGGGATGATTTAGTTAGGAATTGATCCTGCTTTGAGCAGGGGGTTGGACTAGATGACCTCCTGAGGTCCCTTCCAACCCTGATAGTCTGTGATCTCTCCAGGCTCGTCTCCTTCTGAAGTTTCAAAAGTCCAGCTCCATAAGCTCCAATCACCTGTAAAGCAAAGGTTCTCCTGCCCCTCTGCAGGGCTGTGCTAAGATCCCCTAATTCCCTTCACTGTCCTCCCTCAGGACTTTTCTCTGCTGAGTCTGCCTTGCTCCCTGCAGGAGCATCATGTCCCTCTGCACTCTCTCCCCTACAGAGCTCTTATGGGGTCCAGGTGCTAATTGTTCATTGCCTAGATCTGTGCCTTCTGGCTGGCAAACAGTCAGTGATCGCACTTTGGGGCTTTCCTTTCTCTGGCAGGTGATGGGCAAAGGGCACAACTCCCTGAACCAGGTTCCTATTGCAAATATGGTTCAAAAACCCAGTATTGCCACCCCAGGCATTCAAAAATCATGAGCCAGGTCCCCTCGCAACTGTGAGGCTGGCTTAGAAATCACAAGATGTTTAAAAATCAATATACCTGAGATTCATTTTATGGCCTTCTGGGTTTTGAGCCCTTAAGCCTGGCAAGCTTTTCTCTGCAACAGAAGGATATTTTTTAAAGTGGCGAGTTCCCCCGGGTCACATGATTCCAAGAATTGGGGTTTTAAGAAAACCGCCAACCATCATGAGACTGCTGATAAAATTGCAAGAGTTGGCAACCCAGAAATCCACTTTTAGGCCAATGCACATCAGCAGGAAGCATACAAACAGTTCAACTGCAGCAGGCTCGAGTCATGCTGAGAGCTGAATGTTTATGGAGACAAATAATTATGAACTCTTCTGTCTAGCAGACAAAGGGATAGGCAGATCAATGGCTGGAAGTTGAAGCTAGACTAATTCAGACTGGAAACAAGATGAAGATTTTTAACAGTGCGAGCAATTAGCCATTGGAACAGTTTACCTAGGGCCGGGCTGGATTCTCCATCACTTGCAGTTTTCAAGTCAAAACTGGATGTTTTTTTTTAAAAGGCTCCTCTAATTCTAACAAGAATTTAATATACAGCAGTTCTGTGGCTTGCGCTGTGCTGGAGCTGGAGGGCAGCCTAGATGGGCACAGGAGCCCCTTCTGGTCTTGTGATCTGGGAGTCAGGGTGGGTTGAAAAGCTCATGGCTTTTATGCCTCACACACCAAGTGCAACGTTTGGTGTAGCTCACACCATGTCATTGGCTATTGCTTCCATTGATGCTCTGGGTTCTGCTGACTGCAGGATGCTGGATACTGGCCTAGCTGTATCAATGGCTTGCTCCATCTCGGTGACATTTTCTTGGGGCATCAAGAACTGTAGGTCACTTTGTTAACCTCCTGCCTCAGTGAGAGAGAGATTTGCTGCTGCTAAATTGAGTATCAGCTTGCCACTCCAGTCTGTTAGCCAGCCCAGCAAACTCCTCAGGACTTTGCCAGGCCTTGCCTTCCCTTGTGGGGGACTCTTGGGACCCCCAGTTCCCAGCCCGCCGAAAGAGTGTTCCTCTGCAGCTTCTATCCCCATCACTGGGCACACCCAGAAACACCAAGTCTGCTATCTCCAAAGAGACATAATACACAGAGGTCTGTCAGGTCAGCTGAGAACACCCACTTCACTTGAATGATACAGCACCAAGCTGAATTTACAATACGTTTATTAATAAAGAACAGATTTAAATTATACTAATCAGGAACAACAGAAACAGGAAGTGGTTACAAAGCAGACAAAAGAACAGCACGCTTCTAAAAGTCTATATGGAACCTTAGCAGGCTCCAAGTGTTGTCAGCAACAGTTCTCACCTACTGTTACTTATCACCGTCACCAACCCACATGGCTGGGGAGCTACCATCCATAGGTGCAAAGAGCGCTGACGCCTTTGTTCCCTCAGTGATGAGTAACAAAAAGGTTCTCTCCTCTTCTTCTCACGGCCCAGCAAAGCTCTCAGATGTGTTCCTTCGCAGTCCATGCCCAGGTGATGTTCTTCTTCCCTCTGTTTGTGCTCAGTGCGCTGAAGCCAGGCTGTTTCCTCATCACTATCATCACTGGTGTTTACCTCTGATGCAAATGAGCTGCCTGTTGTCTCTGGTAGCAATGTACATTGTCTCTGCTCAATGTACGTTGTAGATGCAGGCAGACAAGTAAAGCAACTCTCCTTTAGGTAGGACAAGGTTGTTTACCAAGTCTGCCCCCAAAGCATGTTTTAGGAATGCATTTCCAGCACACACACTCATAACTTTTTACACATCATCCATCCAACTCTCACCAGATTTCATTTGATATTACATACTCCAATCTTTACAGATACATCCTCTTGTAGTAGGAAGAGAGCTTGAGATATAAGCCCTTGCATCAGAGCCTGGTGTCAGGCCTGAGGCCTGAACTAAAGTAATGGTCAAGCCTTGCTAATATAAAGCAAAAGTTAGCAAGAGACAGGCTGTGAGCTCACAGAACCTGGCAAGAACAGGGCTGGTATTGCAAAAACACTCACATTCCTAAGAAGTGCTAGGCTCAGGACACTCACACAAACACATTCCAGAAGGATGGTACCAGAACATCCTGATACCAAGTACGGTACAACACCTCCCCCGCAAAGATACCAGGAACACCCTGACCCCTCCTAAAGATAAGGTCAGGTTGACAGTCTGATGGATAGAGATGCATTGACTGAACCAACATGTACAAGGTAACGGGTGGTAAAACCCATGCCAGGGGGCAATAACTAATCACAGAAGAGGGGCAATATGTAACTTGTTTGTATTGATGTATAAAATGAAGCCTTAAAGGGAGTGTCTCTGTCTGGCCATTATTACGGGCAAACATGTATTAGTGTGGGATACCAGTATCATGCTTTATCAACAATAAACCTGGCTGAGTGCCTTCGTACCTTAACAGATCTTGTGGTCATTGGGCGAATTGCTCGAGGTCTGCTGTGCCAGCTGTCTGCGCAGAGCTAGGATGGCATACAGAGGGAACAAACATGACCAAACATCTGACAACAGCTCTGACAGTAATGTGTTAGTGTAGTGAGTGTGTTAGACTGACAGGAAGCTATAGGGCCCTTTTCCCGGTGGCATTGAGGAACTCTTAGGATCACACTCCTATGCTCCTGTATTCCTGTCCTTTAGAACATACAACCTGAGAGGAAAAGCACAGCTCTTGTTTTGTCTATTGGATGTTGATATAAAACATATAAATTGTTCCTGTGACTCTTATCTAGGCATGGGCTTTTGGTCAAAGAGTTGGGCTGAGTTGGGAAGGCCCAATCAGCCAATTAAGCAGAGATTGAGGCTGGTGTTGATGGAGCTAATTAGAAGGAAGCTTACCTGTGAGGGAACAGATGGGGCTTCTATAAAGCCAGGAGGCCAGCAACATTGGGGCGGGGAGAGGGCACAGCAGGGAGTCCCTCTCCCTGAGGCAATGGGAAAGCCCAGCGGGAAGGAGTTCAGAGGTGAGAGTAGTAAGATGGGATCAATGCACACCTTCACTGCTCACTGCAGGGCCCTGGACTGGAACACAGAGCAGAGGACAGGCCTGGGTTCCCCTGCCAGCCACTGCAGAGTGGTACTGCTAAGGGCAGTGGATATGGAGACCACTAGAGTCACTGTGGGCATTACACAGCCAGGGCAGGGGGTGTAAGGACTGCCTGATGCTGCTTGTGTAGAGAGACCTTGCAAGACCATCCTGGAAGGAGAAGCCACTTAGTGACCTCGCTGGAGGGCCGAGTCACGAAGAGGAAGCTGCAGCTCCTGGAACAAGAGAGGGGCTGCAGAGAGAGCAAATGATGGAGTACAAATGCAGGAAGGGAAGTTTGCCTGGAAGAGCTAATCCCCAGAACGGCCAGAGGTGGCATCTTCCAGCAGTGAGTAAAACCCCCACATCCATCACCCTACAAAACCTCCAATCTGGCTTTTCCACCCATCTGCCTGCCACAGCAGAACCTTGCCAGGCTCCTTGCCATTGGCATCTGTGTGCCTAGGATGGATGGGGGACAGTCTGGGCCAAGGAGGGATATAAATTAGAACATATGAGCTGCCATCATGGATCAGACCACGTGCATCTTGCCCAGCATCCTGTCTCCAATAATGGAGTGATCCATCCCTGTCTTCCACTCCCAGCTTCTGGCAGTCAGAGGTTTAGGGTTGTCCCATGCATCCCTGCCTATCTCAGCTAATAGCCATTGATGGACCTATTCTCCATTAACTTAGCTTTTTGAACCCCATTATAGTTTTGGCCTCACAACATCCCATGGCAAAGAGTTCCAGATGTATGGGGACTGTTGGCCCCTTACTGAAGTTTAGTGGGGGTTTTTGCTTGGCCATCTCCAAGTAGGGTTGCCAACTTTCCAATTCCTTAAAGTCGGATACAACAGCTCCCCACTCACTCGCTACCTCCGTTCCCCGGGACTCACCTGCAGAACTGGGCTGGGAGCTGAAGCAGAGCCTGCCCACAAGATGCAGCCCTGGCTGAAAAGGGGCTGGCCTGGGTTGATGACCCAGCGCCCCCAGTCCCCATGCCCTGGGCCAGGCAGATGGTGATGTTTGCAGGCATTGATTGCAGAGGGAGCGGGTGGTGTTGTCAGTCTGTCTGTCTGAGCGGACCTGACTGGGCTGGGAGAAATGCTCTTCCCTGCCCCCACGGTGTGCGCGAACTGGAGGCCAGACTCCACAATGAGCTTCATGCCCTGAGCTTTAAGGCTCCTTCCCTTCAGAGTGGCAAGGGGTGGGAGGTGAAGCGGGACCTCTACCCCAGGGAGAAGCATCCACCCTGCTTGAGATCCCCAGCTCAGATTGTGGCTCTGGTGCTGGTCACGCGTGTCTCAGAGCTCCTGGATGGGGTGTTTCTGCACTGGGGGCGGAGCGGGGGGATCAGAGCCAGGGAGCAGAAAGGAAGGTGGAAAACGGGATGTGATCCAAACACAACCCAGTGGCATGGATTGGCATCTGCCTGCTCACAGCCATGCAGTACCAAAAAATAAAAAAAAAGGCGGAAGGGCTGATGAGAAATCAAGGCTCTGAGATTGACAGTCCCCAGGGCCAATGTCAGTGCTCCAGGTCAGTCTGATTGACAGGGCGGGCAGGCCAATGTGGGAGTCAGGAGCCCTGGGTCCTGTCCTCGGTGTGAGTTGGAGCTGCTGTGCCAGAGCAGGGCTAGAGCCGAGCGGAGGGGAGATCAGGAGATCGAGCTGGGCTGGGGACCGGAGCCGGGCCGGCCAGGGCCAGAGAGCCAAGCTCAAGGCAGAGCAGCTGCAGCACTGAGCAGGGTGGAGCTGGGACTGGAGCAGTCTGGAGCCGAGTGCGGGGAGCAGCTGGGGAGGGCGAGGGGGACCCTGGGCACACGGAGATGTCCCCAGCCTACAGGCCTTGCAGGCCATACTTGGAGGGGGATCTTAACCCTGTTGGCAGGGCTGATGCTGGGAAGAAGGGTCCTGCCACCTAGAGCCTGAGAGCGTGTGGCCACCACCAGAGCAAGTGTCCGACCAGCAGCATCCCTGCGGCACAGCCAGGGCCGGGGCAGGGGCCTGGGACGTGTGAGGGACAGACTGTGAACTTCCCTTGTGTCACAGAGATGGCTGTTTGTGGTGTCCCTGTGCGCACAGAGCAGGGTTACGTGTTTTCCTTCACTCTTCCCCATTTTTCCTTATTTTTTATTAGTTGCTGTTTAATAAATTGTATTTGCTTTGAACTGTATGTAATGATCAGTGGGTCAGGGAAGCATCCGGTGTGAAGAGAGTGCCCTGGAGTGGGGACATCCAGCCCTGTCCTAAGTGACCATGACAAGGTTGGGGGTCGAGCCCCCGCCCAGGAATCCTGGGTCAGCCTTGTAAGGGTTACAAGGACTCTGACACATGGGAGGCAAGGAGGGAGGGGGGCCCTCGAGGTCAGGCAGCCTCTGGGTAAAAGGAATGGGAGCGAGGGCGCAGATCCATTCACTAGCCAATTCCACTGGGGCAGTGTGTAAGCCAGGAAAGATCCCCATGATAGTGGGACCATCTCCCGCTGACACATAGGTTAGTTGCACATTGTGTGGAAAAGTGCTTCTCTTGTTTGTATTACACCTGCTGCCTATTAATTTCATTGGCTGATCTGTGTTTTTGTATTGTGTGACAGGGTAATAACACTTCTCTATTCACTTCTTTCCACACCACGCATGACGTTATAGATCTCTAGCATATCCCCACTTAGTCATCCCTTTTCTAAACTGAACACCCCTAATGCTTTTTAATCACTCCTTGTATGGAAGCAGTTCTATACCCTTGGTCAACTTTGTTGCCCATCTCTGAACCTTTTCCAGTTCCACTATATCCTTTCTGGGATGGGGCAACCAGAACTGGACACAGTATTCAAGATGTGGGCGTACCATGGATTTATATAGTGGCATTATGAGATTTTCTGTCTTATTATCTATCCCTTTCTTAATGGTTCCTAACATTCTGTTAGGTATTATGACCCTTGCTTCACACTGAGAGGATGTTTTTAGAGAACCATCCATGGTGACTCCAAGATCTCATTCTTGAGCAGTAACAGCTAATTTAGACCCCATAAGTTTGCACGTGTGCGTAGTTGGTATTATGTTTTCCAATGTGCATTATTTTGTACTTATCAACATTGAATTTCATTGACCATTTTATTTCTCAGTCACCCAGTTTTGTGAGATCCCCTTGTACCTCCTTGCAGTTTGCTTTGGACTTACCTATTTTGAATAATGTTGTATAGTCTGCAAACGTTGCCACTATGCTGTTCACTCCCTTTTCCAGATCATTAATGAACAGGTGGAATATCACAGATCCTTGGAGGACCTGCAGTTCACATATCTGCATTGTTAAAATGGACCATTTATTCCTACCTTTTGTTTCCTGTCTTTTAACCAGTTACTGAGCCATGAGAGTACTTTCCTTCTTATTCCATGGTTATGTAAGCAGAGTCAGGATGAGCTGTACCCTGACATCTGGTGGTGAATTATGAGGAGTGTGGAAAGGAATTTTAGGTATTTGCATCAGCACACCCACCCCACCTATCATAGTCCACGGCAGCCTGGGATGGTTATTTTGACAGCTCTGGGATCCCCAATTTCTTTGTTATTGGGGCAGGAGAAATAAAGTGTTGTTACCCTGACTATGTGAAGGAGGAACTATGAGACTGCTTTATGAGAGATGTTAAAGCATCAATTAAGTGACACTTGCTAGACAAGGGACATGGGTTCCAAAACCCAGTGAATTGAGAGAGGCTGGGGGACAGGTATCTGTAGCTGGTGGTGTAGGCTCCTTGTGTGAGCCAGAAGCACCAGTTCCACCTACTCCTCTCTCCACTGTGGAATATCAGAGTTGATTTTTTATTCCCTTAAGACACTAGATACAGGTTACTGAGCTGAACTCACTTTGGGCTAAGGGTGCACTAGCACTGGGGCTCTCCTACTGTGAGCTGAAATCACTAAAGAGCTGAAATTACTGAGCTGAGAGCACTGAGTACTGTGCTAACTAGTGGGAGAGCCTGAAGCTATACTGCGGAACAGAGCAGCTGGCAGAGTGGAGTGGAGCAGTTTTTGCGGACGGCTGGAGCGGATCACAGGACAACTGGTGGAGCAGAGCGGCGAGCGGAGTGGAGCAGTTTGTGAGGACGGCTGGAGGAGCAGAGTGGAGTGGCTGGTAGAGCAGCGCAGTTCATGGAGAAGGCAGAAGCAGAATCCCATGGAAAGGCAGGGTAGTTGGCCCCGGATCACGTAAGGTGCCCCTTCTACCCAGGCTTGGGGGGAACTCTCCAACTCTGGGGCTGCACTGACCCAGGACAGAGACTTTTGGATTGTGGGACTTATTGGACTGTGGGTGATCTTTTGCTTGCTGGACTCT
Organism: Chelonoidis abingdonii; assembly: GCF_003597395.2. Lineage (NCBI taxonomy): Eukaryota > Metazoa > Chordata > Testudines > Testudinidae > Chelonoidis > Chelonoidis abingdonii. Next base: position 1,267,645 of record NC_133773.1, on the reverse strand, counting down.
AGGGACATTTGGGGTATTGGACTTTGGAGTCTTGGGGTGATCTTGGGTTTGCTGGACTCAAGAGCCCAGGGAAAAGGACACGGCCCAATTTCCTGGGGTGGGTCTTTGCTCACGGTTTGGTATATGAACTCTAGTTGAGGTTTTTTCCCAATTTAATGCTTGTTGTTTATCTCATGTAATTAAACCTTTTCTGCTACACCGAGACTCTGTGCTTGCGAGAGGGGAAGTATTGCCTCTTCGAGGCATCCAGGGGTGTGTGTAAGATTTTCCCAGGTCACTGGGTGGGGGCTCAAGCTGGTTTTGCATTATGTTGTAGGGAAGGGACCCCTATGTACTGAACCCGGCCCTTGCTGCTATCAATTTGGCCTGGCAGGAGGCTTACAGTTATTTAGTTTACTTAAGAGCCTTTGGTGAGGGACCTTGTCAAAGGGTTTCTGAAAATCCAAGTGCACCATATTGACTGGATCACCCATACCCCCCATACCTGTTGACTTTCTCAAAGAATTCTAATAGATTATTGAAGCATCGTTTCCCTTTAGAAAAGCTGTGTTGACTCTTCCCCAACCAATCTTGTTTGTCTATGTGTCTGATAATTCTGTTCTTTATTATAGTTTCTACCAATTTGCCCAGTGCTGAAGTTAGGCTCTCCAGCCTGTAATTGCTACGATCACTTCGGTAGCGGTTTGTAAAAACTGGCACTTTTGTACAGGGTACAAAATATCTAGGCATGACAGAGTAGGTTATGATGTGGGCGTGGTGCCATATGCTAAAAAATGCATAGAGTCAAATAAGGTTAAAATCTTAAATGAATCAAACGCTACCATAGAATCTCTATGGATAGAAATCCAGGCTTGACTAATAAGAGTACAGGAGTAGGAAAATATAACCAACCACCTAACCAGGCTGCTCACAGTGACTGGAAAATGCTAAAGGAAGTTAGAGAGGATACAAAAAATGCAATAATGGGTGATGTCAACTATCCTTATATTGACTGGGTAAATGTCACCTCAGGGCATGATGTATAGATTTCTAGACAGCATTAACGACTGCTGCTTGGAGCAGCTAGTCTGAATCCCCAGGGGGAGAGGCAATTCTTGATTTAGTTCTAAGTGGTGCACAGGATCTGGTTCGAGAGGTGAATGAGCTGCACCCCTCAGTAACAGTGACCATAAAGTTATTACATTTAACATCCTTGGGGGGGGGGCAGGGGGAAAGGAGGAATTCCAAAGGGGCCCAGTAGCATTTAACTTTAAAAAGGGGAATAATACAAAACTGAGGAAGCTAGTTAAATGGAAATGAAAAGGAATAGTCACAAAAGTGAGATGCCTGCAAGCCGCATGGAAACTTTTTAAAAACATCGTTATAGAGGCTCAGACTAAATGTATATCCCAAATCCAAGAGACAGTCGGAGAACCAAAAGAATGCCCCTGTGGCTAAATCACAGAGCAAGGGAGGTTGTTAGATGCAAAAAGGCATCTTTTAAAATTGGAAGTCAGCTCCTAATGAGAAAAATAGGAAGGAGCACAAACTCTGGCAACTAAAATGTAGAAGTATAGTGAGGCAGGCCAAGAAAGAATTTCAGAAGCAAAAACTAACGGTAAAAAACCCCCCGTTAAGTACATCAGAAGCAGGAAGCCTGCCAAACAAGCAGTGGGGCCACTAGATGGCAAAAGTGATAAAGATTGAGTCAAGGAAGACAAGGTCATTGCAGAACTAAATAAATTCTTTGCATTGATCTAGGCTGCAGAGGATGTGGGGGAAATACGCATATCAGAGCTATCCTTTTTGGATGACAAATCTGAGGAATTCTCCCAGACTGAGATGTCAATAGAGCAGGTTTTGGAACAAACTGATAAACTAAAGAGTAATAAGTCACCAGGACCAGCTGTTCGGAAGGAACTCAACTGTGAAATTACAAAATTTTGACTGTGGTATGTAACCTATCACTGCAATCAGCCTCTGTACTAGATGTTGGAAGTTAGCTAAGAAGATACCAGAACAGTCTGACTCTATCGTTTCCTTCCTTTTATTAGTTGTCTCAGCTTTATTATACAGCAGTTTACATTTAAGATTTATACGGGGCCGCCCAGGGTGGTGGGGGGGGCGGGCAAGTGGCGCAATTTTCCCCAGGCCCTGGGCCCTGTAGGGGCCCCCACGAGAATATAGTATTCTATAGTATTGCAACTTTTTTTTATGGACGGGGACCCCGAAATTGCTTTGCCCCAGACCCCCTGAGTCCTCTGGGCAGCCCTGGATTTATAAGTATAATCCAGGAGACAGCAACCTTTCAGAAGTGGTGTGCCGAGTCTTCATTTATTCACTCTACTTTAAGGTTTCGCGTGCCGGTAATACATTTTAACCTTTTTAGAAGGTCTCTCTCTATAAGTCTATATATTATATAACTAAACTAGTGTTGTATTGTAAAATAAACAGGGTTTTCAAAATGTTTAAGGAGCTTCATTTAAAATGAAATTAAAATGTTGATCTTACGCCGCTGGCCCACTCAGCCCACTGCTGGTCTGGGGTTCTGTTCACCTAGGCCGGCAGTGGGCTGAGCGGGGCCTGTGGCCGGGACCCTGGCTGACAAGGGTCCGTCAGCCAGAACCCCAGACCAGCAGTGGGCTGTGTGGGGCTGGCAGCCAGGACCCAGAGGGCTGGGGGCAGAGGGCTGGGTATGTGAGGAGGTATAGGTGTCAGGGCAGAGGGGGCGCTGGGTATGGGTGGGGGTGCCAGAGTCAGGGCTAGGGTTGCGGGATGAAGGAGTCAAGCAGAGGGCTGGGTATGTATGAGGAAGTTACGGGGCTCAGGGCAGAGGGCATGGTGTGTGTGTGGGGGGGGGTGTCAGGGCTCAGGGGAGAGTGCTGGGAGACTGCCCCTCTAATAACTCTCAACCCCACTGCTCCTTGTCCCCCTCCTGGGACCCCAGCCCCATCTAACCCTCCCTGTTCCTTGTCCCCAGACTGGACTCTACCTCCTACCTGTCCCCTGACTGCCCCGACCCTTGTCCACAGCCCTGTCCCCATCCAGACCCCTGGGGCTCCCATGCCTATCCAACCACTCCCTGCCCCCTGACAGGAACCCCAGAACTCCCGACCCATCCAACCCCCTGCCTGTCCCAACCCCTTTCCACACCCCTGCCTCCTGACAGGACCCCCAGAACTCCCAACTCATACAACCCCCCCACTTCTTGTCCCCTGACCACCCCCTTCAGAGACACCCCACCCTGCTTGCCTCCCGCGTCCCCTGACTGCCCCCCCCCCCATTGCACCCCTATGCACCCCTGCCCCCTCACAAACCCTGGGACTCCCATGCGCCCATGCAACCCCTCCCACCTCTAATCCCCATCCAACCCCACCCTGCTCCCTGTCCTACTGCCCCCACCCCTTATCCAACCCCCCCACCCCTGGGCCCCTTCCCCTGAGGCTCCACACAGAGCTAGATACGCTGCTCCGCGGGAGCACACAGCCCCGCCCCGCCCCTCCGGTTGAGCAGGGAGCGTGTCTGCCACCCTGTGGAGCCCTGACCCCCAGAGCACTGAGCTCGGCGGCAGGGCTGCAGGGGAGGGGAGAAGCTGGGGAAGGGGCCAGTAGCTTGCTGCGCTTGGCACCACGTTCCGGCCCTGGAGCGCAGACCCCGCGGCTTGCTGTGCCAGGAGAGTGGGGCCATTTGCCCACCCCGTGCGCACGGCTATGCTTCTGCTCCCTGCCCCGCGGGGGAAGTGGAGGGCAGAGGAGAGCACAGCAGGCTGGGCAGGATTTTTAGTGGCATGATGGAGTCCCAGCAGGCTCCAGCCTGCCATTAAAAACTGGCTCACGTGCCGTCTTTGGAATGCATGCCATAGGTTGCTGACGCCTGGTATAATCCTTTGTCACATTTCTTAGAGAATGGCAAATCTGGTAATGTTTGCAAAGTCAAGTAAGATAAATGAGTGGGATTAAAAAAAACCCCATGCATTTATGTGAAAGAAGGTGAATTACACAGATGATAGATAAATAGTTTGCAATAAAGCATGTGTCAAATCAGCATAACTGTAAGTTGTAACTGGAACATGATTTTACACAAAGTAAAAGCCATTTCCCCAGGCTAATTTTTCACTTACTCATACTTTCTTGTCGGCAGTTTGCAATGGGCCATCCTGATTATCACTACAAAAGTTTTTTTCTCCTGCTGATAATAACCCACCTTAATTGATTAATCTCGTTATAGTTGGTAAGGCAACCCCCATTGTTTCATGTTCTCTGTGTATATATATCTCCCTACTGTATGTTCCACTACATGCACCCGATGAAGTGGGTTTTAGCCCACCAAAGCTTATGCCCAAATACATTTGTTAGTCTCTAAGGTGCCACAAGTACTCCTCGTTTTTTTTTGCTGATGCCACGGCTACCACTCTGAAACATGGTTTTTAGTGTCTAGCAAAGTTATGAATTTACGCTCCCAGGCTTGTCTTTTGAAGGTGTTGTGCAGATTTGTTTTGAAGGTGAGGACTGAGAGGTCAAATATAGTGATTGCTTAGTCAGATGTATTCACCCACAGTAATATGGTGGTTTTGTCTTTTTGCATTACATTTTATCACTCAGTGTCCCAGTAACAATTACGTGGGTAAAATGAACCAAGCACTCTGCTCTTGAATGAACTCACACAGAGTTCATTTGTTTCCTTTCCCCCCTATTTGGATGGCAGAATTTGCGAGGGACAAACAATCTGAGTTTAGACAAAACTCATCTGCTTGCACATGCTTAAGCAGCTACTTTGCATAGTTATATTGGTCAACCCTTAGTGTGGCTGCAGTTTTACAGTTACACTCATAGCAGCATAGCTGATTCCCTTTCCCAGACGGGAATAAACGATACTGATATAAGCTCATTTATACTGGTATGTGTCCAGACTAGGGCCCTATACCTCTTTAACGGCATCATTCAAATTAAAGCAGCGTCTCAGGCTCCTAAGGTACTTTTGTGTCTTCGAAAATGTTCCCCACAGTGGCTAAATGCAGAGCCAAATTCAGCTGGGGTGGAGCTACATTGACACCAGCAGTTACCCAGAGCAGGAATTTGGCTTAGTTTCTGCAGCAGATTGGCCAATAGGCTAAAACAGGACACTGGCCAAGAAGGGCCTCGTTTGATAAGGTGTATTGGTCTGACATGGAAAATCCTCCTGTGTGGAGAGCTCATTCATCTCCCCAGGGAACGCCAAGGCTGGGGAGAGAGCTCTGCACGTGCCTTCCTCCCCCAATTTATTTTTCACATGTGCTGTGTAAATAAAATTAAAAAGCAAAAAATTCCATTGGAAAAGACAATGAACTTGAACTGCACTCCCTCCCCCTCCACCGTGTGTCAAGGTCAGCCTCAGGCTGGAGGTGCTGGTTTATTCTCGCCGTGGTAATGGAATCGACCCCTGCCCGCGAGCTGTTACTGAAGGTCTGGGAGAGCAACATGGGATGGGAGTTTTCCCCCTGCGCAAGTAGGAAAATTCATTGGCTCAGAGGAAATGTCTCAAGAAAAGGAGCTGCCCACTGGCCCACCTAGGAGACGAGGAGGCAAAGTAACGGCCAGGGAAAGCCAGAAGGCTGCCAGTGGGATTGGCTTGGGTCAGATGATGTTACATTTCACAGGGTTGCAGGTCTGTCTCCCTGTTTTGCTGGGAGGCAGGACGTTGTCCTCCTGCAGGGTTTTGCAAGCTACATGTACCATGGAGCTGGGACAGACATTATTACTAACTGTAATTTGTATTGCAGTAGCAAAACAAAAAGCTGACAATCTCAGGTTCCTCTTGTAGGTGTGTCTTGTATTCCCAGGCTTCAGCTCCCTCCCTGGGCCTGAGGCGCAGCTCTGTGTAGACTGGAAACAGATGGGAACATTGTGGAGCATGGTAATGGGAAGAGAACCCCAAATCCTGCCTCAGCTAAAGCTCCTGTTGACTCCACTTGGCTTTGGGGGCTACAGCTGGGTGGATACAGCAGGAAGTTTCCTAGGAGGCCTGGACTGCATGTTTAAATGAATTGACTTCAGCTCCCCACTCTGCACTCTCAACAGCTCTGCCTAGTCCGGTAAACCAGAGCGTTTCATTGGTATCTTGAACTGCAGGAGCTTGGACACTGCACCTGGGGTGGGAACCACAGTTCTGTGGGGCTCAGGTAGGGAGAGCACCCCAGGATGGTGCTGCGTGGGCATAGGGAGAGTGGAATATCCAGGAGGAATGATTTGCCCTCAAAGATGTGCCAGAGCCCAGTGGTCCCAACTCATGCTGGAGGGGAGAAGCCAGCCCCTGCCGGGGATGGACAGGGCTGTAGCTGAGCTGTTGGGACATGGGAGACCAGGGCAGCAAGAGGAATTGCTTTGCACCTCTGTCAGAATGTTTTTCCCTCCCAGCATGGGGCAGGTTGCGCAGTGTCTCTGAGTGGGTGCACTGGGGCAGGGCATGAAGGGAGGCAAGGCCCCTCCCCTCTATGTGCACCTCTACGTAAGAGCCAGACACATCACAAGCTTCGTACTCCAGGGCGCAGAGGGGTTGCTGCTTTCCTGCACCCCAGGAGGTGCTGCTGACTCCACCAGGGGTGAGGATGGGCAGAGCAGAGGCAAGGCCAGGCCTCTAACCCCCAGAAACCAATGAAGATGGTTGGATTTGCTGGGGAACATTGGGAGGGGGCTGCAGGCACATTCCCACACACAGCAGGGAGCCTGCAGAGGCTGTGCTCCTGAACCCCTCTCCAGCAGCATGGCTGAACACCACCTCTGAGAGCCACGCCGTCCATGACGCTGCACAGCCCTGGAGAGGGCCAGGCCTTTGCAAGTGCCAAATGGACAGTGGAGCTGCACTCATCTACACCAGCTGAGGGGCTGGCCTACTGAGAGTTAAACAGCTGTCAGAGTAGGTTTTCATACCTCTGTTCGGGGACTTCTCTCCAGAGCAGTGTGGTCTAGTGGATGGAACACTAGGCTGGAACTTGGTAGACCTGGACTCTGTTCCTGAATCTGGCCTGCTGGGTGACCCTGAATAAGTCACTTCACCACCCTGTGCCTCAGTTTCCCCATCTGTAAAGGGGGATAATGACACCAACCCTTCTTCAGAAAGCACCTTGCAATCTGCTGAAGCTAAGCACTAGTTGCTGTTGTTATTATACAGCCCACAAGCTCCTTCTTCAAAACAAAAGGACTCCCATTTGCTTCTGCTTTCTCCTCTTATTATTTCTAATTGCACCAAAGTCCATGCCAGGAGGACTCGGTGAATAAACACAAGGAGAGTGTGTGACTTTTCCTGCTGTGTCTTCAGCAGTGACTGCTTAGCCCACCCCTGGGCGGAAACATCAGAGACCAAAAACAGAAGGAAAGGGTCAGCAGCCTAATAGCCCTTCATAATTCTCCTGGCAGCAATTTTCTTACCACGCAGACAAGGGAGAGGGCAGGAAATACCATGAATCAAAAGGTGCGTCGGTGACCTCAAAGTCTCAGCCAGAGTGGGCAGTAATTTAGGCTGCACATTCATTTAATCAATTCCACCATTACAAGGCTGCAATCTCCTGGCAGAAAGAATTGCGCTCCAGCCCAGTGAGGGAAGGTTAGCTCAGTGTGCAGAGCAGCCTCCTGTCACCACACACGATCCAGAAGCTGCCCTGTCACTGCCTGGGCCCAGGGAGAGATTGGAGCAGGCCAGCATCCATCTCCACGACCCACCACCCCATGGCCCAGCGGAAGCAGTGCTGCCTAGTGGGGCCGTGCTGCTTGTCCAGGAGCTGGCCAGCATGCAGCGTGCGCGCGCACACACACACACACACACACACACTCACTCACTGAACACAGGGATGGCTGGGCTTGTTCGGGTTGATATGAATGATGCCAGGACATGAGGAGAATACACTGCTGAGGAACAGGGGTGGGGTGGGGAAGCCACCTGGGTCTGGAGAAAGGATGGTGCATGTGTCACATGACTCCGCAGAACAGTGCTCTCCCCCAGCTCACCGGGCAGATGCCCCAAGCAACAATGTTCTTGGTGCACCAACAAGGCACCTGGAGACCCATCAGCCAAAAGGCAGGGCATGCAGCCCCCTGCCCACAGCCAGGTGTTGTGACCCCAGCTCCATGTGGTCACAGTGGACATGCTGGGTCAGTGCAGATCTGCCCACCCTCCCTCCTATAATAGAATATCACAGTTGGAAGGTATTGTATCCTGGGGGGCAACAGCTTTAGGAAGAAACCACTGGAGACACAGAGAGCTGTAAACCTTGGAGCAGCCATTTATTGCTAGACACAGAACTAACCAACAGCCAGCCAAACAGGCTGGGCTATCCCCTAAAATCTGACTCTGTTGCCACAGCAACATAATATTCTATTACCACGACAACCAAATACACAACATATTCCTCCCCCCTTAATAAGAAAGTCCCCAAAATAAAACAAACACTAACTAGAGAAGGAGGATAGACTGCCTCCATTCCCGGCTAAATCCCAGGGATTATTTTGCCCCATAACTGTGGGTTCGCTCTAGCTAAAGATCCAGCTGATGAGGAGGCCTTCTGTCTCTAGGTGGATTACGGTGAACTTCTGGTGTTGTTGCACCCGAAAGTGTCTTGAGCGCAGCCCTGACAATGGGCTCAGGGTTCGCAGGGTGAAGGGGTGAGGATGGGGTATCAAGTCGTGCCGGACAGAGGGGTATCTCTGCTGCTGGCAGTAATGGAGGGGAAATGTTAGGAACAGGTGACTCTTGATTCGGTGTCTCGCCAGAGGTGGTGAAGTCAGGCAACTCAACTGACAATGTGTCCTGAGGACTGGTATGACCTGGCAGCAGCTGATCTACATGTCGCCGCCCGGAGAGATCCTCTGCAGTCTGCACAGTGTAGGAAACAGGTCCCGTTTGAGCAATGACAATGGCAGGGACCCATTTAGCTCCAGAAGTATAATTCCGAGCCAAAACCGGCTCTCCAGGGCTAAAGGGTCGGTCTTTTGCTCTGGGTGCCCGCCTGATGACTTGATCTTGCTGCTGACATTGCACAATTTGTCAGGGTTCAGAAGGTTTCAGCAAATCAAAGCAAGTGTGCAGCTTTCGTCCCATCATTAGAAGGGCCGGGGAAGCCTTGGTCGTAGCATGAGGTGTGTTTCTGTAGGATAGTGAGAAGGTGTCCAGACACTTTTGAACGGATAATTGTCCGCTTGCCGATTTCAAAGCTTGTTTCGTTGTCTGCACAAATCTTTCAGCTAATCCATTGGTGGATGGATGATATGGTGCCAAAGTGATGTGGTGTATCCCATTTGCCTTCATAAACTTTTGAAACTCCTGAGAGACAAACTGCGGTCTGTTGTCACTCACAAGTTGTTCTGGCAGACCAAAAGAGGAGGGAGAAAACTTGTTCCACCTTAGCCTCTAATTTAAGAACGAGAAGCAATGAGCTTAAACATGCAGCAAGGGAGGTTTAGGTTGACATAAGGCAACAAAGTTCCTAACTTCAGGGTGGTTAAAGACTGGAATAAATTGACCTAAGGAGGTTGTGGAATCTCCATCTCTGACGAGATATTTAAAGAGCAGGTTAGATAAAATGTCTATCCAGGATGGTCTAGAACAGTATTAGGTCCTGCCATGAGAGGCAGGGGATGGGAAATTGATGACCTCTCGAGTCCTTCCCAGTCCTAGAGCTATGAATCATGAATCTTATAATGAGGATAGCTTGGAAAGTTTGAACTTTTTTTTAAAAAGAAATGAGTCTTTTTATTGGCCTTTTTGGTATTTGCAAGCCTTTTGGGTTCCAATGTTTCAAGCTTTTCCCTTAACAGATAATGATAGACTTGAGTTTGTTTGTTTTTAATCGAAAGCTGATCACAGGATTACTAAGGAGCTGGGGCTTTTAACACAAATCGAAACTGAACGACTCACAACCAAGTCTTCAGAGCTGGCAGCACTACGCCTGCTGATTATCCAAACAGCTTCAGGCTAAGAAAAAGTTTGGTGCCACCTCATGACCTTTGTAAATGCACAGTGATTTGCCTGTGTTTTTAACACATCCTATCTTGCATCCTCATTGTCCTGCATAATATGCCCATCATCAAATCCTGTATCTTACCATGCCCAGATTCCTTCTCTGGCAACTTGTATCTCCTTTACTTCATCTCAGCTTGAACACCTTTTCTCAAGAAACTGACAAAGTGGTGGGAGCCATAAATAAACTCTATCCTACTCCAGCTGAGCTTTCAGAGACTTATGTCCACCATCTCCCTCAGTGGAACCCCAAGCCTCCCTTTTAAAATCCTTGCCCGCTCAAATCATGGGGCACATTCACACTGGAGGGCAGGAAACTCTTCCGCGACTGCCACTGCAATTGCCTGTGCAACCACGATCATGGGGTGACAGCCAGTCAGAGCACAGAAGGAGTTCTGGAAGGGAAGACAGAACCCGTGTAGGGGAGTGGGAGGGCAAACAAGATCTGCACCATTCGACCGTAGTCGGCTCATTTCTGGTGACACATCTCAATTCTGGTGGACATGTGGGCCAGGAACGAGTAGCTGGTGCTTGGAAGAGTGCCAGCCCATTTTTTTCAGTCTGACCTTGTTAGGCGTTGTACCACACACTAGTGAGAGATAGGACACCTGCCTTGTAGGATTTAACATCGGAACAAGACAAGGCACCAACATTGGGCAGGAGAGACAAGAGGACGCAGAAGAGAAGGAAGTGAATTATTTCCAGGGCAGGATCTCTGGCCTGTAATGATAACAGGAAGGTCAGAGTAAGATGATCACAGCGATCCCCCGCTGCCCTAGGAATCTGTGGACCTTGCAACAAGTCATGCAGCAGCATTAGCAAGCCAGTATCAGAAAGAAGAAGTCTTGACATCCTAGTCTCACACCCTATCCATGGAGCCAGCACTGCCAACTCAGCGCAAAGATCAGCTTGCACAATCAGCTGCTACTCACGCCAGAACCTTCATTTACAATTATTGTATAAGTTTCTAGTTTAAAATTGTCCTCCCAGGGGGTCCTTTTGGAACGCAAAGATGCAGCGGTTTTATAGAGTGGTTAGGTGCCAATGAAAGTAGATTTCCATTAAAATTTTATACCCATGTGTTTGATTGTCCTTCTGAGAGGTCAGTGGAAGTGCAGGAGAAACTTTTTATTGATTTTGTGAAGGTCCCTGGCTGCAAAGGATAAGGAAAAACTAAAAAAGTGTCTGTGATACTCCTAAACCCCAGTCTCGCCTGTTAGAAGAAAATAAGGTGCTAATGAGTGATATGGACAAGGTTAATATGTACACATAAGTCCTCAGCGTGAGAGGGATTTTCCGTGAAGACCCATGAAGGTTACTAGACCAATTAAAAAGAGGGATCCCAGGAAGAAAAAGCCAATCAATTTTCCCTGAATAGAATTTTCTGAATTAGAACATGCAGACAAACTTCAGTAGTCAGAAACCTACCCTGCCCATTGGAGCTTCAAAAACTTCAGTGCCCCTTTGCGCTTGACTACTGACCAACTACATTTTTGTCTCTAATTCATCCTGCAGAGACACGACACCTAGCACTTCCTAAAACAGGAAACTGGTTGGAAGATTCAGTACTTCAAGGAAGCATGTCACGTGGAGAGCCACAAGTGCAACTATGGCATGAGTACAGCAGGGTTGAAGACAGAAGAGTTGTGCAAGGAATAAGGGGGCTTCACAAAAATAGTTGTTTCAACGCTACCTAATTGCCACTAGAGATCAAATTTGGGCATAGGAACCCTAAAACCCTTTGAGGATCTGGGTCAAGACAGTCCCCTGCCCCTCACAGCGATTACACGCCATTCCTTACACAAGTATTAGCAAAACAGCAGACCGGGCCAGGGAAGGGAAGGGAGAGGGAGGTGTGAAATGGGGTTCCACCCATATGAGTATGTGGAGATTTTCAAAGCTGCTCAGTATTAGGCCTAGCTCAACAGCTTCCATTGATTTGGGGAAGCAGAGTACGGCCAGTGTGGAAACCCCAGCCTCCGTGCTGGTAGCTCTCTTCCTTTCAGGCCAAGATTAGGGAGCAGGTGTCGAGGACTCTGGAAGAGGCACAAGAGGCGAGGCCGAAGAAGGGAGTTGGAGAGGTATCAGCTCAATGTATTGGGAGAGCCGGGTTGGTCCAGGTGTAGAGGGCAGCCCATGGGGAATGGAAGGTGACCAAGAGAACACCAAGGCAAGAAAGAGTTGGGGGTGCAGGAAGGGGAGCAGGTACAGGCAGGCACACCAACAAGCAGGCAGGGGCAGGTTAATGTGGGTCTCTGAAGATAAGGACAAAGGAGACTGAACTTTCTGCAGAATAAACTGAGTGCACAAAGGGATTCCACATCCCATCCTCTCACAAGCTAAACTCTCTTTCCAGCTCTCTATGCCATGTCCAATGCACCCATCGTGCCACAGGAGTGACTCACAGTCCCTGAGGTAGAGCCCTCATGGTTGCTGCAATGTGCTGGCTGGACTTTGGGAGGAGGAGGGGGGAAATGAAGGCGGCTGGAGGGGGCTGCAGACTGAGATGAAGAGGAACCATGAACGTGAGCGGGACTTACACATCGCCTGGGAACAGAGAGGAGCAGGGAGGGCGTTAGAAACATCAGAGGCGGAGACACCTGAGCCGGGTGAGAAGGCTGGTGTGGGTGGAAAGGAAAGGAGGGGCCAATGATAGCCCCCACGAGTGAGTGCCTGGTAGGGTAGGGAGAAGAGGGCTGAAGGATGGCTGAGGACAACCAGAGAGAGGAAGAACTGGGAGCTTGGCATAAGGCAAGAGAGGTGGAATCAGCGAGGGGGACGTGAGAGAAGACCACATGGGAGTCGAGTGAGGTTACCCAGCCGGGTGATGGAACAAGGACAGACCGTGCTGGACACTACAAGAAGGGAGAGGAGTGTGCAGCTGCACTGAGGACAGGCCAATCATCAATGGCACAGGCAGAGCAGGACAACAAGCACACACAATCCTAAAGGGGGGATAGCTCGTGGTTTGAACATTAGCCCCCCCTAACCACAGGGTTGTGAGCTCAATCCTGAGGGGGCCATTTAGGGATGTGGGGCAAAAATCTGTCTGGCAATTGGTCCTGCTCTGACGCAGTGGGTTGGACTAGCTGACCTCCTGAGGTCCTTCTCTTGTGTATTTGGTTGTCATGGTAATAGAATCTTGTGTTGCTATGGCAACTGAGTCAGATTATAGGGGATAGCCCCAGCCTGTTTGGTTGGTTGTGTTTAGTTCTGTGTAGCAATAATGGCTGCTCCAAGCGTTTACAGCTTGTGTCTCCAGGGATTTCTTCCTAAACGCTGCCCCCAAGGATATAACAACGTGCGACGAGGGTGGATCCCTGTGCTGCCCCAAGATATAACAACGTGACGACGAGGGTGGGATCCCTGTGCTGCCCCCAAGGATAAACAACGTGGGCGACGAGGGTGGGATCCTGTGCTGCCC
>NC_133773.1:1191292-1254230 GCF_003597395.2 Chelonoidis abingdonii | reverse complement strand
CTGATGACACCCTTTTAGATACCTGAAAACTGCTATCATGTCCCCTCTCAGTCTTCTCTTTTCCAAACTAAACAAACCCAGTTCTTTCAGCCTTCCTTCATAGGTCATGTAATAGTGGGGTCCTGGCTCATAGTCTGTGAACTCCTGGTATTGGCCGTACTGCAGCAGCTGCTAAGCTCTGCATGCATAGAGCTGCAGAAGAAGGGCATCTGCATTAGTGACCACTGCTGAGCTCAGGACTTCACAAGGCTAGAGCCCAGAATCCCAGTTCAGTGGTGCTGCAGTGTGGAGCCTCTGTCAGGACAGCCCAGGGAATATAACTAACCTTCCGTTAGCACAGGTCAGTTAATCAGAGTTTGGAAAGCTAGAGTTGACTGCTGGGTACTGAGCTTTTCATCCCACTGGTCAAGAGCATGAGAGTCACTGGCAGTTCTTCCGTGCAGGTAATAGCCATATATCCCACTTGCCCCAGGCCACTCAGGCTATATGTGTGGGCCCATGATGGGGTGCAGGGGGAAGTGTCACAACTTGACACTAAACCTCAAACCAGCCCCTTTACTCTGTTGTAAATGACCATAGATTTTGAGCCAAGCCATGGCTCTGGCTGCAGGGCTTTCCAGTCTTCTGGCTAGGAGGAGCCACAGCAAAGCTCTCTCCAGCTCTGCTCCATGCAGGTTATGCCTGTGAGGCTCACAGAGATGCATGGGGGCAAGTGCTGTACATGGACCCTGTCCCCAGTGTGCCGTTAGCAAACAGAAAACAACAAACCAGTAACCACTTTGTCTGTTCTCCACCCACCACACTTAAAACTCACTTAAAATCACTGCCAGTATCTCAAAGCAATCAGCTGTGCATAGATCCTGCTCAACTATGCCACTGTGACAGGTTAGATTACTAAATCCCCCTTGGGAGCTGCCACCTGATGTGCCAAGACTACCTCTGCTCCTGCTTTCCTGCAGGCTCCGGACCCCAGCACCCTGTCTTGCTGAGCCAGACACTCCCGTCTGCTCCAACACAGACCCGGGGTCTGAACCACATGCTCCAAAGCTGCAGACTTAACTGAAAGCAGCTTACAGAAGTGTTCCTGTCTTTAACACTCAGATGTCCAACTCCCAGTGGGGTCTAAACCCAAATAAATCTGTTTTACCCTATATAAAGCTTATACAGAGTAAACTCATAAATGGTTCACCCTCTATAACACTGATAGATAGATATGTACAACTGCCCCTGCCACCACCACGAGGATTAATACATATTCTGGGTTAATTAATAAATAAAAAGTGATTTTATTAAATACAGAAAGTAGGATTTAAGTGGTTCCAAGTAGTAATAGACAGAACAAAGTGAATTACCAAGTAAAATAAATAAAACACGCAAGATTATGTCTAATACAGAAAGAAACTGAATACAGATAAGATCTCATCCTCAGAGATGTTTCATAGACTCTAGGACTAGAAGGGACCTCCGAGGGTCATCAAGTCCAGTTCCCTGCCCTCGTGGCAGGACCAATACCTGTCTACACACCCTGATAGACATTTATCTAACCTACGTGCTTAAATATCTCCAGGAGATGGAATTCCACAACCGTCCTTAGCAATTTATTCCAGGTTTAACTACCCTGACAGTTAGGAACTTTCCTATGTCCAACCTAAAATCTTCCCTTGCTGCGTTTAAGCTCATTGCTTCTTGTTCTATCATTAGAGGCAAGGGAACAAGTTTTCTCCCTCTCCTGATACACCCTTTCAGATTACCTGAAAACTGCCTATCATGTCTCTTCTCAGTCTTCTCTTTTCCAGACTAAACAACCCAATTCTTTCATCTTCCTTTGTAGGTCTGTTTCTCAGACCTTTAATCATTCTTGTTGCTCTGTTCTGGACTCTCCAATTTTCTCCACAATCTTCTTGAAATGCAGTTCCCAGAAACGTGGACACAAACTCCAGTTTGAGGCCTAACCAGCGCAGAGTAGAGCAGAAGATGACTTCTTCTTGTCTGCTAACCACAAAAAAAAAAACTGTTAATGCATCCCGGATCATGTTTCCTTGTTTTCCGAGCAGTATCACACTGTTGACTCATAGGTTTACCTTGTGGTCCACTATGACCCTAGATCTCTTTCTGCTGGTACTCCTTCCAAGACAGTCTCTTCCCATCTGCTTGTATGTGTGAAAACTGTTGTCCTTCCTAAGTGGAGCACTTGCATTTGTCTTTGTTAAACTCATCCGGTTTTACCGTCAGACCATTCTCCATTTGTCAGATCATTTTGGAATTATGACCCTTGTTCCTCCAAAGCAGTTGCCGAATCCCTCCCAGTTTGGTATCCAACTGAAATGATAAGGACGTACTTTCTTTGCCAATATCTAAGTACGTTGATTTAAGATATTAGAAACAGAGCGGTCCCAAACAGACCCGCTACGGAACCCCACTCATTTTACCTTTCCAGCAGGATTGGGAACCATTAATAAGCCACTCTCTTGAGTACGTTATCCAGCCAGTTATGCACCCACCTTATAGTAGCCTCATTAAATTGTATTTTGCCTAGTTATCGATGAGGAATATCATGCGAGACCGTACTCAAGATACCTTACCTAAAGTCGTAGGTATACCACATCCACCGCTTCTCCCTTATCCTCAAAACTCGTTATCCTATCAAAGAAACGATCAGATTGGTTTGACATTGATTGTTCTTTTTACAAATCCATGATGGCTGTTGCCTATCACCTTACCACCTTCAAGTGTTTTGCAGTGATTACCTTAATTATTGAATCTCATGTTCATGTGGCGCTATATAGACGATATTGATATTTCTGTTTTATTCTATCCTTTCTTAATATTCCGCGAGCATCCTGTTTCACTTTTTTGACTGTCATGCAATTGAGTGGAGTATTTTTCAGGAAAACTGATCCACAATGATTCCAAGGTCACTATTCCGAGTTATTTACAGCAAATTAGACCCTTTTTGTTTATATGATAGTTGGAATTATGTTTTCCAATGTGCATTACGTTTGGCATTTGATTAACATTGAATTGTTCATCTGCCATTTTGAGTCCCAATCACCCAGTTGTTGTGAGAAACTGCTACCCTGCTTTAATTTCCTTGTACATTTTCCATGCCCTTTGATGTCCTTTCTATCAGCATCACTTATTTTGGATTCCGCACGTTGTTATATCCTTGGGGGCAGCACAGGGATCCCACCCTCGTCGCCACGTTGTTATATCCTTGGGGGCAGCACAGGGATCCCACCCTCGTCGTCACGTTGTTATATCCTTGGGGGCAGCACAGGGATCCCACCCTCGTCGCCACGTTGTTATATCCTTGGGGGCAGCAGCTTTAGGAAGAAATCCCTGGAGACACAGAGCTGTAAACCTTGGAGCAGCCATTTATTGCTACCACAGAACTAACCAACAACCAACCAAACAGGCTGGGCTATCCCCTAATAATCTGACTCAGTTGCCATAGCAACACAAGATTCTATTACCATGACAACCAAATACACAAGAGAAGGGACCTCAGGAGGTCAGCTAGTCCAACCCACTGCTCAGAGCAGGACCAATTGCCAGACAGATTTTTGCCCCACATCCCTAAATGGCCCCCTCAAGGATTGAGCTCACAACCCTGGGTTTAGGGGGGGCTAATGTTCAAACCACCGAGCTATCCCCCCCTTTTAGGATGTGTGTGCTGTGTCCTGCTCTGCCTGTGCCATTGATGATTGGCCTGTCCTCAGTGCAGCTGCACACTCCTCTCCCCTTTCTTGTAGTGTCCAGCACGGTTCTGTCCTTGTTCCATCACCCGCTGGGTAACCTCACTCACTCCCATGGTCTCTCTCACGTCCCCCTCGCTGATCCACCTCTCTGCCCTATGCCAGCTCCCAGGTCTTCCTCTCTCCTGGATGTCCTCAGCCATCCTTCAGCCCTCTTCTCCCTACCTACCCAGGCACTCACCGTGGGGCTATCATTGGCCCCTCCCTTTCCTTTTCCACCCACACCAGCCTTCTCACCAGCTCAGGTGTCTCCGCCCTCTGGGATGTTTCTAACGCCCTCCCTGCCCTCTCTGTTCCCAGCGATGTGAATCCAGCTCACGTCATGGTTCCTCTTCATCTCAGCTACTGCAGCCCCCTCCAGCCCATCATCCCCCCTCCTCTCTCCCAATCCAGCCAGCACACTGCAGCAAACCAAGGGCTTTCCTACCTCAGGGACTGTGAGTCACTCCTGGCACGATGGGTGCATTGGACATGCATAGAGAGCTAGGAAAGAGAGTTAGCTTGTGAGAGGAGGGATGTGGAATCCCTTTGTGCACTCAGTTTATTCTGCAGAAAGTTCAGTCTCCTTGTCCTTATCTTCAGAGCACCACATAACACTGCCCCTGCCTGCTCTGTGGTGCCTGCCTGTACCTGCTCCCCTTCCTGCACCCCACCCACTCTTCTTGCCTTGGTGTTCTCTTGGTCACCTCCATCCCCATGCTGCCCTCTACACCTGGACCAACCCGGCTCTCCCAATACATAGCGATACCTCCTCCAACTCCCTCTTCGGCCTCGCCTCTTGTGCCTCTCCAGAGTCCTCGACACCTGCTTTTCCCTAATCTTGGCCTGAAAGGAAGAGAGCTACAAAGCACGGAGGCTGGGGTTTCCAACTGGCCGTACTCTGCTTCCCCAACATCAATGGGAGCTGTGAGCTAGGCTAATACTGAGCGCTTTTGAAAATCTCCACATACTCATCAGTGGTGGAAACCTTCACACCTCCCTCCCTCCCTTCCCTGGCCCGGTCTGCTGTTTGCTATACTTGTGTAAGGAAGGCTGTAATCGCTGTGGGGCAGGGACTGTGACCCAGATCCTCAAAGGGTTTTAGGGTCCTAATGCCAATTGATCTCAGTGGCAATTAGGAGCTTGAACACACTATTTTTGTGAAGCCCCCTATTCCCTGCATCAAACTCTTCTGTCTTCAACCCTGCGGTACTTCCATGCCAGAGTTCACTGGCTCCCACGTGACACTGCTTCCTTGAAGGTACTGAATCTTCCAACCAGTCCTGTTAGGAAGTGCTAAGGGTCTGTCTCTGCAGATGAATAGAGACAAATGTAGTTGTCAGTAGTCAAGCGCAAAGGGGCATGAAGTTTGACAGCTCAATGGCAGGTAGGTTTCTGACTACTGAAGTTTGCTGAATGTTCAATTCAGAAAATTCTATTCAGGGAAAATTGCATTGCTTTTCTTCCTGGATCCCTCTTTTAATGTCTAGTAACCTTCATGGGTCTCACGGAAAATACCCTCTCACGCTGAGGACTTATGTGTACATCATTAACCTTTCCATTATCACTCATTAGCACCTATTTCTTAACAGGCGAGATGTGGGAGTTTAGGAGATCACAGACACATTTTTAGTTTCCTGTATCCTTTGCAGCCAGGGACTCAACAAAATCAATAAAAGTTTCTCCTGCACTTCCACTGACCTCTCAGAAGGACCAATCAACACATGGTAAGATTTTAATGGAACTACTCAATTGGCACCATAACCACTCATAAAACCACTGCATCTTTGGTCCAAAAGGACCCCCTGGGAAGGGACAATTTAAACAGAACTATACAATAATTAAAATGAGTTACTGGCATGAGTAGCAGCTGATTGTCAAGCTGATCTTTGCGCTGAGTTGGCAGTGTGGCTCCATGGATAGGGTGTGAGACTAGGAGTCAAGACTTCTTCGTTCTGATACTGGCTCTGCTACTGACCTGCTGCATGACCTTGTGCAAGGTCACAGATTCCAAGGGCAGCGGGGACAGCTGTGATCATCTACTCTGACCTCCTGTATGATACAGGCCAGAGACCTGCCCTGAAATAATCACTTCCTCTCTCTGGTCCTCTGTCTCTCCTGCCCCAATGTCTGCCTTGTCTGTTCAGATTATAAATCCTACAAGGCAGTTCCTATCTCTCACTAGGTGTGTGTACAACGCCTAACAACAGGAGTCAGACTGAAAAAAAATGGCTGGCACTCTTCCAAGCACCAGCTACGTTCCGCCCACATGTCACCAGAATGAGATGTGTCACCAAAATGAGCCACCACGGTCAATGGTGCAGATCTGTGACCCTCCCACTCCCCTCACAGGGTCTGTCTTCCCTCCAGAACTCCTTCTGGCTCTGACTGAGCTGTCACCCCAGCATCGTGGCTGCACAGGCAATTAGTGGCGTCGCGGAAGAGTTCCTGCCCTCCAGTGTGAATGTGCCCATGATTTGAGCGGCAAGATTTAAAAGGAGAGGCTAGGGGTCCACTGAGGAGAGGTGACAAAGTCTCTGAAAGCTCAGCTGGAGAGGGATAGATTTATTATGGCTCCCACCACTTTTCAGTTCTTTGAGAGAAAAGGTTTCAAGCTGAGATGAAGTAAAGGAAGATACCAAGTGCCAGAGGAAGGAATCTAGGGCAGGAAGAACAGGATTTATGAGGGCATATTACAGACAATGAGGATGCAAGATAGGAATGTGTTAAAAACACAGCAAATCACTGCATTTACAAAGGTCATGAGGGGCACCAAAACTTTTCTTAGCCTGAGGTTTGGATAATCAGCAGCAGTGCTGCCAGCTCTGAAGACTGGATTGTGAGTCGTTCAGTTTCTGATGTGTTGTTTAAAGCCCCAGCTCCTAGAATCCTGTGATCAGCTTTCATTAAAAAACAAACAAACTCAAGTCATCATGACTGAAGGGAAAAGCTTGACAACATGAACCCAAAAGGCTCAAATACCAAAAGGCCAATAAAAAGACTCATTTCTTTTTAAAAAAACCAAACATTTCCAAGCCTATCCCATAATAGATTCATAGATTCATAGACTCTAGGACTGGAAGGGACCTCGAGAGGTCATCAAGTCCCATCCCCTGCCCTCATGGCAGGACCTAATACTGTCTAGACCATCCCTGATAGACATTTATCTAACCTGCTCTTAAATATCTCCAGAGATGGAGATTCCACAACCTCCTTAGGCAATTTATTCCAGTCTTTAACCACCCTGACAGTTAGGAACTTTTTCCTAATNTCTCTGCCTCTGGCTTTTAAAGCCTGCTTGCCTAGGTCAGTCCCACCCCCTCGTGAGTCACACTGGGGAAGACTAATCAAGGGAACAAGGTCAGGCACTCAGTTCCAACTGCCACAGCAGCTGTAACTGAAACTGAAGTCACCTGAAATCAGAATCACAATTAAGATTCATACAGTCGAGCACACTCACTCACACCAACAGCTAGGACTCTCAGCTGGTAGCCTGTTCAGCAGCGGGATCTCTTGCTCTCCCTCTCAAACTCCCCTGTTTGCAGCCCCCTGTCCGCTCAATATGTTTCGTTTGCAGACTGGACACCTTCCTAGTCTGGGCACAATCCTTTCCCCTGATACAGCCCTTGTTCCAGTTCAGGTGGTAGCTAGGGGATTCCTCATGATGGCTCACCCTTTTCTCTGTTCCACCCATTTATATATCTTTTGAATAAGGTAGGAAACTTTTGTCCCTCTGAGTTCCCACCCCCCACCTTCTCAATGGAAAAGCACCAGGTTAAAGATGGATTTCAGTTCAGGTGACATGATCACATGTCTCTGTAAGACTTGCCAGCACATACCCCTTGCCAGCTCACACCTGCACAGGAAGACAGATAAAACACAGCCATCTGCATTTAATTGTCCTGGTTAATGGGAGTCATCAAGATTCCAAACAACCATTAATGGCCTATGCTTTGCATAATTACAATAGGCCCTCAGAGTTATATTTCATATTTCTAGGTTCAGATACAACAGTGATACATTTATACAAAGAGGATGATCGCACTCAGTAGTTTATAGGCTTTGCAATGAATCCTTACAAGAGACCTTTTGTATAAAGCATATTCCAGTTAAATTAGCATATTTTCATAAAATCATATAGAGTGCAACGTCACACTCAGAATGCTCTTCTGCAGCTCTTGGAACAGAGGAGGGTTTCTGGGCTTTTGGCCAAACTTTGCCAAAATCTATCCCTGATTTTGGCCTGGTTATTGTATGATTATGATTATAATGGAGATATCCTATCTTTTCAGGTCCCATATCTCAGCACCTCAACTAGTGCATGTCACATGCCAGTATCATCATTTCATCTGCTCTGCTTCTTCCCTTCAAGTGGGAAGAGTCCTTAAAAGGCACAAAGACCATTTTCTTCATGGAAAAAAAGAAGCTTTGGCAGGCCACAATGAAACTTTTCCAAGCAACCCCAGGTAGCACCCAGAGGCTGCTCTCAGGATTGAGGCCTGACTTGGCAGGCTCTGCTTTAGGATCTGAGTTCAGCATTTTGCTTCACATGACTCTAGGGTCAACACTGTTCGTGGATTGAAAAACAGGGCAGGTTTGCTGGTTTATCAGCTTGTTAGCAAACAAAGTGGCCTGTCTGTAAATTGAGTATCTTGGGATTTTCAGTATCCTGAAGTGATATGCTAACATAAATGCTGCTCAATACAGATAAATGCATCCTTCAAGCTAGTGCACTGAGACACAGCCTACTAGGGAACTGTAAAACAAAACACAAAAACAGTGCCAAGATGAATGGAGAGTTATGAAGAGTTGTAAAGGAAGTGAAAAGGGAAGATTTCAGGTCCTTAGATAAACTAATGATGAAATCTTATTCTCTTGCCCTTGTGTGGGTATTAACATTTCCTGTTTGTACTGTCTGAAAACATACATGATCATGAATTATGTACTATAGACCCTATGTTGACAATCCCACAAATTCTGTGCTCTTGGAGC
Source organism: Chelonoidis abingdonii (assembly GCF_003597395.2). Classification (NCBI taxonomy): domain Eukaryota; kingdom Metazoa; phylum Chordata; order Testudines; family Testudinidae; genus Chelonoidis; species Chelonoidis abingdonii. Next base: position 1,245,504 of record NC_133773.1, on the reverse strand, counting down.
TATTGATTGAAAGAGTTACAATTGATACACACAAGTCTTAGGATAACTGTAGCATGTATGTAATTCCAAAAGAAAAGCTTTATTTTACTGGCCTGACTGAACTGTGATTCAACGATACGCAAGCAGTTCTTTCTGTGCTGCAAATCGCATAGCTAGGCTGTGATTTTTTTCTCAAGAAAAGAGCCCCTTAAAAAGATCAAAGACTTATCCCTTGCATGGTTTTAAGTGTCACTTAAGAAAAGATTCTCTTCTTTCCTGAAAGAGTAGTTGCCTATCTGCATCCTTATGTGTCAACATTAACAATTGAGGTGCTGGGCACATTTCTGATTAGGCTGAAAGTTCAGGACTTTTTTCCCAGTGAAATCCACCATTCTAATTAGCCAAGCCTCCGAACAAAGAAGCAGGTTGGAATGCTAGTAACACAGCTGTAATTCTCTAGCTGCTCAACTAGCTTACAACCAACACTTTATTAAGTTCTGTCTTCACTAAGGGCCTAGTCCTGCATCCATTGTAGTTAATGACATAATCCTATAGACTTCAATGGAGCATAATCAAATGCTAGGAAGACTCTCTGGGGAGTTGGATTAAAGGACCAACTGAGTAATGCTAACAAGGTAGGCATTGGGGGGAGGGATAGCTCAGTGGTTTGATCATTGGCCTGCTAAACCCAGGGTTGTGAGCTCAATCTTTGAGGGGCCATTTACAAAACCAGGGTAAAAAAACCCCAACTGTCTGGGGTATTGTCCTGCTTTGAGCAGGGGGTTGGACTGGATGATCTCCTGAGGTTCCTTCCAACCCTGATATTCTATGATTCTACATGGAGGATAAAGCTTCTACTCTGGCCTCAGGTTTCACATCACCTTGATTGATCAGTCCATCAACCCTCATATAGATTGTACCGATCACAACGTCTTCTATTTTTCTCATAATCTGGCCTTCCTTCTCCATGTGCAGCCATGTCTTTTCATGATAAAATCTTCCTATCTCTTTGGAGGTCATCCGAGTGGTTGTTTCAGTTCCAGTGGGTACCACTCAGCAACAGCTGCAGTCCATCGATTGTCAGTGAGCCTCACTATACGCCCAGTTTATCACATTTTACTATGCCTACTCTCAACAACGATGTCCTGCACTCCACTCTGCTGTCTGATCACTTCATTGGGGACTCAGTCACAGATTGAAATTTCCAGAATTCTTCTTTCCATCGCCCTCTCCGGGACAGACAGTTGCTACTTCTCTGTCTTCATCAGCACCCGTGTTTTGCTGCCATACAACATTGCTGGCAGTACTGTTGAGTTGAAGAGGCTGGTCCGTGTTGCCCTATTGATTTTCCCTTGGAGGACATCTTTGATAGAATTGAATGTGCATCAATCTTTCTTTCGTGGTGAGAGTTCACCTTCACCTTCCTGATCATGGCACATGTTAATTTCTTGGCCCAAATAGACATATTGCTCAACTTCTTCTTGATTGGTATATGGGCTTTTCGCAAGGTATCTGACCGCATACATTTGTTTTGGAGCAGTTAATTTTCAGTTCAACTTGGCTGCTTTTTGTGTTGAGTTCTCACAGCATTTTCTGTGGTTTGATAGTATTTTTAGTGATCAACACAATATCGTCCGCGAATCTGAGATGGTTTAACTGCTCTCCATAGATATTGATTCCACCCTTCCAATTCATCTGCCTCATTATCATTTTGAGGCAGGCTGTCAAGCATTTCGGTGAAATTGTGTCTTCTTGTTTCACACCTTTCTTAATTGGGATGCAAAGGGGGTATCAAATAAAGTTATATTTGTAGTGCAGTCAGAATTTTCTTCCTTTAATAGTTTGATATTGTTTGTGTTGATGTCCTGCTCTGCAAGAGCTTTCAAAACTGCATTGATCTCTACACTGTCGAACACTTTTTCATAGTCGACAAAGGCAATACATAAAGTGAATTTGTATTCCCTTGAATCGTAGAATATCAGGGTTGGAAGGGACCTCAGGAGGTCATCTCGTCCAACCCCCTGCTCAAAGCAGGACCAATCCCCAGCTAAATACCTAGAGTTGCAATAGCTGGTTTATAGTGAAAATATGGTCCATTGTGCTGAAATTCCTTCAAAAGCCAGCCTGCTCTCTCAGCTGCTGCTCATCCAGACTCTGTGACAGTCGGTTTGTTACTATTATGGTGAACAGCTTGTAGATATGTGAGGGCAGTCATATTGGATGATAGTTCCATAGATCTTCACAATCACCCTTCTTGTGCAGCACGATGGTGTTGGACTCCTTCCAGCTAGATGGTATCTTCTGCATTTAAAAGTAACGGCTAAACCTCTGAGTGAGGGTTTCCTAGAGGTCTTGGCCTCTAGCTCTTATCATTTTGATTGTCAGTCCAGCTTTACCTGGGGCTTTTCCTTCCTTCACTTGGCGAACTGCATGTCAAACTTTGCTGACAAGGACTGGGATTACATGCTCATTGGTCTGTTGAAGTGTCAGTACTGGGACACATAATGGTTTCACATAGTCCATCTTAAAATGTAATGAATTTGGTGTTGTCAGGGTTGATTCCCCACTCTGTCACTTCACGTGCAGAAGGTGGGGATTTTAAAAATTAAAAGTGACCACTCCAGGATGATATTAACCTCCCAAGGTCAAAGCTTGTCTCTGACCTTGGATGGATAGATGCTGCCACCACCCAAGTGCAAAAAAATCCCAAACCCTTTTGAGAATTCAGGAAGGAATAAGAACATAGGAACTTAAGAACGGCCATACCGGGTCAGACCAAAGGTCCATCTAGCCCAGTATCCTATCTACCGACAGTGGCCAATGCCAGGTGCCCCAGAGGGAGTGAACCTAACAGGTAATGATCAAGTGATCTCTCTCCTGCCATCTATCTCCACTCTCTGACAAAGACACCCATTCCTTACTATCGTGGTAAGTTTTTTTTTTTAAAATTTTTTAATTAGCATTAATGGGACTTAATCTCATGAATTTTAGCCAGTGTCTTATACACTGTTAAGAGGTCCAGCTCACAACTCCTCGCAAGAGTTCCACAGTTGACTGTGCGCTGTTGTGAAGAAGAACTTCCTTTTATTTGTTTTAAACCTGCTGCCTATTAATTTCATTTAAGGACGCCCTAGTGCTTCTATTATGGGAATAAGTGAATAACTTTTCCTTATCCACTTTTCTCCACATCAACTCATAACATTTATATATACCTCTATCATTATTCATCCTACTTAGTTCTTTCCTTTCCAGCTTGAAGAGCCTAGCCCTTTAAGCTCTCCTCATATGGGACCCCTCTCCAAACCCCTAATTCATTTTAATTGCCCTTTCTCGAACCTTTTCTAGTGCTAGAATAACTTATTTGAGATGAGGAACACATTCTGTACACAGTATTCGAGATGTGGACTTACCATGGATTTATATAAGGGCAATAAAGATAGTCTGTCTTATTCTCTATCCTCTTTTTAATGATTCCTAACATCCTGTTTGCTTTTTTGACTGCCGCTGCACACTGCATGGACATCTTCAGAGAACTATCCACGATGACTCCAAGATCTCTTTCCTGAGTAGTTGTAGCTAAATTAGCCCCCATCATATTGTATGTATAGTTGCGGTTATTTTTTCCAATGTGCATTACTTTACATTTATCCACATGCAATTTAATTTGCTATTTTGTTGCCCAATCACTTAGTTTTGTGAGCTCTTTTTGAAGTTCTTCACAGTGTGCTTTGGTCTTAACTATCTTGAGCAGTTTAGTATCATCTGCAAACTTTGCCACTTTGCTTTTTACCCCTTTCTCCAGATCATTTGAATACTTGGGAATTCCTTCCTGTGGGGTACTCTCAAGCCTTTTCACCCACCTTCCCGGGAAGAGGTGAGAAAAAAAACAAGGGAAATCACCTATTGCCACCAGCTAATTTAGCAACATATGCACAAATCTTTTAGGGACACAAAAATCCAATCTTGTTATTAAAACCAAAATGAAAGAAAATATATCTGAAACTTTAGACTTTTGCTAGATTTAAAAAGAAACAATTACAAAATTTAAGCCTCAAGATAGCTCTCTGGAAGTTCAGCTTAAAGGTTACAGGCAAAACAAAAGCATCCAGGGTTAGCACAGAGGAGTCCACAAGCCAATAAGAAATAAAAGAAATAACCCTAATGCGTCTTTCTAAGCATTCCTGATCTACTTACATATTTGGGTTGTTAAAAGTAGTTCTAGATATGGTCTGATGATTTTCATATCTGGCTTAAAGCTTCTCACAACATAACTGCTCCCTGTCCCACTCTTCGCCAGAGAACCACAATACACAGACAAAGGGAAGTTTTATTTTCAGTTTTAAAAAGTTCTAGCCCTCCCATTGGCCATTTTGGATAGGAGCCCACTCCCTTCCTTTACCTGTGGGCTTGTTAACCCTTCACAGGTAAAGCAAGTAGAGAACAGCCACTAAGAGGAATTGTATAGCTAACTGGTTGGCTGGGTGCCCATAAAAGGGAGCTCCCCCCCCCACTGTGAAAAGTGTCAGCTTGAACAATCTAGATACAGAAGTCCTGCTTGTCCTCATGGTGAGTGGTATTGCATCAGCAATGAGCACACCAGCTTCCTCACAATGGACCTCAGTGTAACACTCAACTGCTATCCAGGGAGATGAGTCTAGAGGGGCCCCACAAGCACAGACAGCTCTTAGTGCCAATTCACCCACTGTCTCTTTGGCAGCATTGTGCCACCTGTGGTCCCACCTCACTAGTGCCCTGCTGTGGCTCCACATGGACTCGTCCTGGAACTAGAGAGGGGAACCAGCCTGTGAGTGAGTGCTCCTGAGACTGAGAGGCTGCTGCCCATGCCTGAGCTCTGGGCCAATTTGAGAGGGATGATTGAAACTGTCACTGCGACACAGCAGCCATGCATGTGACATAGGTCTTGTGATTCATGGATCTCCAAACACCTTAGGAAGGTGGGGGAGTTCTATTCTAGCCAAAGCGCAGATGGGGAAAGTGAACATGACGTCCCCAGTCTCATACTGGTTACAGGACCCAGCTCTCTGATCTCTCCACTGTGCCATGCTGCCTCCTCCACAGAAGAGAGAAAGCAACATCAGAGAGCAGCGAGGAACGTCAGCCCTCACATTCTGAGTCTGTGTGTGTCTGCTGTGGGGACATAGGACAGGGTGTCAAACTCATCCCAGGGGCAGGGCCGTCCAGACTGAACAACGTCCCTTCTCTATGCTATCCACTACAATAATCAGTAGTGAAATAGTTAACTCTGAAATTAATGAATCATGATAGAGCTTCTGTGTTAACACCACAGTGAGGTGAATTCCCCATGTGGCTCATACCTTCATGGCATTGTTTCAGGCTGTCTGCATGCTCAGGCATCACTGTATCAGCTACATTCAGCTCACAGCTGGAAGGTTTTCTTTGCAACCAGGAGGACTAGTGTCAAGGTGTTTTCCCCACTTTGAACTTTAGAGTTCAAGAAGTGGGGACCTGCATGATCACTTTTAAGCTTAATTACTAGCTTAAATCTGGTACGCTGCCACCAGCCAGAAGTCTGTGTCTGGCACACTTTCTGTTCCCCCAAAACCTTCCCTGGGGAACCCAAGACCCAAACCCCTTGAAATTTAAAACAAAGAGAAACTTAACCATCTCCCTCTTTTCCTCCCAGACTCCTCTCTCCGGGTTGCTTGATGAGGCTTACACAGATAAACTCCTTGGATCTTAACAAAAGAGGCTTAAACCATCCCCCTCTCTTCCGCCTCCGCCAGAATTCTGCTCTGCTCCTGGGTTGCTTGGAAAGCTTTATCACTGATTCCAAACTCTCTTTGGTATGTTTAACACGGCGAATTAAACTCATACCCCATCTTCTTTCCCTCACCAATCCTGGTGATGTTAGATCTCATATTCTTCTGGATTTCTAACTAACAAGGAAAAATCAATCTAGGTTCTTAAAAAGAAAGCTTTTTATTCTAAAGAAAGAAATATGGTAAAAATTATCTTTCTGGCAATCAAAGGAAAATGCTTTAGTAGGTATCAGAATTCAATTGAGTACTAGAGGGACCCCCCCAGCCTGAGGATTCAAAGTTTCTAGACAAGACAGGAGTAAAAATCCTTCCTAGCAACAACAGCATTTACAAGTTAATGAAACAAACATAAGATATATCCACCTTTGCCGGGCTTATTACTTACTATTTGGAAACATGAAAGACTGATTCAGAAAGATTGGGAAAGCCTGGGTGCACGTCTGGTCCCTCTTAGCCCCAAGAGCGAACAACGAACAAAACAAACAGCACAAACAAAGACTTCCCTCTACCAAGATTTGAAAGTGTCTTGTCCCCCTATTGGTCCTCTGGTCAGGTGTCAGCCAGGTTCTTAACTTTTACAGGTAAAAGAAACATTAACCCTTAACTATCTGTTTATGACAACTAGAAACTTCTCTTTCTACAGAAATAAATGCTTAGATTCCTCAGTGTCTGCATGTGCCATGCAAGCTTGTAGCAGAATAGTTTAGGCCTCAGATTTCAGTCCTTATTACAGTTCACTCTGTCCTTTGCTCTGTGGATCCTGCTGGCCTGAGTTCTTTGCCGGTAACCTCTAGTCCCTCCCTTCTTGGGGTCAGGAGTCAGGGCTCTGGGGTGGGTAGGGGGATCCGGGCTCTCCGGCTCCACTGGGTCCCAGGCCAGGGCCCAGACAGTGTAGCAGCATGCGATGACCTGGGTTCAGCCTGCTCATATTCATGTTTCCCTGGGCCACTTCCTTTCACACCCTGTGTCTCAACCTTGGGTGTGGCCTTAGCTGAGGCATTGAATTCCCACAGTCTAGAGCCAATGTCTGCAACCCTCTTGTGCCTTTGGACCTGGTTCTACCTCTCCCTAGGGTAGTGTCACAAAAGTGAGGGGAGACTCACAGCCAGACTCTCTCTGTAGCAGCTTCTTATAGAATCCTAGAACCGTAGGGTTAGAAGGGACTGCAAGTGTCATTGTGTCTAACCCTCTGCCAAGATGCAGGATTTATTGTGTCTAAACCATCCAAGACAGGTGGCTCTGTCCAGCCTCCTTTTGAAAACCTCCAGTGAAGGAGCTTCCATGACATCTCTAGGCATCTGTTCCATTATCCTATTGTTCTTTTAGATAGAAAGTTTTTCCTGAGATTTAATCTAAATCTGCTATGCGGTAGTTTGAACCCCATTGCCTCTTGTCCTGCCATCTGTGGCAAAAGAGAACAACTTTTTTTCAATTTTTTATGGCAGCCTTTCAAATATTTGAAGACAGCTTTCATATCCCCCCTTCATCTCCTCTTGTCCAAACTAAACATACTCAGTTCCTTCAGCCTTTGTGCATATGACTTGCATTCCATTTGTTTGATCATCTTTGTCGCTTGCCTTTGGATTCTTTCGAGTTTCTCTACATCTTTTCTATACATTGGTGACTAAAATTGGACACAGAACTCCAGCTGAGGCCTACCCAGCACTGATTAGAGCAGTACGATCACCTCCCATGACTTGCATGTTATGCCTCTGTTAATGCAACCTAAAATTGCATTTGCTTTTTTTGCACTAGCATCACATTGCTGACTCATGTTGAGGTTATGATCCACCACAACTGCCAGATCCTTCTCAGTGGTGCTGCTGCCAAGCCAGTTATCACCTATTCTGTATTTGTGCATGTGGTTTCTCTTCCCTATGTGGAGTACCTTACATTTGTCTTTGTTGAATTTCATTTTGTTTCTTCTGCCATGGCAGAGCTGTCTTCCTCCTCTCTTAGGAAATGGCCTCTCTCTTCTCTTATCCTCCCTGGGCTCCTGGAGCTTCCTGTACACTGGTCCTTTCCCCAGGAGTGTGTCCAGTACTGCTGCAGCCTTTCCTCTGCCTCCGCCTTAGCATTGGGTCTGTAAACCCCATTACAGGGCCATAGAAATACAGAAAGGACAGGTGGATTCAGCCTGACATACATAACCTGGGGGTCCTATTGTCAAATTTATCTGCACAGATCCACTCCTGCTGTCATGTTAAGTAGGAAGGGAAACTCATATCTTTTCATGTGCAAGACATAAAGAAGCCCTCTGCATAACCATGCCTGCTTGCTCACTGTCATCTCACGCTGTGTGACAAAAAAAGCACAACAGCTTCAATCACTTTTTGCAGTCAGGCTTATTGAGGCTTATTTCATTTCAGATGTGTTGGTTTGAAGGCTCAGGGAATTGTATCTCCATGGAATGCATTTGCTTAGGTATTGGCCATCCAATTAATGACTGAGCAGCAAGTAATGGGAAGAATTTTTTTTAAAAAAAAGTTAGTGAGTTGCCCTCCTCTCTTTCCTCACATCCCCCCATCCCTTTTGAGCAGCAAGGGAAAACCTAGGTAATGGGAGAGGGGGTTGAAATCGACCTAGTGATGCCAAAAGGTTAATAGTTCCAGTGGAGTTGCCCAGGGATGAGGATGGCATTTGAACAGTAGCTTTTCAAAACACACATCTATCACCTCCCTTTCTGCCCAACAACAGACCCCAACCCTTGGCAAAGAATGAACCTTTGCTTGGGCAGGAAAATAACAAGCTTACAAAACCAAAGAGTCATTTGTAATTGCTCTGGCAGCATGATTGGTTAGATTAACTAATTGCCATAACTTTGTAGTAACATCTGGTGTGCTGTTTACATCCTGTGTGAAATGGACTTCCTTCCATTAGGATCTGAGTAAAAAAATACAGCGAACAATCACCAAAGGACACAAGCACACAAAATCTGTTTGGTAAATCTGAGTTCTTTGTTCTCTACTTCTACTAAAACCATCTTGAAAAAAAAATCTGTTTAGAACAATATTGTTCAGAGCAAATATCTTACATTTATGTAACATCCAGGTGGCATGTTTGAACACAAAGATGCTAGAAAACAAAAATCTAGGATTTCATAGCAAGGTCAGCTCCATATTGCACAGAATAAGGACACTGCATAGAATAAACTCTGCTGAAGGTATCAGACCAGATTCAGATCTTGAAGCAATTCCAATAATGGCCACTCCTCCTGTTTTACACCTGTACCCTGAGAGCAGAATCTGGCCTGCTGACAGCGTTTGTGGTGAATGGCATGTGGCAGCAGGCGCTTCCGTATTCTTCCATTGTAATCAAGACATGAAAGCAATGCAGATTGCAAGAATGCAGATCTGCATTGCTTTGAAAACTCAGATTCACACTCTGTCGCATGAATGTAGGAGGAGGGGTTGCAGTTAATGTCCCTGTTTCTTTCTTTGATTAAGGCAAGGAGGATGGTGGAGACAAAGAGAAATGAAAAGACAAACCCTTCATCCCCTCTAATAAATTGGACAGTGGTTCTCAACCAGGGGTACATGTACCCCTGGGGGTACGCAAAGGTCTTCTGGAGGATACATCAACTCATCTAGATATTTGCCTAGTTTTACAGCAGGCTACACAAAAAGCATTAGCAAAGTCAGTACAAACTACAATTTCATACAGATGATGACTTGTTTATCCTGCACCTATATACCATACATTGAAAGGTAAGTACAACAGTTATAGTCCAATTCCTGTAGTTTATAATTATATGGTAACAATGAGAAAGTAAGCAATTTGTCAGTAACAGTGTGCTGTGGCTCTTTTGTATTTTTATGTTTCATTTTGTAAGCTAGTAGTTTTTAAGTGAGGTGAAACTTGGGGTACGCAAGGGATAGGATACAGAGGGACCTAGACAAATTAGAGGACTGGACCAAAAGAAACCTCATGAGGTTCAATAAGGACAAGTGCAGAGTCCTGCACATAAGACAGAAGAATCCCAGTGTGCCCTTGTTGCCAAGAAGGCTAATGGCATTTTGGGCTATATAAGTAGAGGCGTTGCCAGCAGACTGAGGGACGTGATCATTCCCCTCTATTCGACATTGGTGAGGTCTCATCTGGAGTACTGTGGCCAGTTTTGGGCCCCACACTACAAGAAGGATTTGGAAAAATTGGAAAGAGTCCAGCGGAGGGCAACAAAAATGATTAGGGGGCTGGAGCACATGACTTATGAGGAGAGGCTGAGGGAACTGGGATTGTTTAGTCTGTAGAAGAGAAGAATGAGGGGGGATTTGATAGCTGCTTTCAACTACCTGAAAGGGGATTCCAAAAACGATGAATCTAGACTGTTCTCAGTGGTCCTTGATGATAGAACAAGGAGTAATGGTCTCAAGTTGCAGTGGGGGAGGTTTAGGTTGGATATTAGGAAAAACTTTTCCACTAGGAGGGTGGTGAAGCACTGGAATGGGTTAGTTGAGGATTGGTCCTGCTTTGAGCAGGGGGTTGGACTAGATACCTCCTGAGGTCCCTTCCAACCCTGATATTCTATGATTCTATGATTCTATGAAGACAAATCAGCCTCCTGAAAGGGGTAGAGTAGGTGGGAAAGGTTGAGAACCACTGAATTGGACTAATGCAGCTCAGTCTGTGCGGTTAAGCCTTTCCAAAGCCCTGATTCTGGAAAAGAAATCATTTTCCCAGGATATGTCTGCACTGCAGTAAATGCAGGCCTGTGGGACCCAGGCTTGTGGACTGAGTGGTTCCCAGCCCGTGCTTGAGCATTCACATTGCATTGTAAACCACGGTCCTCGTGGCCATGTTAATGAGTTCAGACTGTGCTATGCAGCCCTTCTGACTCAGGTCTGCGGCCTAAGCTGCATTTACACTGCAAAATGCCAGGACTTGAACCTGAGTTGCACCAGGACTTAGCAGAGTCCTAGGACTGGGTCCTCAGTTCTAGCTGAAGCAGACTGATTTGCGTGTGAACAGAAGGGGGACTTGGGGTCAAATCTGAGTCAGAGCCCAGGCTTGGTTTGCAATGTCGACATACCCTCAGAGCCCTTTTTGCTCCCACAGAGTGCCAGTCTAGCACTTTTCAAGATTCCACCTTCAGCACCCTATGTCCATTTTGACTTTAGGCACCTAAAGAAGTAGCCTCATCTGCAAAGAGGCTGGGCTTAGCTTCCACTGACTTCTAGGGTGTTTCAAGTGCTCAGCACAGCACCACTGAAAAATAGGCCTCTGAATTAGGTTCCTACGAAGGTTTCCAGAATTTAACTTGAACCACCCAGATTTGGCAGTGCTGGTCAGCAGACAGATCAGCTTCCATTACAGTCAGATACTGACACATTAATACCTTATAGCTGTCTGTATCCACAAGCAGCTGGGACCCCGCTGTGCAAGGTGGGATGTACAACGTTCAGTCCTGCCACCTCACAAAACCCTGTTAACTTTTCCTGAATAGTGGTTTTCCATTGCTCGCTCACCTCTGGCATATCTCTAGTGACTATTTAAAGAAATACCTAAGCACCAGTATCCAGCAGATATCTGGAGTGCCTGCACTATCCAACGCCTGTTATCCCACCCTTCAGAACCTGCACTGCAGTAGCCCTGTGGCAATGCACTTGGGGTATGTCTACGCTATGGGATTACTCTGATTTTACAGAATTCGATTTTTGGAAACATTGTATAAAGTCGAGTGCATGCAGCCACACTAAGCACATTAATTCGGTGGTGTGCTTCCATGTACCGAGGTTAGCGTCGACTTCCAGAGTGTTGCACTGTGGGTAGCTATCCCATAGTTCCCGCAGTCTCCGCCGCCCATTGAAATTCTGGGTTGAGATCCCAATGCCTGATGGGGCAAAAAACATTGTGGTGGGTGGTTCTGGGTACATGTCATCAGGCCCCCCCCTCCCTCCGTGAAAGCAATGGCAGACAACCATTTCACACCTTTTTTCAGTGCAGATGCCATACCGCGGAAAGCATGGAGCCTGCACAGCTGACCATCACCCTAAGTCTCCTGGGTGCTGGCCGACATGAGACTGCATTGCTACACAGCAGCAGCTCATTGCCTTTTGGCAGCAGATGGTGCATTAGGACTGAAAGCTATTGCTATCATACAGAGATGAGAGTGACAGCCAGATCATTTCCCAGCTTCTGCTGAGCACCCAGGAGATGATGAAGGCTAGCTGTCATAATGTAGTATCTTCTGCCGAGCTCCCAGGAGATGACGATGCCTAGCAGTCATACTGCACCATCTGTTGCCAGCCTAAGATGTAAAGGATAGCTGGAGTGGATCAAAACAAGAAATAGATCAGATTTGTTTTGTATTCATTTGCTTCCCCCCTCCCTCCATGAAATCAACAGCCTGCTAAACCTAGGCTTTTGTGTTCACTCCTTGAGGGCGCCATCCTGTGTGACAGTTGTTTGTGTTTCTTCTTGATGCAAAGCCTCCGCCTTTGTGGATTTTAATTCCCTGTAAGCCATGTCGTCATTCGCCCTTTCCTCCATCAGAGCCATGGCAGACAATTGTTTTGTGCCTTTTTTCAGTGCAGACGCCATAGCACGGCAAGCATGGAGCCCGCTCAGCTCAACGCAGCAATCATGAACATTATAAACACTTCACGCATTATTGTGCAGTTTATGCTGAACCAGAACCTGGAAAACCAGGTGAGGAGGAGGCGAAGGCAGTGCGGCGACGAGAGTGATGAGGACATGGACACAGAATTCTCTCAAACCACGGGCCCCGAAGCTTTAGAGATCATGCTGTTAATGGGGCAGGTTCATGCCATGGAAACAAGCACAGACTGGTGGGACCGCATAGTGTTGCAGGTGTGGGATGATTCCCAGTGGCTGCGAAACTTTCGTATGCATGAGTACTGTGATGGGGCAAGGCCAGATGGCTACAGTAAAGTACTGAGAAACAGGTATGTTAGCCCCAGGCTAAACAAATCCCCAGTACCCTGGTAACCAAATGGCAGTTGCTCCAGGTTAATCAAGGCACCTGGAGCCAATTAAGATCTTTCTAGAAGGCAGCCTTGATGTGCCTTCGCAGCGTGTGGTTCAGATTAAAGTAGGCTCATCCACTGCTTCGCACCTGGGTTTAAAAAGGAGCTCACTCCAGTCAGGCAGGAGGAGCTAGAGGAGAAGGAGTGTGTGTTGAGGAGCTGGGAGCAAGAAGGCAAGGAGCTGAGAGTGAGAGGGTGTACTGCTGGAGATTGAGGAGACAAGCATTGTCAGACACCAGGAGGAAGGTCCTGTGGTGAGGATAAAGAAGGTGTTTGAGGAGCCATGGGGAAGTAGCCCAGGGAGTTGTAGCTGTTCATGCAGCGTTACAGGAGGCACTATAGACAGCGTTGATCCACAGGGCCTGGGCTGAACCTGGAGTAGAGGGCGGGCCTGGGTTCCCCCCAACCTCCCAACTCCTGAGACACAGGAGGAGCTGACCCAGACTGTGGGTTCCACAAGAGGGGAAGATCACTGAGGTGAACAAATCCGCCAATAAGCGCAGGACCCACCAAAGTAGAGGAGGAACTTTGTCACAGTACTTTCATGGAACTTTGTGACTTGCTTTCCCCTGCCCTGAAGTGCCAGAATACCAAGATGAGAGCAGCCCTCACAGTTGAGAAGCGAGTGGCGTTAGCCCTCTGGAAGCTTGCAATGCCACACAGCTACCGGTCAGTTGGGAATCAATTTGGAATGGGCAAATCTACTGTGGGGGCTGCTGTGATACAAGGATCCAAAGCAATCACTGAGCTGCTGTTACCAAAGGTTGTGACTCTGGGAAATGTGCAGGTCATAGTGGATGGCTTTGCTGCAATGGGATTCCCTGACTGTGGTGGGGTGATAGATGGAACCCATATCCCTATCTTGGCACCGGAGCACCAGGGCAGCCAGTAAATAAACTGCAAGGGGCACTTTTCAGTGGTGCTGTAAGCACTGGTGGATCACAGGGGACATTTCACCAACATTAATGTGGGATGGCCGGGAATGGTTCATGACGCTCACATCTTCAGGAACACTACTCTGTTTAAACAGCTAAAGAAAGGGATTTACTTCCCAGACCAGAAAATAACTGTTGGGGATGTTGAAATGCCTATAGTTATCCTTGGGGACCCAGCCTACTCCTTAATGCCATGGCTCATGAAGCCACACACAGGCAGCCTGGACAGTAGTCAGGAGCTGTTCAACTACAGGCTGAGCAAGTGCAGAATGGTGGTAGAATGTGCATTTGGACATTTAAAAGCACACTGACGTAGTTTACTGACTCAGTTAAACCTCAGCAAAACCAAAATTCCCATTGTTATTGCTGCTTGCTGTGTGCTCCACAATCTCTGTGAGAGTAAGGGGAAGACGTTTATGGTGGGGTGGGAGGTTGAGGCAAATCGCCTGGCTACTGTGGCTGGTATCAGGGAAGATCTCAAATGCGAACAGCTCAGCACCAGTGCCCCCCCACCCAGTTGGCTAACTACGGGGAGGATTTCTTTTCAGCCACAGGCAAACAGCCCTGTAGGAATGGCCACCTCTGAATGTCCCCTTAATTAAATTCCCATATTTCAACCAGGTTACCATAAACAATATCACTCTCCTGAGGACAACACAGACAGATAAAGATGTTGCTTGAATGCCAGCAAACACCAGAACCATACGCTGCCAGGCTTTGTCATGCAATGATACCAGATTACTTGCTACTAGCATGATGTGATAAAGTGACCTACCATGGAGGACAGAATAAGGCTGTGCTGCCCAGAAACCTTCTGCAAAGGCTTTAGGAGTACCTCCAGGAGAGCTTCATGGAGATGTCCCTGGAGGATTTCCGCTCCATTCCCAGACATATTAACAGATTTTTGCAGTAACTGAACTGGCCACGAATGCATCCCAAGTCCTCAGGGCAAATTAATCATTAAAAAATGCTTGCTTTTAAATCATGTTTTATATTTACAAAGGTACACTCACCAGAGGTCCTTTCTCCGGCTTCATGTTCCAGGATACCACCTTGGGAGCATGGGGAGGCTATTTCAGTCAAAGTGAGAAAAAGATCCTGGCTGTCGGGGAGAATTGTGTGCTCTCTGCAAGCCTGTCCTCCTCCTCCTCCTCCTCCTCCTCCTCATCTTCCCCATCTGCAAAATCCTCAGGCATGGCTGAGATTACCCCCTCCTCAGAATCCACGGTCAGGGATGGGGTAGTGGTGGGCGCCCCCCGCTAGAACTGCATGCAGCTCAGCGTAGAAGTGGCATGTCTGCCCCAGAGCATCTGTTTGCTTCTTTTTGTTTTCTAGTAGGCTTGTTGAGCTCCTTAACTTTTACACGGCACTGTACTGAGTCCCTGGTGTGGCCTCTCTGCATCATGGCCTTGGAGATTTTTTCAAATGTTTTTTCATTTCGTCTTTTGGAACGGAGTTCTGTTAGCTCGGAATCCTCTCCCCATATAGTGATCAGATCCAGTACCTCCCGTGCGGTCCATGCTGGAGCTCTTTTTCGATTCTCAGACTGCATGGTTATCTGTGCTGATAAGCTCTGTGTGGTCACCTGTGCTGGTGAGCTCTCCACGCTGTCCAAACAGGAAATGAAATTCAAAAGTTTGTGGGGCTTTTCCTGTCTACCTGGCCAGTGCATCTGAGTTCAGACTGCTGTCCAGAGCGGTCACAATGGTGCACTGTGGGATAGCTCCCGGAGGCCAATACCATCGAATTGCATCCACACTATCCCTAATTCAAACTGGCAATGTCGATTTCAGCCCTACTCTCGTCATCGGAGAGGAGTACAGAAATCGATTTTAAGAGCCCTTTATGGTGAAGTAAATGGCTTCCTTGTGTGGATGGGTGCAGAGTTAATTCGATTTAACGCTGCTAAATTTGACCTAAACTCAAAGTGTAGACCAGGCCTTGGTTACGTAAGAGTGTCGGTGGGGAGGGGGGAAGGGCATGACTTGCACCTGAGTGTATTCCTGCATGTCTGGTAAGGCCTATTAGGCATTGGGTTGCAGGGGCAGCCCATGGTAGCCAGAGGCAACAGGGCCGAACCCCTTTGCCTGTGATGAGTGGCTGATACACTGCAGTCTGCCCCAGTGAACTGCTAAGTGGTGACTTGCAGTAGCCAAGACTGAGGTGAGCGTGGGATAGAGGAGTGGGGGTTCCCTGGGGAGGGGAGACTCTGAGAGTGAGAGATTACTGCACCCCGGATAACCGGGCACCGGAGTCCAGGGAGGGACGTGGGGGCCAATCAGCAGTGGGACACCGGCATGCAGAGGGCGCTCCAAGGCTGGAAATGAGCTAATTCCCAAGACACCAGCAGGAGGCGCCGCAGGGGTGAGTCCCGTGCCTTTACACATGGTGGAAAATGCAGGCACAGGCGGTCCTCCCTTGACACAAGGACGAGGGCAAGGACACTGGGACTATTGCCCAGAGACATAAGGAGATGGTGGAGAAACCGGGGGAGATAGATCCCGAATACACTGGGGTCTTCTATGCAGAGGCCCCAGGTGACATCCTGGGGTGGGCCCTGGGGGCAGCGCTCCAGCAGAAGGGTTCATAAGAACTGCAGGGGCTCCGGAAAGCCCAACAGGGACTGTGGGAGGTGCATTTGGCCCTCTGTGAACAGATGGGTCAGCTGGTGAGGGAGCAGTGGGCCCTAGTGCAACTCCTCCATCAGGAGTTTTGGAGGAGCCGCCAACTGCAGGACAAGCAGTGGAGTGCCAGGGCCAGGAGGCCTGTGGCAGCACGCAGCGCTTGCTATGCCTGAGGGAAGATGGAGCATATAAGATGGGACTGTCCCTACTGGGATGGGGGTAGGGGTCTCTCCCAAGATGGGGGAAGGGACAAGCCCCTATGGGAAGCCACCTGACAAAGGACATCTGGAGGCAAAGAAGGTGCTGGGCCTGTGGGCAGAGGGGGCATCTTTCAAGGGAGTGCCCTGCCTGGAGGATCACAGCCCAGGGCAGCCCAGGGAGGGCTGGCCTTGAAAGGGACAAACATGGGAAGCCCCAAGCAGCACAGAGGCGGGATGTCTGCTGGAGCTGGCCGGCACCCGAACACATTAGAAGGCACTGCCCTCTCAGGGAAGCTGAGGTGGGGCCGAAGGAGGTGCCCGGGAGCCCAGAAGGGCCAAAACTGGACAAGGGCAGGCTGGAGGCTGCAGAGGTGGCAGTGGATCTGCCCAGGAGCCACCCACGGGGGATAGTGGACAAGGAGACTGGGACAGAGTGGTCCCCCAAGAGGCTGGGACCCAGGCAGTAGTGGAGCAGGTCACAAAAGGCACCCAGACCCTGAAGGAAAAGGGCCTAGGGGAGTCTGGCCCGCGTGTGCAGTGGGAGGCTGTAGAGCAGGCCCTCTACGAGTGCTGTGGACCTCATTAAAGAATATGCGACCGTCGTGGATGAGGAGGTCCGCTTCTGGAAGCAGCTGGAGGAGTCCAAAAAGAAGGGGGTGGCTCCGGAGGTGCATGGGCAACTGGTCCAGGCCAGGAGACACCCCTACCTCCAGGGGTGGTAATCTTGAGGGGTGGGGTGTGTAGTGGCGTGGTCACCCGCTCCTGTCCTGAGGGGTTTAAAACAGCCCTGGAGGAGGGCTGTGGAAGGGCAAGATGGCTGAGCTGATTGGGAGGAAGGAGGCTCAGCTGGGGCCACGCCCCAGTCAGGGCCCAGCTGGACCTATAAAGGCTTGAGCCAGGAACTGAAGCAGAGAGTCTGTCTCTGTGTTCAGGGAGAGAAGGGCCTGGCTGCAGGGAGGTTAACCAGGTACCTGGAGTGGAGCAGGGCCAAGAAAAGGCCAAGGGAGCTGGGGAGCTCCGGCCTAGAAAGTCCCAGGCTGCAGGCCTGGTAAGGCCTATTAGGTACTGGGTTGCAGGGGCAGCCCATGGGTAGCCAGAGGCAGCAGGTCCGAACCCCTTTGCCTGTGATGAGTGGCTGATACACTGCAGTCTGCCCCAGGGAACTACTAAGAGGTGACTGGCAGTAGCCAAGACTGAGGCGAGTTGGGGATAGAGGATTGGGGGTACCCTGGGGAGGGGAGGCCCTGAGAGTGAGGGGTTACTGCCGGGGGCAGCACCCCAGGGGTGAGTCCTGCGCCTTTACAGATATTCTCTGTCTTATTCTTTATCCCCTTCTTAATGATTCCTAATGTGTTCAAGGTACGTTACCTTGTTTAGGCCTATTTAACACTTTTTGACCTTAATGATTAATCCTGCCTCCCTTATGCACTGGAAGACAGCTCGGAGGTGTTCCAGGTGTTCTGCCCATGAATCTGAGAATATGGCCACATCGTCAAGGTAGGCTACTGCAAATTCCCCAAACCCAGCCAAAAGGTTATCAACCAGTCTCTGGAAAGTGGTGGGTGCATTTCGCAGTACGAAAGGGAGAATATTAAATTCATACAGCTCTACATGGGTGATGAAGGCTGACCTTCCCTTGACTGGGTCATCTAGCGGCACTTGCCGGTACCCCTTAGTTAAGTCTAAGATGGAGATGAATTGGGCACGTCTCAGTTTCACCAATAGCTCATCTGTGAGTGGCATTGGATAGTTTTCTGGGTGAGTTATACCATTTAGCTTACGGTAGTCCACACACAAGCGTATCTCCCCATCTGGTTTGGGAACCAGAACCATTGGAGAGGCATATGCACTTTCAGAGGGGCGGATTACACCCAACTGTAACATGTCCTTGATCTCCCTTTCTATTGCATTTTTGACTTGAGGAGCCATCCAGTAGGTTTGGGCTCTACTTGGGTGAGCATCAGCTGTGTCAATGGAGTGGTACGCCTGTTCTATCCATCCTGGGATGGCTGAGAACATTGTTGCGAAGCTGTTGCACAGCTCCTGGATTTGGTGTTGCTACTTATGCTCAAGGGTTATGGAAAGACTCACCTCTTCTATGCCACCATTGCTTTTTCCTTCATAGTAGACTCCTTCAGGCCACTCAGTGTCATCTCTCTCCTGGGGAGAGAACCTTGATTTCTTGGGAATAAAAGGGCTTTAGAGATTTAACATGGTATCCTTTAGGTTTTAGGGTAGGGTCTGGGAACTCTTTGGGGTAAGTAACAGCTCCCAGGCGCTCTCGGACCATAAATGACCCCTCTCCTGACGCTTCCATCTTATTGGCCTGGAGCACTTTCAGGACCGTGACTTGGTCACCTACTCTGAAGGAAAGCTCTCTGGCGTGTTTATCATAAAAGGCTTTTTGCTCTTGTTGAGCATCCTGTAGGTTTTCTCGAGCAAGGGTTAGAGAGTCTTTGAGGGTGTTTTGCAGGTTGGTTACAAAGTCCAAAATGTTAGTTCCTGGAGAAGATGTAACACCCTCCCATTGCTGCTTTATCAACTGTAATGGCCTCCTAACTTCAAGGCCATAAACAAGTTCAAAGGGTGAAAACTCTAAACTGGGATGTGGTATAGCCCTGTAGGCAAAGGACAACTGCTGCAACACTAGGTCCCAATCACTGGAGTGTTCATGTATGAATTTACATATCATGGCCCCCAAAGTTCCATTAACCTTTTCTACTAGGCCATTTGTTTAATGGTGGTAAGGGGTGGCAACCCAGTGGTTTACCCCATGAGCTTCCCAAAGACATTTCATGGTCCCTGCCAGGAAGTTAGTTCCCAAATCTGTAAGGATGTCGGAGGGCCAACCTACCCTGGCAAAAATGTCTGTCACTGCCTGGCTCACGCTTTGAGCCCTAGTGTTGCTTAGAACTACTGCTTCTGGCCATCGGGTGGCAAAATCCCTGTAAGTCAGTATGTACTGCTTTCCTCTGAGTGACTTCTTAGGGAAAGGACCCAGAAAATCCACAGCTACATGCTGAAATGGAACCTCAATGATGGGGAGTGGCTGGAGAGGGGCCTTGACCTGGTCTTGGGGCTTTCCCACCCTCTGGCACACCTCACAAAACCGGACACAGGTAGAAACGTCCTTGCCCATTCTCCCCCAGTGGAATCACTTCCCCAAATGGTCCTTGATCCTATTCACCCAGGCATGGCCAGTAGGATGATCATGGGCTAAGCTCAAGAGCTTTTCCCTACACTTACTTGGAACTATCAATTGTCTCTGAGGATGCCAGTCCTCCTTGTGCCCACCAGAAAGGTTCTCCTTGTATAAGAGTCCCCCTTCTACAACAAACCTGGACCTATTAGAAAAGCTAATAGGTTGCTCCGTGCCACCGTCTAGGCTCCCTTGAGTCTCTTATCCACTTCCTGCTCCGCCTGGAACTGCTCCCTTGATGCTGGAGACATTAGCTCCTCGCTGGGTTGTGGACTTGGGCTTGGTCCCACTGGAAGCGATGCAGGTGATGGGGTGTCTCTGACTACAACCCCCTCTCCGCTGGTGCACTAGGTGGTATTTCAGTTTCCGGTTGAGCCTCTTGCACAAGTTTAGCTGCTGCTGCAGGCTCTCTAGTGCCATTTGGTGCTGGCTTCCCTGAGTTGGGTGGGGTTGCAAGCGCAGGCTTTGGTGCTGACTGCTCCGTTGGTTCCAATCCTTGGGCTGGTTCTGGCACGGTCCCAGGAACTGGATTTACAATTGCTGCCAGAGACTTTGGTTTGGGGTTGGGTTCCACCACCTTTGGCTGGGTCCCTGTAGGAGGTTCAGGAATGGAGTTAGATGTGGAGGCCTGTTTAGCCTGGCTGTGGGTGACCATCCCCCACCCTTTTGTTTAGCCTCACATGGTTGGGTAAGTCTTCTCCCAGCAGCATGGGAATGGGATAATTGTTAGACTGCAAAAGTCCATATCCCTGACCAGACCTTGTACTGGACAGGCAACTTGGCTGTAGGCAAGTTAAAAGAGTGGGCCTTAAAGGGTTGTACCATCACTTGGGCCTCTGGGTTTATGAATTTGGGGTCCACTAGGGATTGGTGGATAGCTGACACCTGTGCTCTAGTGTTTCTCCATGCAGTAATCTTCCTCCCGCCCACACTCAGTTTCCCTTCTCTCTGGGGGTATTTTCAAGAAATCTGGGCCTGAAGTTTTTGGTGGGACATTGGGATGATGAGATGTAGTTGGCTTGTGCTCTTAAGGCAGCTGGCCTTCACATGCCCCAGCTCATTACATTTAAATCATTGCCCAGCTGATTGTGGGCTGGGGCGAGGTGGGTGGTTGGAGCGTGGTATGGTGGGATGAGAGGGCATCTGGGGTCTCCCTGGTTGTGTGGAGGGCTCCTCCTTGCGAGGTGGGGCTTTGGGCTGACCCTGATGGTGGGGTGTTGTCTCGGATTGCCCCTTCTGATACACGCTCCAACTGCTACCAGCTTTCTTCTTCTCCACCACCTCCACCTATTTGGTTCCAATTTCCCCTGATTTGATTACAGTTTTGGGATTCTAGGATGTATCTTTGTTTCCTCAGGAGCACTCTTTAAGAACTGCCCCACTTCCATTAGGAGAGACAGATCTTCCAGAGACTTAACACTTGCTCCTGATATCCAGGCACCCCAATTTTTTACAATGTGGTAGGTGTGTCGGGAAAATGCCACATCTGGTTTCCACCTTAGGGCTCTGAACCTCCAATGGGCATGCTCAGGTATTAGCTCCATTCTAATTCTGGCCTTTTGTTTAAAAAGTTTGTATTCGTTAGGCATTTCAGCTGCCACCTCTAAGGGTCTACTGAGCTGCGGCCTCAGCTCCACCATATACTAGTCTATAGGGGTGTTGTACCCAAGACAGGCCCTTTTGAAATTTTATAAAAAGGCCTCTGTATAATCACCTGCCTTGTATGTGGGGAATTTCTTGGAATGGGGAGAGGTACCCAGAGAAGGGCTGTTAGGGTTACCTGCTGGACCAACCTTAGCCCTTTCCAGCTCTAAGCACTTCAGCTCTAACTCCGCCTCCAAGCGCTTTGCCTCTCTTCTCTCCTCCACTTCCAACTCCAAGCACTTCACCTCTCTTTTGTCCTCCACTTCTAGGTGCATCATCTGTAGGAAGAAATCCCTGTCTTCTGCTGTCAGAACTTGGTCTGGGTTAAGGGCATCCCTCCAGTTTGGCACCTGGATCTTGGTTGGGGTAGGGCTGACCCTTTCCTCCTGGGAAGTTTCTGGTCCTCCATCCCCACCCTTCATTTCCATCATGGAGCTGGATGGCTGGGTGTAATCTGGGTCTGTCTTCTCCGTGGCGAGCCGCTCTGGGAAGATGGGCTGCTCTAGGGTTTCGGTGATCTCAACCTCATGTCTAGGCTGCCCTCTTCTAACCTAACTATTTTGTTGCTATGAAGTTAGAAAAGAAAAAAAATAAATTGCTCCTTTGGCTGCCTGTTCCCCCTCAGGCAGCAAAGAAAAGACAAGAAGGGAAAAAAACTCTCCCTGGCTTTCAAGCAGCCAAAAGGAAAAATGTGTCCTTTTAAAATCCTGAGGTCTGTGTTTCTGGTTCAAAACTATCCCACCACTCTGCCACCATGTCAAGACTGAATCCCCACTTTGTCACTCCGAGTACGGAAGTGGGGGCCCGCAAGGATTTTAAAAGTTAATACCGGCCACTTCAGGCTTGTATTAAACTCCCAAGGTTACAGCTTCTCCCTGACCTTGGTTTGGTAAATGCTGCCACTACCCAAATGCACCAAAAAAACCCTCAAACCCTTTGAACCCAGGAAGGAGCACTTGGGAATTCCAACCTGTGGGGTTCCCTCAAGCCCTTTTACACACACACCCTGGGGAATTTCTGAGAAAGAAACAAAGGAAATTAGTTGTGGCTACCAGCTAATTAAACAACATGCACAAACCTCTTAGGACACAAAAAATCTAATCCTGTTCTTTAAAAAGGTAAATTTTATTAAAACCAACAACGGAAAAATTACATCTGGAACTTAGGCTTTTTGCTAGATCTTAAAAGAAATAATTACAAAAATTAAGCCTCCAAACTAGATTTCTTGGGGGTTCAGTTTAAAGGTTATAAGCAAACAAAAGCATCAGGGTTAGCACAGGGGAGACCCACAAGCCAAAATAAACCTGATTGTGTGTAACTAAACATTCTCTATACAAATAATTTCTTCTAGGTATGGAAGATGAATTGTCATACCTGGTTCAAGTCTTACACAGCATTTTTGCTCTGTCCCTGCAACCCACAGAACAACAGACAAAGGGAAAGTTTCTTTCCCAATTTTAAAAAAAACCTCCCAATTGGCTCTTTTGGTCAGGTGCCCACTCCTTTTCTTTTACCTGTGGGCTTGTTAACCCTTTAGAGGTAAAGCAAGCAGAGAACAGACGAAGAGGGATTTTACAGCTAATTGGCTGTCTGGGTGTCCATCAACGGGCTCTACCTCCCTGCCCCCATACTTCATGTATCACCCTAGTATGGATCTGGCCCACAGTGGTAAACAGGGTCTATAATCTGAGCAGATCCCACCAAGCACTTTAGACAAACTCACTAGTTTAGATTAAACATCGAAATAAGTTGAGAAAGATCGATTTAAGTGGTATTGGCATAGAAGATTAAACTTGGTGACAAAAGGAAACAAAATAGCTAAACCACAATCTAAATCCTAAACTTTAATCCTAATCATTCTAAAAGCAAGAGGATTTCTCTCACCCAGAACTTCACAGCAGCGCATGCTAACTGGGACACCTTCCAGTTAGGTCCAGTACCACTCCAAGTCTCAATGGAGATCTCTTTGCTTTCCAGATGATCTTGCTTCCTTGTGTAGAGATGGGGAGAAGAGGCAGGTGAAGGGAGGATGACACTATCCTTCATGTTTATGTTTCTCCAGGTGTTGGAAAAATCTTTGTGTCGTGGGATTAGGAAGCCTCCATAGGATATGTCAGGGGTGGCCAAATTTACTGACCCTCCAAGCCGCAGACGATAATCTTCCAAAGTTCGAGAGCCCGGTGTGCCTGCTAGGGCTCAGGGCCTCGACCTTGCAGCAGGGTGGTGGAGCTACAGTCTTTTGCCCTGCAGGGACTGGTGTCTTGGGGCATCAGCCCCACAGGTGCACCTGTCGGAGCTTGGGGCGTCAGTTTATCCTCTATGCCAGTTCAGCCCTTAGCCTCTCTGTTGAGATAGCAGCGGCTATGATGATGTGAGCAGCTGTCCATTAGGAACTGAACTGAGACCCAGCAAACTCAGCTCACATTCAGCACCACAAACCGTCAGGCCATCGTGACTTTCAGTCTCCGCTGCTCTGCCTGGATGGGACTTAAAGGTGACAGGCTCTGCACCATCTCCTAACCACAGGCCATGTAGCGAACATACAGTATAGCACAGGGCTGCTCAGACAGGACCCTGACTCCCAACCTCCCAGGGCACAATGGATTGACTGGGGGATTAATCATTGATTTAGGAATGTAATTGAAATGTTCAGCACGCCCAGGCCCAGGCCGTGATCAGTCAGATGTTCTGATTTCCCTGCTACATTTAATTGGCATTGAGTGCTGTGAACATTACTCTTCTTGCACCACGCTATACCAGAAACCTACTGACCTCTTGCCATGGTACAATTCCCCACTCTGAACCTTAGCGTCCAAAAAATGGGGTACCAGCATGAATTCCTCTAAGCTTAATTACCAGTTTAGAACCTGTAGCGCTGCCACCAACCAGGAATTCTAGTGCCTGGTACACTCGGGTCCCCCCAAAACCTTGCCCGGGGACCCCCAAGACCCAGACCCTCTGGATCTTAACACAAGGAAAGCAAACCCTTTCCCCCACCGTTGCCTCTCCCAGGCTTCCCTTCCCTGGGTTACCCTGGAAGATCACTGTGATTCAGACTCCTTGAATCTTTAAACAGAGAGGAAAATTCACCTCCCCCTCCTTCCTTTCCCCCTCCCAGACTCTTCCTGAGAGAGAAAGTAATTCCTGACACAGGAGAAATTAGTCTTTCTCTCCCTCCCTCCTTTCTCCCACCAATTCCTGGTGAATCCAGACCCAGTCCCTGGATCTCACCAGAAATAAAAAAACTCAGATTCTTAAACAAGAAAAGCTTTTAATTAAAGAGAGAAAACCAGTAAAATTATCTGTTGTAAATTTAAGCATGGATTAGGTACAGGTTTTTTAGCTATAGGCACTGGAAATACACTCCAGCCTAAGTATTCAAGTATAAATTAAATCCTTCAGCAAAATACAAATTTGAACTCCTTAGCAAATGCACATTTGCAAATAAAGAAAACAACATAAGCCTAACTCGCCTTATCTACTAGTACTTACTGTTTGGAATCTATAGAGCCTGTACAGGAGATTGGAGGAAACCCTGAAGGGGATACCTGGTGCACATCTGTCCGCTTCTAAGCCCCAGAAGTGAACAACAACCAAAAACTAACAGCACACACCAGAAACTGCCCTTCCCTACAAGATTTGAAAGTATCCTGTTCTCCGATGGTTCTCCGTCATGTGCAGCCAGGCCTACTGAACTTTAACCTTTATGTCAAAGAGATATAAAGTACTTCTGTGCTCATTAACTTTTCTATTCTGTTTATGACACCTCTCTACTTACCTACATGCCCCAGCTTCCATCCAGACACACCACATGATCCATTGTCTACAGACAAGCTCTAAGATACAACACATTGCTCCAATCCTCTAGACAGAGATAAACACCTACAAAGCTCTATCAAGCATCTTAAAACTACAATACCCACCTGCTGAAGTGAAAAAAACAGAAGACAGAGCCAGATGAATACCAGAAGTCCACCTAATACAGGACAGGCCCAGCAAAGAAAATAAAGAATCCACTAGCTGTCACCTTCAGCCCCCACTAAAACCTCTCCAGCGCATCATCAAAGACTACAACCTATCCTGAAAGATGATCCCTCACTTCTCACAATCTGTGGAGACAGACCTTTCTCGCTTACAGACAACCTCCACCTGAAGCAATACTCACCAGCAGCCACACACCCACTGAACAAAAACACTGACCAGGACTATCCTTGCAACAAAGCCGCGATGCAACTCTGTCCACATATCTATTCAAGTGACACCTCATAGACCTAATCACATCAGCTTCGCCATCAGGGACTCGTTCACCTGCACATCTACCAACGATATAGCATCATTTGCCGCAATGCCCTCTGCCATGTACATGCCAAACTGGACAGTCTCTAAGCAAAAGATAATGGACACAAATCGTGACATCAGGATTCATAATATTTAAAACATTAGGAGACACTTCAACCTCTTGGTCACTCTCAGTAAACAGAGCTTAAAGGTGGCAATTTTGCAACAGAAAGAACTTCAAAAACAGACTCCAATGAAATGCTGAACTCAAAACTGATATGCAATTAGATACAAATCAATTATTCTTGAATAAGACTGGGAATGCTGAGCCATTAAAATATTGAATCTATCTCCCATGTAAGTATTCTCACACTTCTTATTCAGACTGTCTGTACTGGCTTTCTTGATTATCACTTCAAAAGTTTTTCTCTTAACTTAATTGGCTCTCAGAATTAGTAAGACAACTCCCACTTTCATGCTCTCTGTATGTGATATATATCTCCTTATCTATAATTTCCAAATTCTGTGCATCCGAAGAAGTGGGCTGTAGCCCATGAAAGCTTATGCTCAAATAAATTTGTTAGTCT
This sequence comes from Chelonoidis abingdonii, assembly GCF_003597395.2. NCBI lineage: Eukaryota > Metazoa > Chordata > Testudines > Testudinidae > Chelonoidis > Chelonoidis abingdonii. The sequence goes on along the minus strand of NC_133773.1, from coordinate 1,219,271 downwards.
CTAAGGTGCCACAAGGACTCCTGTTCTTTTTGCGGATACAGACTAACACGGCTGCTACTCTGACATGCTTCTTGCAGTTTTATTTCCTAGTTTGGACAAAGCAGCTTCTCAGGAAGCAGCCATGACCCGAGGGCAGTCACCTCTGGAACCAGCACAGCACCTGGGTCCAACAGGACCCTCAGTGCCGAGGGAGAGGACTCCGAGATAGCCAAATCAGTTGAGCTAAGACACTGCCACACTGACCCACCACAATCCAGCTCCCTTCTGGTCCTGATGACCCACCAGATCCATGGCGTCTGTGTCTCTTCAGCACCAAACAAGATCCAAGGGAGCACTTGTATCTATGCTGCAGCTGCTGCTTCCAGGTTCTCCCTGTCTTTGGGCACCTCAGGCACGTGGGCTGTTTGAAACCAGGATCTGACTGTAGTTCCTTTGGTGCTATCAAGCGTGTCAGTCTGGGGTCTCTGGAAGAGTTGACCAAGCAGTTCTGCGGCCACTGCTGACTCCGAGGGGTATGCAGTATTCCTGGCAGTAGGCAAGCCTTGAGCCTGCTTTTAGAGCCCTCTGGGCTCAGTGTGAACGCTGCACAAAGCAGGCCTGCAGCGACTGCCCATCCCGGGAGTGGACCCAGGATGGCAGTGACTGACCTCTGGCTTTCCGACTGCCATTCTTGGATAGAAGAACATCATAATGTGATAAATGGGGCTGGAAATGTCTGGAACCCTAACAACTCACTCTCCTCTTTTATTATAACTGCTAAAGCAATCTCTACGATTGCTTCCTTGTAAAGCTAAGACAGCTGAAGACAAAATGTCTGCAGGGAAGTGGAACCTGAGGATGACATGTCTTTCAGACCCAGAAATCAGACAGAAAGTAGGTAGATTTGGGACCTTCGTATCTGACATCACACCAAACTTCTAATGAGTGCACAGATTCAGTGCCCGCTGATTTCCTTAGGGGTCCTCCTTGCTGTTAATCTAGACAAGTAGGGGAATTGTTAATAACCATATTCAGCAGAGAACCCTGAACTCTGCTGTTTACTTTGAAAATGTATTTAGTGTATATGAGATGGCTACACACAGGGCCAGATAGTCAAGAGAACCCAGCTCCCAATAGGGCCCCATTGTTTTTAATGGAGACTTCTGAGCACTGAGCACTTTTGAAAGATCTGGGCCATATCCTTGGGGCCAGATTCTGATGTCTTTACTCCAGCTAGTAGCATTGCACTCTACCATTAGTCCCACTGAAATCAACAGGAGTCTTTGCGCATAAGGGTCCATAACAAATTAAGTTCATTTTAAGTGTTTTTAAACCATGTCTGTTTGGGTATTTCATTGAATCTGTCTGCAGCCAGACATCTTCAGGGCAACTTTCAAACTTCAGCCCTTTTCATTTTGCTGGCTTCAGACTTCTGTTTGCAGCTTTTTATCAGCAGCGCTCTTCTAGGACTAAGGGGCTGTGCTGTATTGGCAAATTTACAGGTCTGATTTTTAGCTCCATGTCTTTTGAAGGTTAACGTGACTCAATTTTACCTTTGAGGCTTCAGCTCTCACAAAGTGAACACCTGCCCAGATGTTCCTCCCCGACTTCTTGCGCCTGAGGCTCCACACAGGAAACAGGATCTGAGATCCAAGACGTTTGTGGTTTCACATCCACTGAATGCAAAGCTTCCTTCACACAACATGACACTTGTATCCAGGAGATGGGCTCATTTGGGGCATGATCCGACTCCCAGTGAAGCCAATAGAAAGACTCCCATGGGTACATTTGTAAATGATTTGATCATGTGCTAAGCAGCTGAATTCCAATAATTTCTCTTTCCTTTTTATGTGCTGTGTCCTGTTTCATTGGTGCTTGTAGTGAGGCGCCCTGGCTTCCTGCCACGCATGAGAGGGACAAGCCAGAACAGCTGCCGAGGTGGGAGGAGCCACCGCAGCCTGTCCCCGCCCCCCGGAAGTTAAGGGGCGTGACAGGAAGTATAAAGGCCCGGCCCCAGCGCTCAGTTAGGCACAAGCCGCCGGAGGGGACAGACGCTGGTGCTCAAACTCCCGCCGGGCCCAGCCTGCCCCGTGCCCGGTACCTGGAGGAATCCTGGCCTGAGGTTCCCCGTGCCCGGTATCCAGAGGAGCTGCCTGAGCTTCCCCGTGCCCGGTATAGAGAGGAGCTGCCTGAGCTTCCCTACGCCCGGGATCCAGAGGAGTCGCCTGAGCTCCCCTACGCCTGGTATCCAGAGGAGCTGCCTGAGCTTCCCCGTGCCCGGATCCAGAGGAGTTGCCTGAGCTCCCCTACGCCCGGTGTCCTGAGGAGCTGCCTGAGCTCCCCTACGCCTGGTATCCAGAGGAGCTGCCTGAGCTTCCCCGTGCCCGGTAGTCTGAGGAGCCGATGGTCTGGACCCACCGGACGCGCGGCGGATCGGCAGATCCCAGTGAGGGGGAATCGGAATGGCCTGGGGATTAGATGACCCATCTGCCGCAGGAAACCAACCCATGTCAGGTGTTGCGCCAGGATCCCCACTGACAGCAGTAATCTTTGCTGCTGCTGCTGCTAGGGGGTCTGGCCGGATGCAGTGGAGTGGGAGCCGCGTCCCCGCCCTGCCACCGCTTCTGAGGGTTGCGAGACTCCCCTCCCTGGCCTGAGGGGCTTTTTGTACTGTTTAACACCGCAGTCGCCCTGCCTGAGGGTCCTGACCCTTACAGTGCTTGTTGCCCCCTTCTGCTCCGAGCTGGGCTATAGACCGTATTTGCTAGCCCTGCTGCAAGGCCTGAGCTTGAACTGCTTGCTGCCCTTCCCGCTCCAGGCCTGGCATATTCCGCCAGGCCTGTTGATAGGGGCTGGGACTCTGACTTGCTAGAGACGGTTTGTTTGGTCAACCCTTCTGAAGGCTCGAGCCCTGACAGATCACTGCTGTAGTAGGAGCGCCTGGCTTCCCGCCGCCGCGAGAGGAAGACCTCAGCAACACCCTACAGTGCCTCAATGGAAACACACGCATTGCCAATTTTCGCAGGATGATCAAATGTTCTGTTGCGCTGCGATACACTAATGAACTGTGATTTATCTGCATTAGAAGACGAATTCATTTGCGTAGCACTGTTTGGCATTACACTGAATTGCTCTTAAAAGGGTTTTGAAAGGGAAAACTGAAAGATTCTCTTTCCTGTTTTCTGAGGGTTTGGAAGAAGTGGAATTTGTTGGAGAAAAGTATGAAAGCACTGCAGGCATTATTCCTTCTGGAAAGAAAAAGACATTTCCATATGTGTGTTCTGGGTTTCCACCATGTCTCCTGGAAACTTATTTGCAGGCAAATAATAATACACTCTCCTGGTAGCTGTGGTGCCGCGTGACCATGAGAGGAATGGGGCAACTCCTGTCGGCTCCTGACGCCACCAACAGCTGTCCCTTCCTCTACCATAAACCTTCAGTCCTAGTTGAACTGGAGCTCCATGTGTGCCAGCCCAGCACCTCCTCATCACTCCCTGAGTCATGTTCTTGATTAACTGAAGCAGGGCTGGCCTACCATGAGGCAACGAGGGGGCCCCTTCCAGTGCCAGACTAGTGGGGGGTCGCATGAGACCCAGAGTGGTAGAAAATTGCTGTCGTGCTGCTGGTCATATGTATTCTCTCCTGCTTTAGAATGCACGAGATGGCAAGTGCTTCTGCAGGAAGGGGCACAGAGACATAAACAGGCTAGGCAGGGAAAAGGGGAGAGGAAGAATAACAGAAGCAACAGGAGCTCAGGATGAGAGCAGAGAGGAAGAGCGTCTTATAAGTACCTCTCAATGACACCCCAGGAGGTTCGGACTGATTCAACCAGCTTGTCAGGGAGCTCTGTTTCCTGCTACTTCCCTGAACCCACTTGAGGAGAACAGGAGAGTCAGCTGAAGTAGTGGGAGCCAGTTAAGGCCCTTCAGATGCTGAGTACTCCCTCACTTCCCATATTTCCTGACTAACCAGCCGGCTTATTTGTTCTCCTTCCAATGGTAGTTGAAGAGCCGCCTAGTGCACAGCACAGCAGCCAATGAGTGGAAAGAGAACAAAACACCCCTCTGGAGCAAGCATGTAGAAAAAGAAAGAAAGCAAAGGAACTGTATTATCTAAGCAAGGAAGCGAGCTCTCCTGAGTACAGACACAATATTCATGGTGAGCCTGTGCGCCGCAGATAGACGAGTATAGAGTGGTGAGGAAATGCTATGATCTTCCAGTTAGTCAGAGTGCAGGTTGACCTAGGCAGCACTGCAGATATCATTATCTCCAATCTCGACATGATGTAACCAGGCACATTCTGAAAGAAAAGCGTAGAGATCAGAGAAGTGTGGTGGAGAGGCGCTCAGAAAACAGCTGCTGCTGATATTTATTCCTTTAGTCAATTAAGCTGGATCACAGACGAGAACCCACGTTGAAAAGCAGATAAGCCCTTGACTATTCTGTACGCAATGAGCACACAGCAAGATGAACACAATTTATGTTTCCCGAAGACAATGAAAGAAAGTTCCATCCGACACATTACTGGTGTTGAATCCCGCAATGGTGACAAAAAGTGAGAGATGGCTTATGATTCAAAACCAGAATGGCAATAAAAACATGTTTGCAGCAAAACTCTTCCAGGTCGTTCCAGCCACACGGGTTCTCTGCATGCATGAGAAGCAGCAAATCAGCCAGAGAACATTCCATAGTGGAAAGCGTTGAGATCGACCAGGTAAAGGCCACCACAGATTGATCGCATCAGGAGAAGATCTCAGATTCTATTTAATGGCAAAATGTTCGGAAAGCTCATTGCCGTTTATGAGAATGCTTGCTACCCAAAACCTAGCACTGCGTGGCTCTTCAGATCGCTGTATGGTGGCCAAAACAATTGGAGCTTCCTTAAATTAACAGGAGTACTTGTGGCACCTTATAGACTAAATAAATTTATTCGAGCATCAAATAATTTTTGAGTCTCTAAGGCCCATAACTCCTCGTTAATTTTGCACATACAGACTAACATGCTGCTTAACTCTTGACCCTTCCTTAAAATTGTGGAGCTGATGGCTGAGTTTGATATACTGGTTTTGTACTCCAGAAGCATCTGAAGAAGAGTCACCACCCAGAAATTGCACACACCACTACGCTTGGAAAAAAAACACATTTAAGATGCGATCATACAGTTACTGACAACAAAAGTTGAACGAGTTGTGGCAGATCTGGAATCACAAGGTTTACTTTATTCTGGAACTGACCCCTGACATCAGCCATGGCCAACAAATGACTTTAATGTGTGGTTTGTGTTTAACAACACAACAATCCTAGTGAAAATGTCCCCCTGAATGGTTAACGTCAGAGAGCTTTCTAGAAATTTATTCGACACTGATGATACTACAGCAAAGCTGGTATGACAAATGTGCTTCTTAAAAAGCTGGAAGATCGGACTTTGATAGTACTTTGAGAGTCAGGGCTACGATAATGGTCCCAAATGAGAGGAAACAGAGGAATGTAGACATGGATCGGAGAGTTTAAACCCTCCAGCTTTTGTTGTCCCATGCTTCTCTCATTGAACTTGTGGTCAGTGATGCACTCAGCTTGTGAGGTGACTGATTTTTTTAATGATTCAATATCATGTTTTCTCGCTCAGCTCAGATTTGGCCAAATTTTGAAAAGCACATCTAGGAACCATGCTCTCTTACACTGAAACCACATCAAGTGCCACGACAATGGGAAATCGAGTGGAGGCAATAAGTCTATCAAACACTAAATTGGGAGATAATGATGCCAATTAGTTGCCATTCATTGAGGATAATGCTATGATAAACTGTTCATGAGCGAGAACAGTGGCGAGGAAATGGAATCCCAGAAACATACATAACTTCAAATTTCTGTTCTTAGTGTTGTGGCATGACATACTGTTTGAAATAAATGTTGTAAGCAAGAGACTCCAAGGTGTTGACCTTGCTATACCTGGAGCTATGGGACAAAGCAAAATCATATCTACAGTCTTACTGGTCAGATAAGGGATTTCAAAATGTTCTGAAGAGTGCACAGAATTTGGCACAGAAACTTCATACTGAAGTTATTTTTCCATCCATTCAAGAGTAAAAAAGTCACAGAAGAAGAAAACATTTTGATTATGAGGCATGGGATAATCCCATAAGCGACCCCAAACAACAATTCAAAGTTCAATTCTTTAACCAGGTGCTAGATTGTGCAATACAGTCAGTTGAACGTTTCATGCAGCTCAAGGAACACAGCAGTATATTTGAGATGTTGTATGATATTCCAAAACTCCTCACTATACCTGAAGAAGCCTACACCAGCAATGCAGGGCACTAGAGACAGTGACACATGATGACATGAGTGATATTGATGTGAGTGATTTAGGTGCTGAACTGAAAGCCCTTTCAAGATACATTTCAGCAGGATCAACTCCAAAGGCTGTTTTGGAATATATGTGCACAAATAACATGATCATCCTCTTTCCAAATGCTTTTGTTGCTCTGTGCATACTTCTGACACTTCCTGTAACAGTTGCCAGTGGAGAACACAGCTTCTCCAAGCTGAAAATAAAAACACATCTATGCTCCAAAATGACACAAGAGAGGCTGGTCGGCCTTGCAACCATCTCAATAGCTCAGACGTGGAACTTCAGGAAGCAGTTCAAATCTTTGCAGCCAAGAAGGCACGGAAAGCACCACTTTGATTATTCAAACAGATAAAAATGCCAGTGTTTACTATGAAGACAAGAAAAGTTACATTAGCTGTTCAGGCATTTGAAAGTTAAATGTTACTTAAAAGACTAACATGGCTGCCTCTCTGATACTTGAAAGTTATGTGTTACTTGAAAATTTTGAAAAAGGCATTTAAAGTTGTTAGTTCTCTTTTATTGGGGTAGGTAGCAGAGCTGTACCATGAGAGGAGTAGAACAAGTAGAAGGCAGAATTGAGACCTTTCAAAATTTTGGACCAAGTGAGGGGGCATGAGGGAGTCATTTGAGCTCCCCACCTCACGTGCCAAAATGTTGTGGGCCAGCCCTGACTGGAGGTGAAAAATGAGCAAAAAGCCAGGGCCATCTCCCCTGCCTGAGCCCAGCACCATCACCAGCTCGCCAGCCAGCCATTGTCAGTTGTGTACCTGCTCACCGGCTAGCTGTGGTATCAGAGCTCAGTCCTGTGGGACAGCTACAGGGATCCTTTCTTCAATCTCCCTTGGAAGCCAAATAAAACCAGTCAATCTCCTTCTGAGCCTGCCTCAGCCTGTGGCTTTTCTCTCTCTGGTGCTAGGGTAAAACAGTAATGCTGCCTGAATTCCCCGAGGCCTTCCCCAGTCGCTGGGGAAAAGGCAATTCCAAGATACAGACTTCTTCCCTTCCTTGTAGCCCCATGCGAGCCATTGCAGGTGTAACCCCTTGGTTAATATATGTAATAGGTGCCGCCCTGTGCCCCATCCACAGAGAATGGGCAACTCTTGTAGCCCCACCTTGGCTGACATATGAGGGATTGAACCAGGGATATCCAAAGCTAAAAACATGAACTACTACTGCTTGAGCTACAACTTCCTGGCTAGAGAGAGCAACAGATTAATATCCTCTATGGATTGGGCACAGGGGGAGCTGTACCACACACTGACCTCTGGGTTATATGGGCACAGTAGGACCTAGCCACAATTTGTCAGGAAAGAGTCATCACAAATTGGGGAAAGGGAAATCATGCTTCACCAATCTATTAGGATTCTTTGAGGGAGTCAACAGGCATGTGGACAAGGGGGATCCAGTGGATATAGTGTACTGGGCTTTCAGAAAGCCTTTGACAAGGTTCCTCACCAAAGGCTCTTAAGCAAAGTAAACTGTCATGGGATAAGAGGGAAGGGTTCTCATGGATCAATAACTGGCTTTGTGGATATGAGGAAAGCGGTGGACGTGATATACCTTGACTTTAGCAAAGATTTTGATATGGTCTTCCACAGTATTCTTGCCAGCAAGTTACAAAAGTATAGATTAGATGAATGGACGATAAGGTGGATAGAAAGATGGCTGGATTGTTGGGCTCAACAGGTAGTGATCAACCGCTCGATGTCTAGTTGGCAGCCGGTATCAAGTGGAATGCTCCAGGGGTCAGTCTTGGTGCTGGTTTTGTTCAACATCTTCATTAATGATCTGGATGATGGGATGAATTGCACCCTGAGCAAGTTCGCAGATGACACTAAGCTGTGGGGAGAGGTAGATAGGCTGGAGGGTAGAGATAAGGTCCAGAGTGACCTGGACAAATTGGAGGATTGGGCCAAAAGAAATCTGATGGGGTTCAACAAGGACAAGAAGAATCCCATGCACTGCTACAGGCTGGGGATCGACTAGCTAAGTGGCAGTTCTGCAGAAAAGGACCTGGGGATTATGGTGGATGAGAAGCTGGATATGAGTCAACAGTGTGCCCCTGTTTCCAAAAAGGCTAATGGCATATTGGGCTGTATTAGAAGGAGCATTGCCAGCAGATCGAGGGAAGTGATTGTTCTCTACTATTGGGCACTAGTGTGGCCACATCTGGAATATTACATCTAGTTTTGGGCCCCTCACTACTGAAAGGATGTAGACAAATTGGAGAGTCCAGCAGAGAGCAACAAAAATGATTGGGGGGCTGGAGCATATGACTTATGAGGGGAGGCTCAGGGAACTGGAATTGTTTAGTCTGCAGAAGAGAAGAAGGAGGGGAGATTTGATAGCTGCTTTCAACTGGATGGATCTAGACTGTTCTCAGTGGTAACCGATGACTGAACAAGAAGCAATGGTCTCATGTTGCAGTAGCGAGGTCTAGTTTGGATATTAGGAAACACTTTTTCCCTAGGAGGGTGGTGAAGCACTGGAATGGGTTACCTAGGGAGGTGGTGGAATCTCCTTCCTTAGAGGTTTTTAAAGCCCAGCTTGACAAAGCCCTGGCTGGATGATTTAGTTGGGGTTCATCCTGCTTTGAGCAGCAGGTTGGACTAGATGACCTCCTCAGGTCTCTTCCAACCGTAATCTGCCATGATTCTATGAACTGATTAAAAGACAAAACAAAGGGTAGGAATAAATGGTCAGTTTTCACAATGGAGAGAGATAAATAGTAGTGTCTCCCAGAGGTCTGTACTGGGGCCAGAGGTGTTAGACATATTCATAAATGAGCTGGAAAAAAGGGGTAAACAGTAAAGTGACCAAATTTGCAGATGATACAAAATTATTCAAGATAATTAAGTCCAATTGAGTTTGTGAAAATTTAAAAAGGGATCTCACAAAACTGTGTGACTGGGCAAAAAAATGACTGATGAAATTAAATGTTGATAAATACAAAGTAATGCACATTGGAAAACATTATCCCAACTATATATAGAAAATGATGGGGTCTAAATTAGCTGTTATCACTCAAGAACAATATCTTGGAATCATTGTGGATAGTTCTCTGAAAACATCTGCTCAATGGGCAGCAGCACTCACAAAAGCTAACAGATTGGAAAGGGATAGATAATAAGACAGAAAATATCATAATGCCACTATATAAATCTCTGGTACACCCATATCTTGAATACTGTATGCAGTACTGGTCTCCCCATCTCAAAAGGGATATATTAGAATTAGAAAAGGTACAGAGAAGGGCAACAAAAATGATTAGAGGAATGGAGCAGCTTTGATATGAGCAGAAATTAAAAATACTGGGACTTTTCAGCTTGGAAAAGAGATGACTCAGGAGGGGATATGATAGAGGTCTATAAAATCATGACTGGTGTGGAGAAAGTAAATAAGGAAGTGTTATTTAGTTCTTCACAAAACACAAGAACCAGGGGTCACCCAATGAAATTAACAGGCAGCAGGTTTAAACCAAAGCTAAGGAAGTATTTCTTCACACAACACAAAGTTAACCTATAGAACTTATTGCCAGGGGATGTGGTGAAAGCCAAAAGTATAACAGGGTTCAAAAATCAATTAAGTGTGTTCATGGAGGATAGGTCCATCAACGTCTATTAGCCAAGATGGTCAGGGATGCAACCCCATACTCTGAGTGTCCCTAGTCTGATTGCCAGAAACTGGCACTGGATGTTAAGTATGGGTGGGGGGTATCATAGGCCAGGATAGGCAGTGCCTTCCCAAAGAGCTTAGTGTGGCCCCGTGCATGCTTCACCAGCAGGACAGGCCCCCTCCTCCAGTTGGCCAGCCTGCCTGCTTCAGGGAGTCAGGGTGGCTGGTGCTAGGGCCACGATGCCCGGAGCACCAGGGTTGGAAGTGCTGCCACCCAGTGCATTGGGGCTGGCCGCACCGCCCAGGGCACTGGAGTTGGGGCCTCGTCTCCTGGCTGCCCAGCACTGGGGCCGGGGGCCACCATAGGGGTGCTCTGGGGTCCTGTGGGGGAGAGAGGCCAGAATGTGGGGGACAGATGGAGCGGGTCTTGGGCACAAGGGGAGGGGCCAGGAGCTAGCCTCTCCCAGCAGCCAGGTCATTGGCTGTCTGTGATGACAGCGGATGGATCACTTGATGATTGCCTGTTCTGTTCATTCCCTCTGAAGCACCTGGCATTGGCCACTGTTGGAAGACAGGATACTGGGCTAAATGGACCATTGGTCTGACCCAGTCTGGCCGTTCTTATGTTCTTAGCCTGATCAGAGAACCCTAGACAAAGCTGAAGGATCATATGAGTTGAGTTAGGGAGTCTCTCCTTCGCCCTACTCCACATTTCTTTTGTATTGAGTACATAAAATGTCCTCAGTTTGGCCAAACCAAAATATTATGTGGCTCAGCTGTTGAAAATATTCTGGCTCATCCACCTCTGTGCCAGCTGTGACCATTGAATTTGAGCCCATGCAACCCACTCCTGTTCGAAAGCAGGGTCCAGAAATCGACTGTGGTAGTGTCACAGAACCAGTGAGAGGTGAAGTGAAGGAGGAGCGGTTAGGATAAATGCAATAGTGTCAGTTCTCACTCACTCTCTGTGCATTTGGCATGGAAGGTCCTCTCGAAATCTGGTGTCTTGGTAAAATCATATCAACCCTGAAAGTGCCAGACCGCACTATGCACGCCTGCCTCTAGAGCTCCTGCAGCACGACGGGCCAGGTAGCAATAAGGAATGACGACCCAGGCTATGCATACTGCATACACTGGTCCCAAGTCAGGAAATGCCCAGGGAAGCACTTAAACAAATGCTTAACTTTAAGCATGTGCTTTAGTCCCAGTGAAGCCAACTTAAAGTAAAACACGTGCTTAAGTGCCACTTTGCTGATCCATCCAGAGTGGCAGCCCCAGCTTTGTAGCTGGGAAAGGCACAGCTGAGCTGAAGGCTGTTTCAGTTAAAAGGGGTTCACATACACTCAGTGTTAGGCAGCCTCAGTGCTCAGTGAAGTCCAAGGGAGGTGAAGGCACTTGGGGGGGGTCTCAGTGTTGGCCCCAAAGTGCTGAACGCTAGGCCATACTGACAGGAAAGTTCCATCTCTTTCCCCTGGCAGCATTCCTCAGGCCTTTTCTTCTCGTTTCCTTTTATTTTTCATTCCTATTTTTCTAAGTTTCTTTGTGTTTTCTCCTTTCCTAGTGGTGTTGATAAGACAACATGGGGTCAAAGACAAACATTCGACTCAGTTTGTCAGGCACTAGCTGTGATTGTTCTTGGGGTACCAGGGCTGTGAGTCACCTTGAGTCAGGGTTCCCCCCCTCTGAACTCTGGGGTACAGATGTGGGGACCTGCATGAAAGACCCCCTAAGCTTATATTCTACCAGCTTAGGTTAAAATTTCCCCAAGGCACAAATTCCTTTCCTTGTCCTTGGACGGTATTGCTGCCAACACCTAGTGATTTACACAAAAATTCATGGAAGGGTCACTTGGAATCCCTAGTCCCCCAAAATATCCCCTCAAACCCTTTCACCCCGTTTCCTGGGGAGGCTTGAGAATAATATACCAACCAATTGCCTTAGCAATGTGAGTCCAGACAAGACCCATTGTCTTCAGGACACTGAAATCAATCAGGTTCTTAAAAGAAGAACTTTATCTATAAAGAAAAAAAATTAAAGAATCGCACCTGCAAAATCAGGATGGAAGATAACTTTACGAAGTAATAAAAAGATTTAAAACACAGAGGATTTCCCTCTGGGCTCAGCTTCACAGTTACAAAAACAGGAATAAAACTACCTCTGTAGCATAGGAAAATTTAAAAGCCAAAACAGAAGATAACCTATTGCATTTCTTTGCCCTACTTACAATTTCTGTGGTTTTAGATGGATTATTCCAGGTATATTTTCAGGAGATATTGTACCTGCTTGGCTTCTCCCTCCGTCCGGTGAGGGAACAACACACAGAACAGAGACAAATCCCCCGCAGATTTGAAAGTATCTTCTTTCCTCATTGGTCTTTCTAGCCAGGTGCCAGCTAGATTATTTGAACTGCTGAACCCCTTAGAGGCAAGGCAATCCAGTACAGCTGACAAGGAGGGATTTTATGCTTCATACATAAAGGTTGTTACCCTTCCCCCTATATTTATGACACCTTGTTACCTCCTCCCTCCGCCTCCAGCATGAGGGAGTCCTGCCTGTGCTTAGCTGGGGGTCACCTCCCTCACTCCACCAGTCCATCAGCCATGAAAACAATCTCCTCTGGCTGAGGCCAGCCCTACTTTGTCTTGAAGAATAATAAGAGGTGCACCCCAGTCCTGAGTTCCTTTTAAACCTTCCCTTGTGATAGCCAGCCCCTGTCATTGGCTAGTCACAGAACTACCAGGTCCACTGTTCCCATAGGAATAGAAGGCACCAGCTTCTGTGATTCATCTGGGGATCAGCAATTACTTACCGTCATAGCACTTACATATAGTGAAAACAAGAATAAGTTTATTTTCAAAGGTTCAAGTGATAGTGAGATATTGGAAAGAGATGGTTACATATAAAATAAAATCATAACATACTTTCCAGAGACTAAACTAAACCATCAGGTAACCTCCTGTCTAAAGAAATATATCTCATCCAAAGTCCTCTGCAGCGTTTTCAGCCATGGCTGGCTGAGATCTCATTTTCATTAATGCAAACATGCTGTCTATTTGCTTCCTTGGTGCAGGTTGTAGAAGTGTCTTCTTTGCCTTCTAGATAAACCCCCAAAGTTCATTGTCTTTGCTTACAGACTGAGTAAGCACCCGTGGCTTGCTTTTTCCTGTGTGCTGCTTCCCTTTTAACTCCATATCTCTTCCTTAACATTTGTATGTAAATAGGCATCCATTTTGTTAGCTTACAATGCGTAATTTACATCCTGACAAAGACATACACATTTCATACCTGCTGTCTGGAGGAAAAACCAGTTTTTCACCCTTGCTGGTTCCTAATAGATTGGTACAGACTTAAGAAACATATCTTCAGTATATCTGTTTAACTCCCTACATAGTATCTGTGCTTCCACAATGACATTATTGGCAGGGTCAAACTTTTTCATTTGAGACCTCACATGGCATTCTTTGGTGAACTAGAAAGTACACACCAGACTCATAAGATTTCTGTAACCCCTTGCTAGATGGCATTAAGAGGTGCTTTGGTCACATTAGGTTGTTGTGACTTGCACAGGATGTGCCATGTTTGTCTTTCTCCCAGAGGATAGAAGTGACTTTGTCTGTACGAAGTGCAAGCTAGTCTCTATATTGGAAGAGAAGATTAAACGACTAGAGACCCAAGTATCAACCCTGCATTGCATTAAAGAAAATGAAGACTTTCTGGACAGAAGGCAGCATTTGGTACTGTTGGGAAGAAAATTGGCAGCATGTGACCTCCAGAAGAAGGAAGGAGAACCCATGTACCCCCAATGCAGATAGAGGTAAGAAACTGTTTTCAGGCTCTCTGCATAGGTACTATGGTAGAATATGCTTTGGAAGAGTTATCTGAGGAAAAGGATCAAAAGGAGACCCCATCGACCAGAAGGCATGAGATGCATTGTCCTAGGGATGGGGGTTCCACGACCACCACTCCCAAGAGGAGGAGATGGGTGTTGGTGGTCGGGGACTCTTTCCTAAGGGAGAATGGAGTCATCCTTCTGTCATCCAGATAGGGAAACATGAGAAGTGTGCTGCTTGCCTGGAGCTAGAATCCAGGATGTGATGGAGTGTCTGCTGAGACTGATCAAGCACTCACACCGCTACCCCTTCCTACCTTTCCATGTGGGCACCAATGATACTTTCAAGAATGACCTTGGGTGGGTCACTGCAGACTACATGGCTCTGGGAAGAAGGATAAAGGAGTTTGAGGCAGAAATCGTGTTCTTGTCCATCCTCCCCGTTGAAGGAAAAGGCCCAGGTAGGGACTATTGAATTGTGGAGGCGAATGCTGCATGGTTACACAGGTGGTGTTGGAGAGAGATTTTTGAATTCTTCCACCATGGGATATTGTTCCTGGAAAAAGGATTGCTAGGAGGAGATGGGATCCAGCTAATGAAGAGAAGGAAGAGCATCTTCACAGTCAGGCTGGCTAACCTAGTGAGGAGGGCTTTAAACTAGGTATGTCGGAGGATGGGGACCTAAGCCCAGAGGTAAGTGGGGAAGTGGGGTGGGTGCAACAGAGGATGCCTCCTGATTCATACTGAGAAAGTAGGGCAATTGGCTAGTTATCTTAAGTGCCTATACACGAACGCAATAAGCCTGGGAAACAAGCAGGGAAAACCAGAAGTCCTGGCACAGTCAAGGAATTATGATATGATTGGAATAACAGAGACTTGGTGGGGTAACTCACATGACTGAAGCACAGTCATGGATGGGTATAAACTGTTCAGGAAGGACAGGAGGGGGAGAAAAGGTGGAGGAGTTGCACTGTATGTGAGGGCATGTCTACACTTACCTCCAGAGCAATTGATCTAGTGAAGATGTGATAAATCATCCTCTGAGCACTCTCCCGTCAACTGTGGTACTCCACAGGAGCGAGAAGTGTAGATGGAGTTGACAGGGGAGCATCAGCAGTAAACCTACCACATTGAAGACACCATGGTATGTAGATCTAAGTATGTTAACTTCAGCTAAGTTATTTATGTAGCTGGAGTTGCGTAACTTAGATTGATCCCCCACCTCCCACAGTGTAGACCAGCCTAAGAGAGCAGTATGATTGCTCAGAGCTCCAGTAAGAAACTGGAGAAAAACATGTTGAGAGTCTCTGGGTTAAGTTTAGAGGCAAGAGCAACAAGGGTGATATCATGGTGAG
The DNA here is from genome assembly GCF_003597395.2 of Chelonoidis abingdonii. NCBI lineage: Eukaryota > Metazoa > Chordata > Testudines > Testudinidae > Chelonoidis > Chelonoidis abingdonii. Next base: position 1,204,141 of record NC_133773.1, on the reverse strand, counting down.
AGTCTGCTACAGACCACCAGACCAGGAGGTTGAGGTGGATGAGGCTTTCTTCAGACAACTTAACAGAAGTTTCCAGATCACAGGCTCTGGTTCTCATGGGGACTTCAGTCACCCTGACATGTGCTGGGAGAGCAATACAGCGGTGCACAGACAATACAGGAAGTTTTTGGAGAGTGTTGGAGACAACTTCCTGGTGCAAGTGCTGGAGGAACCAACTACTCACAAACAGGGAAGAATTGGTAGGGGAAGTAGAAGTGGGTGGCAACCTGGGCAGCAGTGACCATGAGATGGTCGAGTTCAGGATCCTGACACAAGGAAGAAAGGAGAGCAGCAGAATATAGACCCTGGACTTCAGAAAAGCAGATTTTGACTCCCTTAGGGAACTGATGGGCAGGATCCCCTGGGAGGTTAATATGAGAGGGAAAGGAGTCCAGGAGAGCTGGCTGTATTTTAAAGAAGCTTTATTGAGGGCACAAGAACAAACCATCTCAATGTGCAGAAAGAACAGCAAATATGGCAGGCGACCAGTTTGGCTTAACAGAGAAATCTTTGGCCAGCTTAAACACAAAAAGGAAGCTTACAAGAAGTGGAAACTTGGCCAGATGACTAGGAAGGAGTATAACAATACTGCTCGAGCATGCAGGGGTGTACTCAGGAAGCCCAAAGCACAGTTGGAGTTGCAGCTAGCAAAGGGTGTGTAGGGTAACAAGAAGGGTTTCTACAGGTGTGTCAGCAACAAGAAGGTGGTCAGGGAAAATGTGGGACCCTTACTGAATGCAGGAGGCAGTCTAGTGACAGATGATATGGAAAAAGCCCACTGCTTTTTTTGCTTCAGTCTTCAACACAAGGTCAGCTCCCAGACTGCCGCACTGGGCAGCACGGTATGGGGAGGGGGTGAGCAGCCCTCAGTGGTGGAAGAACAGGTTAAGGACTGTTTAGAAAAGCTGGACATACACAAGGCTATTGGTCCAGATCTAATGCACCTGAGGGTTCTGAGGGAGTTGGCTGATGTGATTGCAGAACCATTGGCCATTATCTTTGAAAACTCGTGTGGTCGGGGGAGGTCCTGGATGACTGGAAAAAGGCAAATATAGAGCCCATCTTTAAAAAAGAGAAGAAGGAGAATCTGGGGAACTACAGAACTTCATCTCGATCCTTGGAAAAATCATGGAGCAGGTCCTCAAGGAATCCATTTTGAATCACTTGGAGGAGAGGAAGGTGATCAGGAACAGTCCACATGGATTCACCAAAGGCAAGTCATTCCTGACCAACCTGATTGCCTTCTATGATGAGATAACTGGCTCTGTGGATGAGGGGAAAGTGGTGGACGTGATATATTTTGACTTTAGCAAAGCTTTTGATATGGTCTCCCACAGTATTCTTGCCAGAAAGTTTAAAAAGTATGGATTAGATGAATGGACTATAAGGTGTATAGAAAGCTGGCTACATTGTTGGGTAGTGATCAACCACTCAATGTCTAATTGGCAGCTGGTATCAAGCGGAGTGCCCCAGGGGTTGATCTTGGGGCCAGTTTTTCAACATCTTTATTAATGATCTGGATGATGGGATGGATTGCACCCTCAGCAAGTTCGCAGATGATACTAAGGTAGGGGAAGCGGTAGATAAACTGGAGAGTAGGGATAGGGTCCAGAGTGACCAAGACAAATTGGAGGATTGGGCCAAAAGAAATCTGATGAGATTCAACAAGGACAAGTGTAGAGTCCTGCACTTAGAATGGAAGAATCCTATGCACTGCTACAGGCTGGGGACCGACTGGCTAAGCAGCAGTTCTTCAGAAAAGAACCTGGGAATTACGGTGGATGAGAAGCTGGATATGAGTCAACAGTGTGCCCTTGTTGCCAAAAAGGTTAATGGCATATTGGGCTGCATTAGTAGGAGCATAGCCAGCAGCTCGAGGGAAGGGATTATTCCTCTCTATTGGGCACTAGTGAGGACAAATCTGGAGTATTGCATCTAGTTTTGGGGCCCCTGCTACAGAAAGGATGTGGACAAATTGTAGAGAGTCCAGCAGAGGGCAACGAAAGTGATTAGGGGGCCGAGGCACATGGCTATGAGGAGAGGCTGAGGGAACTGGGCTTATTCAGTCTGCAGAAGAGAAGAGTGAGGGGAGATTTGATAGCAACTTTCAACTACCTGAAGGAGAGGTTCCAAAGAGGATGGAGCTCAGCTGTTCTGAGTGGTGGCAGATGACAGAACAAGGAGCAGTGGTCTCAAGTTGTTGTCGGGGAGGGCTAAGTTGGATATTAGGAGACACTATTTCACTTGGAGGATGGTGAAGCACTGGACTGGGTTACCTAGGGAGGTGGTGGAATCGCCATCCTTAGAGGTTTTTAAGGCCCAACTTGACAAAGCCCTGGCTGGAATGATTTAGTTGGTGCTGGTCCTGCTTTGAGCAGGGGATTGGACTAGATGACCTCCTGAAGTCTCTTCCAACCCTGATATTCTGTGATTCTGGTCTCTCAATGGTCACAAATGTAAAGATTCCTCACTCACTGGTGTTATGAGAACTGTAGTAGATTAGGTTAAATTGTTACAGAATGCCATAAAATAATAGTAATGGGCCTAATCTACCCCCTAGATCTCTGCAAGAAGGGTCCCCTCTCAATGGAAACCAACCCCTCAATAATCTGACTGGGTCCTGGTTTCTAATGCTACTCAGCTATATCCATACTACTTGGGCTCTGGCTAAAGGGCCACTGAAAGTCTTTTTACTACCTGGCAGGACCTGAGTTCATGATTCCCTGTAACAGCTGATGACATCCCAGACATGGAAAGCAGAGTAAGGCTTTAGAACACATCCTGCACATTGAGTTCCCCAACCACTTTGCCTGGGAAAGCACTGCAGAGTTTGGCCCTTAAGTATTTAGGACCTTGCCAGCTGCTATGGGCCTTGGCAGATCAGTAGACAAGGAAGTGGTTTTTCCCCTCATATTTTAAAGTCCTTTTAAAGTTGTTCCTATGTTCAGGCTGGGAATTCACTGGAAAGTCTGTGTTACCCCATTGCTGAGCAGACACTGATCATCCTGGATAAAGAATTCTCTTGTGATGGAAGCATGTGGTTTGGAGTTTGGCACTGAAGAAGTTACGTGCAGTTCCAGCTTTCATAGTGTTTGTGGGCTCCTCCCATTTGTTTTAAAGTCTTCCCTTCCCCATTCCACCCCCTAAACACACACCTGTTTATTTATAGAGCAGCTGCTGTTATTAAGGGTGACAGCCTCACCATATGGTACCACCTACTCAACCTCCTCAAGCTGTATCAGGCTCACATTCACGGGGGAAGCTCACACTTTTCTGACAGGCTCTGCCATATTCAGAAGCTCCTTTTCAAGGAGTGCATCTGGGATTACCTGTATTGGACCAATTGGCTTCCATTGAATTCAATGGGACTTTAGTCCTTTAGTTCAATGGGATTCAATTGTGTGTGGATGTGTGTGTGGGTGTACACCTTGAGGGCCTGAATTTTTGAAAGGCCTTTAAAAGACTTTTGTGACATGCAAGTACCTGGTGCAGTTAGATGACTAAGGAGTCTTAGGCTATGTCTTCACTACCCGCCGTATTGGCGGGTAGCAATCGATTGCTCAGGGATTGATATATCGCGTCTCATCTAGATGCGATTTATCGATCCCAGAATGCGCTTATATCGATTCCAGAACTCCACCAACCCGAACGGAGTTGCGGAATCGACAGGGGGAGCCGTGGACATCGATCCCGCGCTGTGAGGACGATGAGTAATTCGATCTTGGATACTTCGACTTCAGCTACGTTATTCACGTAGCTGAAGTTGCGTATCTAAGATCGATTTTCCCCCGTAGTGTAGAGCAGCCCTTATTTGCACTCACAATCAATTAGGAGGGTAAAGTTTAAGTGCATTTGCAGCCAGAAAATTGCACTAGAAAAAAAATCGAGGCCCCTTTCCAAAGAACAGGTCTACATTACACTTATATTCTTTAAATTCATTTTCATTTAAAGTGTGCTCTAACATGCCATGTAGTATCAAAGAAAGTTCAATATACTTTTATAGTATTGAAAAGAGACCTTGCTAAGCAGGACTTAAAATGAACACATATAAGAGACCATTTAAAAAAAATATGAATCAGTTTGAGTTTATTTTTAATTATTATCAAACTTGGGCCCTGTTAGTAAACTTGATGTGTGTGCATGGTGAGGGAAGGTAGATCAGTGTGTGTGCACACGTACATTTCTTGGGCCAGTTTCTGATCTCGGTTATACCACTGTAAATCCAGAGTAACTCCTTTCACTTTCTATGAGTTATTCTGGCTTTGCACTGGAGTGAGAGAAAACTTTCCCCTGCAAATGTTTCCAAAGCACAAATGACATAAGAAAAAAAGGGGGGTTGTTTAGGAAAAGAGGTTGGAATGTGGATTTTCTGTGATCTGCAGACACCACAGCTTTTGAGGCAAGTCAGGCCAACAGTATCTCTGTATATGTAATTGATTCTGCAGTTCGCTGAGATGAACATATAATTGCTCTTGTTGTTGCCATCTGTGGGTCAATCACAGCTGACCCAGAACATTTTCCCATGTGCACAGAGGAACCTGGGATTCTGTGTTATAGAGCAATCAGTGTGACAAGGGTTTGTTGCTAAGCAGAAATACAGCCAATCACAAGAGAGGAAATATATGGATGTGTGTGCCCTCTCCCCACCTCTCGGGAGTGCAAAGCTTATCAGTAATAAACACAAAGCAATAAAGCAGTGTTGTATTACAATGAACCTTCATAAGCAATCTAGGGATATCAGCTAATACAGGCTGTATTCCATGTAAATCCACAGCACCGTCTGGCTCATTACACTTTTGGATTCCTCACCCATAACTGCAGTTCCACTTTGCAGCATGCAGTGAGTGACCTACTCTGTTATTTGCCATGGCTAAAGCCCAAATAAAAATACATGAGCTATATACTTGAGGTAAAAGGCATTAGATATCGTTAGTGAGTATAATTGCAGTACCCTTTTGCAGCTGAGGAAGTAGGAGGGGGCTTGCAGAGAGATTATAGGCAGGCCAAGGAAATCTTTAATTGAGCCACAGTCTGGGGATAGCAAAGATGTGGCAGGTAATATGCAAACTTCTTTGTATTCATCTGACAATGATTCCAGCAGTGTTCTGAAGAAAGGCGTTTTCTACTGTGCATGGAGAAGTACAGCATCGTGCATCATCGATGGGTTGTCTGTTTGTCTCCCCAGAGCAGGAACTTAGATTCAAAGCCTCACAGAGTCCCAGAGCAAGCTCTACAGCAAGCAACCAGGTTTCTGTGACACTGTGATGGGGCTAACTGGGAAGTCTGAGAAAGCTTCCCTTTAAAATTGCAGTTTCGAAGGAAGTGAACAGAAAGTGAGGAAGATGTGAGGAAGAGCTCTGTGTAGCTTGAATGCTTGTCTCTTTCACAAACAGAAGGCTGTCCAATGAAAGATATTATCTCACCCACCTTGTTTCACAATCAGGACAATGTTCCCTAGATTGATTTAAATTCCACTTATTTCACACGGCCCCTGCGCTTTCTGAGTTCAAGGTGCTACAGAATGTTGTACTGAGAATGCACAGCTGCAGTGCTGAAGCTGTTGGGATTTGGGGGAAAAGGGAGCAGCTGGCATTTCTGGCAGCTGTCAAGGTGACATCTGGGGGTTTTGGCAGCCAAGAAAGCATAGGGGGGGGTCTGAAGTTGGAGAATAAGCATGTTGGTTGGGCATTTCTGCTGAAAGGATAGGCCCTGAAACAGGTAATAACATTGGCATATACATTGTCATTTGTAGGTTTCATAGAATTCTGGGCAGTGTGCCTAGCTGATAGCCAGCACTCGCATTGGCCGTGGCATGTCTCCCCAATCTGCCTTCTTTTCCAGAATCTCAGCTCTCATATTTCTTCCAAAAGCCAGTTTGTAGCCATAATGCTTATGAGGAAAGCCTTGAAAACCTGACCTAATACAGTAATGGCTGCCTGGATCTGAAGATAGCCTGAAACGATAGCTCTGGTGTGTGACCTGCCCATCCACCAAAATGGGTGCTCACTCAGTTGCTTAATGATGACAATTTAAGAGGAAATATTGAAAATCTACACAGCCTGCTGTGAGTAGTTGTTCATTTGCATACCTCTGCGAGAGCACTACCACATTTTTTTTCTTCAAACAAGGACTCCAGTAGGGCATTTGAGCCCAAATGAATAGCCTGGCAATGTATCTGAACCCAAACAAGGAGGAGCCGTGCCCAAGATGCTAGAGGAGTCTAGCTGGAATGAACGATCATGTATTGCACATCTGCACAATCTACCAAATCAGCAACTCAAATAGGCAGGGTTTATTCTGTGGGTGGCTTAGAAAAGTGACCCTAACTCCCAGTTCAGGGTCTTCTTCCAGCTCATTTTTCAGGCTGTCTGCAGGCTTGTGATGAGTGTGGTTCTGGCCTAGTTCTGCTTAGCAATGACACAGCAAGGCCTTTTGGTTAATTTAGTGGCTGGGGCAGACAGGCCAGCACAGACGTCTGTGTGACCTTGCTAGATAAGAGAACGCTTGTAGAGGCTGGGAAAGAAAAATGCTTACAGACACCTTTTAAAGTAACATATTCTTTTTGTACTAAGCATGAAGTTATCAAGAAGTAACAGTTGTTCTTTGTTTTGTACGCTGGGAACAAATGCTGGGAAGGAACAGTGATAACGCGATGTAAGTGATGAAGTGACGGAATAGCTAATAAAAAGCAGTTTGAATTTGTGAAGGGGGCTGGTTCTGTATGGAGTGGGATGGGCAGTTCTCTGTTGTGTGGCATGCTACAATAAAGAACTTGATAGTGGGATTCTTGCTGGTCGTTACCTGTCTTTTTGTGGTCGGACAACGAAACCTGAGCCGTCTGGGATAAGAGAGATCCCCGACAAATTTGGCGACTCCGTGTGGGACTCATCCAACTCTCCGGTGGGGGAGTCCATCTCTGAACGCAACGCAGACGCATTCTTCGATTGAGAGGAGCCTTACCTAGGAGTCGGATCTCACGCTGGCAATAAGGCGTTGTCTCATGAACCAGCCTGAGCCCATTTAAATCCAGCAACATCCACCTGCCCTTTGAGCAGGAGTCCCAGGAACTAGGTAAGTGAGTGCTCGGTACAGGAAATAGGACAAGGTGGCAGTAAATGCCCGGGGGACGCCCCGTTATCTCTCATTCTGAGAGATCGGAAGGATATATCCAGGGCGGCCGGATTGTCCAAGGCTAAGATGAAAATTTGTGTCAGATCCAGTGACCGTCATTTACCTTTCACTTGTCCCCAACTAAAGACTGGCTGGAGTGTGGAACCTTTTCCACAGATAGGATGAACTCCTTAAGGAATATTTTGATCGATCTTAGGCCAGGACAAATGGATTATTTGTTTGTGTGGTATAATCATAAACCCACAGAGGGATGGGTAGCTTTTGAAGCTGTTTGTATGGAGAGCTCTTGTAAAAATCCCCCACCATATGCCCCAGAGTGACACCGGGAGAAGGATGACTTTGTTCCTGTTCGTCCCCCTGTCCGGGAGAGTGCAAGGATTCAAGAACAGCAGGCTAGGGACAGTTCAGGGACAGAGGAGAATCAAGGAAGGGCTCAGGGTGATGTTGCCTCATCCTCAGAGGGATCAGGCAGCCTCATCCCCTCTGTGCAGCCTTCAGCCAGCCTTTTGCAAACTGGGCCAGGGGCTACTTCTCAAACACTCCCAATATTACAGCCGCCCTCATCCTCGCTCTTGCGGACCCCCTCCAGGTCACTTAACTCCATGAGGGAGGATGTTTCTGAGACACCCCTGATATTACAAACCCCGTTGAGAACATATCCGGTTCCACTGGTTGCTGGGGGACATGAGATGGTTTTTATCCATACCCCGTTTGCTACTTCAGATTTGCTTAATTGGCATTGCACTATGCCTCGCTTATGAGACAATCCTGAGGCAGTGGAAAGAATGTTCCACACAATCTTTTCCACTTATGTGCCCACTTGGGCAGATGTAAATCAGTTATTAAACACTCTCCTAACGGAAGATGAAAGACAAAAGGTAAAAGAAAAATCTGCAACCCATTTGAATGCACCTTGGCCAATTGATGACCCTAAGTGGGATCCCAACAATTCAGCTCACAAGACAAGTTTGGATAATTTTTTGAAAGCTGTTTTGAAAGGCATTAGGGAAGCAGGGGAAGCTACTCCAAATTGGAGTAAGGTGACTGCTTGTGTTCAGCGTTCAGACGAGCATCCCTCTGACTTTTGTGCTTGACTGATTTGTGAAGTTAGAAGGCATGGGAATTTGGATCCTGGAACTGATCATGGAAAGGATATACTTAAACTGGTTTTCATGTCACAATGTGCAGAGGATATTGCTAAGAGATTTAGAGAGCATCCTGATGGTATGCAAAGGAAAAGTTTGCCTGAGGTAGTTAATATTGCTACTAGAGTGTTTAATGGAAGAGAGGAGAAGAAAGAAAAAGAGAAAAGGAAGGAAAAGCAGAAGGATATAAAGGAGCAAGTGTCACTGCTGGCAGTAGCAATGACCGGGGGAAGGGGAAGAGGTCATGGATAGAACAGAGGAGGAGCAGCGAGAGGCAGAGGACATGGAGAAGGAGTTACAAGAAGTAGTTGTCATTCTTGTCGTGCAGAAGGACATTGGAAGAGAGAGTGCCCAGTGCGCCCTAAGGAGGAGTATAAGCCAGAGGCAGCAGGGCAGTTTGCAGAGAACAGCGAATGAAGGAAGGCGTCACTCCCCTGGAGTCCTGAGATTTATGAGGCTGGACTTGTGCAATTTAAATGTGATGCCAGGTTCCCTGTGATTCCTCTTAAAATAGGGAACGAGACTTTTGAACTGTTAGTGGATCCTGGTGCTACTCATTCAGCCGTACCCAAGGGAGCGGCCCCGAAAGGAAACATTGAAAAATGTGTGATAGGAGTTACTGGAGAGACAGAACCATGTTTTATGACCAGCGAATGCATGGCCACTTTAGGCCCTTTGAATATTCAGCATTCCTTTTTGCTTATGAATGGGCCAGTCCACTTGCTTGGGTGAGATTTGCTGTGTAAATTGCATGCTCAAATTTTTTGTAATCCGGATGACATCAGTCTAAGGTTCCCATTGGAAAAGGCATATTTGTTAGCAGGGCTGGAAGTTCAAAGATCTGGTAAAGCCTCCCTGTGTGAGTGCAAAATGATATTAATTCTATAGTGTGGAGAGGAAAACATGCAGTGGAACTAGTAAAATCAGCTCTCTTTTTAAATCCGACAGTGAAAAGTGAGAAGCCTCCTCCTGCCCAGAGATAATACCCTTTGAAACCTGAAGCTGTTCATGGGCTAGGATCTTTCATACAAGATTTAAAGGAGAAGGGAATTCTGGTGCCGTGCATCTCTTCTTGCAATACCCCTATTCTGGCTATTAAGAAGCCTCAGCCTGGGCCAGATGGAAAACCAGTGTATCGAATGGTTCAGGACTTAAGACTGATTAATCGATATGTGATTCCAGAACACTCTGTAGTGCCAAACCCTAGCACCATACTGGCAATGGTGCTGCCAGATGCAAAATGGTTTACTTGTCTGGATCTGGCAAATGCTTTATTCTCTGTACCAGTTGCCCCAGATAAACAGTACCTTTTTGCATTCACCTGGGGAATACCAGGTGCAGCTGGGCAAAGGGATGGAAAACAGGAAATTCCACCCCCAGGGCAACTCACGTGGACTAGAATGCCCAAGGGTATGTGAAGGCACCAGAAGTGTTTGCTAGAATTTTAGCAGAAGATTTAAAAGATGTCCAGTTACTCCGTGGCTCTACTTTGGTAACTTATGTTGATGATATCTTAATGGCATCAAAAACATAGGAAGATAATGAAATTGATTCTATCTATCTACTTAATCAGTTGGCAATGAAGAGACACAAAGTCAGCCCTACAAAACTGCAATGGACAAAACAAGAGGTGAAATGTTAGGGTTGTACTTTAGGGCCTGGAATTCGTTGCATAGACCCCCAGAGGGTAAAAGCAATCTTAGATATTCCTTTTCCCATAACAAAATGAGGAATGAGAGGCTTTATTGGAATGATTGGACTTTGTCGTGCATGGATAGCGGCTGCAAGTGAATTATTGAAGCCGTTACATGAGTTAACTAAAGAATGGGCAGAGGAGCCTTTACATCCAAATGCTGAGCAGTTAAGAGCCTTTAGAGCACTCAAGGAGTCCCTTGTTCAGGCCCCCGCACTAGGGCTCCCTAATTATAACAAACCCTTTGATTTGTATGACATGAATTTAAGAGTGGCATCTGGAGTGTTAACACAATCATTTGGAGGCTCTCCTTGACCTGTCGCTTATTTGTCAGGATAATTAGACCCGGTAGCTCAAGGCCATCCAGGCTGTCTAAGAAATGTTGCAGCAGCTGCTCTCATTGTGGAAAAAGCTCAAGAGATAGTACTAGGACAGCCTCACAGTGCATACGCCTCATGCTGTGGCCAGCCTGTTAAATTCACAACAGCCTAAGCAGCTGACTAACCAACGATTGTCAAAATATGAAATTGCTCTCCTAATGACTCATGGGGTAACCCTCAAATGATGTGCCACGTTAAACCCAGCTTCTTTGTTGCCCCAGGAGGGAAGTAGTGGATATGTGCATGGTTGTTTGCAGGTTTTGGACTTAATTTCCACCCCTCGCCCTGAGCTTACTGATGTTCCCCTCCAAGACCCTGAAATGGAGTTGTTTGTGGATGGATCTGCGTTTGTCCGTGAGGGAATTAGATACTCTGGATATGCAGTTACTGATAGCAAGATTGTATTAGTAAGGAAAGCTCTTTCACCTGCGGTGAGTGCCCAAGCAGCAGAGTTGAAAGCCCTGACTGCAGCCTGCCTCTATGCTAAAGGGAAAAGGGTCAATATTTATACAGATTCAAAATATGCTTTTGGGGTGAAATTTGGAAGGAACGAGGTTTCATTACCTCGTCTGGAGCTCAGATTGCCCATGGAAAGGAAATTGCTGAATTGCTTCAAGCCATTCAGGCTCCTAGGGAGATTGCGATGATACACTGCAAAGCTCATACCAGGCAGACTGATCCAGTCGCAATGGGAAATCGCTTGGCTGACAGGGTGGCCAAGGCAGCAGCCTTCCAAAGGACCCAACCGGATCTGATCTCTCCCTTAGCTCAATGGCAATTACAAGCTTCAGATACTGAAAGGCAACATGGGAAAAGTGGGATGCAAAACTTAATTCAGTGGGAATCTGGGAATGTGATGATCGTCCTATCCTACCTAGAAGCTATCAGCGTGAGGTGCTACAAAAGGTTCACAGCAACACCCATCTAGGAGTGAATAAAATGGTTCAAATTGTTCTTAGGCAGTTTGTATCCCCTGGATTAAATGAAATGGCTAGAAGAGTAGTGGAAAATTGTATTCTTTGTCAGCAATGTAATCCTAAAGGAACATGCCAACAAGTGACACCTGGTGGGCACAGATGGGCTCATAGGCCCATGCAGCACATTCAAATTGATTTTACTGATTTACCTTCTTCAGAAGGAAAGAAACATCTGTTAGTGATCATGGATCAACTTTCAGGATGGGTAGAGGGCTTTCCCACTGCCCAAGCCATAGCCAAAGGAGTTTGCAAGGTGCTCCTTAATGAGATTTGGCCCTCCTGAAAAGATTGATTCTGACCAGAGAACACATTTTACAGCAAAAATTTGCAAGGAACTCACTGAGGCAGTTGGGACAAAATGGGTTTTTCATGCCCCCTGGCACCCTCAGAGCTCAGGCCAGGTGGAGCGTATGAATGGAACTCTAAAGACCACCCTAACTAAGCTGTGTAAGGATCTTAAGATGAAATGGACTAAAGTTTTTCCTTTGGCTTTGTATATTGTCTGGACTACCCCGAATTCTAGGACTAAGCTAGCACCCTCTGAGATACTTTTTGGACATGTACCACCTTCCTTTACTTCTTTGGTTTCAACACCTAGTGACACTGATCTGACTTGTGAAACAAAAACTCATGTAAAAGCTTTGCAGCAGCATTTAACAACATTACAACATTACTCAGCATAGTCTCAGTCTTTACCATTGTGGGAAGCTGTTCGTTCTGTTTCTCCAGGTGACCCAGTGTGGATCAAAACTTACCGAAAGACTCCACTTCAACCCTAGTGGCTAGGACCGTTCGAGACTATCCTGGTGAGCTCTACTGCTGTTCAGGTCAAGGAACTTCCTGCTTGGATTCATCATACCAGAGTCAAACGGAGCCTTGCTAGGGATCCTGACCTGGTAAAGGGTTCCCCAGAAGCAGACGACATCAGACTTCGAGGGAGCCACATACGTTCACCCCACCGTGAACCGGGTGAGCCAGAAGCAGATGGCCTCCCTGCTGAGGACAAATGGACTGCTACCCCTTTGGGCGACCTGAGGCTAAGTAGAAGAAGTATACTGGTGCCCATTCTCCAAGGAATGGTAGCGAATAGTCGCCTGGGGAATTGGTGGACTCAATTCTGTATTGTTTGTTGTTGTTTTTTTTGTTGTGGTTGGATTAACTAGGGGATATGAACATAATACCTTTATTCGCTTTGGTCATGAAATGAAAGCCCGTATGCCAGCACTCAATAACATTTCGTGTTGGGTATGCTACCTTATCATGTAATCTAAGCTGTGTTCCTCGAGTCCCCTTAGTGGGTCCTCTAGAAACAAAGGGGGGAATTGATGAGTGTGGTTCTGGCCTAGTTCTGCTTAGCAATGACACAGCAAGGACTATTGGTTAATTTAGTGGCTGGGGCAGACAGGCCAGCACAGACGTCTGTGTGACCTTGCTAGATAAGAGAACGCTTGTAGAGGCTGGGAAAGAAAAATGCTTACAGACAC
>NC_133773.1:1180157-1189940 GCF_003597395.2 Chelonoidis abingdonii | reverse complement strand
CCCCAGCCTCAGCCCCAGCTGGCCCCCTCCAGAGCAGCCCCAGCCCCAGCCTCAGCCCCAGCCAGCCCCCTCCAGAGCAGTCTCAGCCCCAGCCTTTGACAAAGCAGCCCCAGCCTCAACCCCGGCCCCTGACGGAGCGGCCCCAGCCCCAGCCGCGCCGGCCCCTGACAGAGCAGCCCCAACCCCAGCCTCAGCCGCGCCGGCCCCTGACAGAGCGGCCCCAGCCCCAGCTGCGCCGACCCCTGACAGAGCAGCCCCAGCCATGCTGACTGGAGCAGTCTCAGCTCCAGACCCAGCCCCATCCAGAGCACCTCCAGCTGCGCCAGCCAGAGCAGTCCCAGCCCCAACCTCAGCCCTGTAATTGGTTAACCATTTAAATGAAATATCTTAATAGTTTAAACTGTCACCTTTCTAACTGATACTTATATCCCTAGTTGCAGTGACGAGGGCCAGAAATTTTTTTAATGAAAGCTGAGAATCTGGAGCACAATTCTAAGGCAAGAGGTGGATTCCCCTCCCCCAAATAAAATAAAATAAAAATCCACGTGTGGAATTGCAGATGACATGAAATTCTGCTTGTGGTTAAATTTAAAAGTCTGATAAATATTGAGCATTCTTTGTTAAATTATTATTTATTACAGGCTTGTGGAGGAACTGAGTATGCCGCAGAGACTACTATATTTTGGAGTAAAATTCACTCAAGATGTGGTAGGTTGAACCATAAAATCATAACTTTCTTTTGCTCCTTGGAATCTTACTATCCTTTTTGTCCTCAGCCCCCAGCTAGTGGAACACAATCCACTGTCACAACATGACAAGTCAAAGTGACACTGTCATGACAGAGCTGACTGAAAAATGGAGAAAATGATTTTGTGAAGAAATTTCAATTCCCCCCCCTCCAGGTTCAAAATGGACCCCCCCCCTTTTTTTGGCAATTATTTTCTTCAGTGTATAATTGGGGCTGGGTTGTTCTTTTTCTCTTATTATTTTTCACTGTTCCCTTTGCCCTTCATTCCTTTCCTTCTTGTCTTTCCCTCTCACCTTTTTTAGAAGGGGAAGGCTTATTTGTTTTAAATAAATGGTTTTATTTGAATTTATTAAAATGTGAGAACATTTCGACTTGTCTTAGGCTTGTTTTTTAGAAAAGTAACTTTCTGAGCCAAAATTAAACCTGACAATGTCCCTTTCATACTGAGGTAACACTATTTTTCAAAGGAGATGAGCAAAAAAGATGTGGATTTGAATTGTGCTAACTTATGTTGCTTTGAAAGTAGTATAAACTAAACCAGAAAAGGGCACTTGTATTCTGGAATAACAGTACCCGCACGGGGAGTTATACTGGTATAACTATTGTGGTATAATTATAATTATCTAATTATAGTGGCATAATTATACACTTATAGTTGCTCTGATAAATTTCCCCATGTAGATAAGCCCTTAGGAGTCATTTACACTGTGAACTTACTGGGGCTGAGTGAGTCTCAAGCTTCTTGTCATGCATTAGCCTAGCTTGAGAGAGTGCAACCACACTACAAAAGAGATAAAGTTCTGCATCCTGCTGTCACACCCCATGTCCATACTGGCACTGCACCGAATCTAGAAGATGCAAAATTTTGGGGATGTATCCCATGATTCATAGCTTCACAGCCAGCTGCACCGCTCTATGACTGCTTTTGGCAGGTATTGTGGGAGAACTTGTCTGTTCCTTCTGGGGTTGTTGGCAGAGATAGCACAAGCCCAGGAAATCCCCTAATTCACAGTAGCTGGCTCCTGGTACTAACTGTCATTTCTGTGTCCATACCCAGGTGGTCATTTATAGAGGATCTGATGCTAAGGGTTGTAGCCTAAGACTCAAGAGATTTGGGTTCAAGTCTTTACTGTGCTTAGACTTTATCTCTGACATCAGTGCAAATTCGGCACCTAAATACCTGTGAGGATCTGGGTCTTAGCATCTCTGGGTCTCAGTTCCCCATCTGTACAATGGGGATGTGAAAGTAGAATAAATTATATTGTAAAAATAAGAATGGATTAAAGAAACGTTGTATGTACCTTTAAGCAGAAATAAGAAATGTTGAAATACAGGTGCCAGGAAAAGAAACATTAGGCATAAACAAGGGTGCTAATGGCGAAACATTAACAGAAGATTGGTAATAGTTAGTAAGGAAATAAGATATGCATGTCTAGCCCAGGTAAACTTATCAGATTCTGCTTCCTTTGTTATTTTTGTTAAGTTTGTGCCCTTTTATCTGTATAAATAAGATAGTTTGTGTCTTGCATGGTGCTCACATTATCTGGGTGTATTAGCAGAGCGCAGTGCTAACAAAACAGAGTGGTCTGACAAACTGTGAGTCCTGAGTCTGACTTTGTCAGGGATAACAGCTCTGCCTGACCTGACCGGGTGTGAGGGGCGTGCAAGGATAAGTATATTGAAGACTGTTGTCCCCATAAACTGGATTGTCTGCTTGCAGATATCATGGAGGAAGTGCTTCTTCCCAACCAATTGAGCAAACTCAAATGTAAATCACAGCTGTAAAGACAGGGCCAATGGAGTTTTAGATGCCCATCTCCCATTGATTTAGGCCTCTTTGAAAGGCCCAGCTTCAATGTAACACAGGACGGGGATGGTCATTTGCATGTGGAGCAATGTTTCCCAGTTATTGTGAAAGGGCTGCCTGGAGATTAATTGTTTAAAAGAAATCCACATCTGAATTCCCTGAGCTGCATGTAATCAATAATTCAGGCTGTAAGGCGTATTTAATGGATGTTTAACTTGTCAAAAGGAAAGAACAGAAAGGAACTATTATTTTTTCTTAACTGGCAGGTCCATTCTAGTAAGAACAACGGATTTGATTTGGGTCAGTCTCTTCTAACTATATTTCCCACACAAGCACTATGTTAGGGAGTGTGTTTGAACTTTTCTCTTTTGCTTCCTGATTAAAAAAGTAACTAGTCCTTGTCAAATGTCCCTTCTGAAAGTAATTTTTGTTATTAATACATTTATTTTGCAAGAACAAAATCTTATGCTGTGCTAGACAAAGGAGCTCCCCTGGGCACGTGAAATACATTTCCCCAATGTGCATCACAAAGATGAATTGATACGTTACAGCAGTGGGATGTTAGTCATTGCACAGAAAAGGTTTGTTACAGCAGTAAAAGGAACGAATGGAGGCAGGGAGGGATAATCTGTTTTTTATTGCTAATTTATGCAGTGGCTGTACTGCAGCAGTCAATTACTGAAATAAAAATATTTCCTGAGCTAAAACCCACTGTCTTGTGGAACCATATCTAAAAGAGCTGTGTGAATAAAGAAGGATAGTATTTCACAGGGAGGTGAAATGTTTGCATTTGAAATTCTCCTCATCATTTGGTCCAGCTAATCATTCCTTTCAGAGACAGCAGTTTACAGTGGCATATTAAAATATAAAGATCTTCTTTCAAAGACCTGCAAAGACTTTCTCTAGTAGGCCAAACAAACTGTTAAAGGACACTGAGGACAGGAATAGCATAGAGTCCATTTCCAATGGCCACAAAAATCAACCCTATCATTCAACAGAAATATTTGCTGACCTAGGGCCAGCTCCTGTTCCCACTGGAGTCAGTGGCAAAGTTCCGATTGATTTCAAAGGGAACAGGACTGGGTTCTAAATTTACATGGGTATCAGACTCTTATAAGTGCCTGTAGCGATGCAGACTCACTCCTCCGGCGCCTCCTGCTGGTCTGTTCCAGGAATTAGCTCTCCAGCCTCTGGAGTGCCCTCTGCAGGCCAGTGATCTGCTGCCTCTTGGACCCCATGTCCCTCCCAGGACCCGGCGCCCCTTTATCTGAGGTGCTGCCCCCTGGCAGTAACTCCTTTCTCTTTGGGTCTCCCCTCCCTGGGAAACCCCCACCCACTATCCCCACCTCGCCTCAGTATCAGGCTGCTACCAGTCATCCTCTAGCCCCCACACCCTGGGGCAGACTGCAGCATCAGCCTACTCATCACTAGCATGGTTGGGTTTGGACCTGCTGCCTTTGCTTGCCCCTGGGCTGCCCTCTGCAGCCCCCAGTACCTGTTGGCCTTATACTAGGCCACAGCCTGGGGCTTTCCAGGCTGGAGCTCCCCAGCGCCTTTGCCTTTCCCTAGTCCTGCTCCACTCAGGTACTCTGTGTCCAGCTCCCTGCAGCCAGGCCCATCTCACTCTACAGCTAGAGAGAGACTGTTTGGGCTCCTGGCTCACTGTCTGTTATAGGGGCCATCTGGGCCTGATTAGGGCTTGGCCACAGCTGAGCCTACTTTCCCTAATCAGCCCAGTCTTCTTGCCCAAGCCACAGGCCTCTTCTGGGCTGTTTTCCACCCCAAAGGGCAGGAGCGGGTAACCACCCCGTTACAGTGCCCACCAACTCTTTGCATGTTTGGAATGGAGCAGCACAAACTTCAATTAGGTTTTTGTGACTGCTGTAAGAAGAGTCATAGATAGGTATTGCTTTCTATCTATCAATCTATCTATCTACCCACCCATGTCTACCCACAGATATCTATCCATCTGTGACTTAGGAATCTCTCACTGCCAGCTGGCAAAGGGCACAGAAGGGGTTCATGGGGTTATGGAAATCTCCTTAGCTTGATATGTGCATACTAGGTTCACCAAAGCATATTATGTGAGGTCTTAAATAAAAGCTGGCATCATCAACCTATTTGCAAAACACGCATCTGGATGTTGTACAAGGAGTTACGTGTATACATTGAAAATTATAAGGTCTGTGTCTAGAGACTGGTCACCAGGAAAGATGAAAACAAGGTTTCCTGTCAGACAAGAAATGTGTATCTAGCTGGCTGTTTGCATCAGTATTAAATATTGTATACTTGGCAGTGAATGTGCTATCAGCAGTCTGAACTGAATGCCAATGAAGGACTGTAAAAACTGTAAAGGGAGAAAAGTATCAGGAACAAGCAAACAGCAGAGAGGCAGAGAATGGGGGAGAACTCTATCTTGAAGTGCACGTCAAAGGTTTGCTCTATAATATTTGGGAGACGAAGAAGATACCCTGCCGTACTTCACCTAGGAAGTAAATGGACAGCAACTTTACATCATGAAAGAGGGGGTATCAACCATACTTGGTTGAAAATGCTGGAGAGACTGTGGGTGAGATAAACTTCTTTAGAAATGAGATTAACCTGTTAGTTAGGTTTAGTCTTGAGAAAGCATGTAATGATGTTGTTTTACATGTCACCATTTATTTCCAATATCCTTTACTCACCATTCCTGGAATCTCTGTTCTTTGATAATAAACTTATTCTTGTTTTCACTATCAATATATCTCAGTGCTGTGGTATGGTGCACAGTGCAAGTCCTGAGCTGAATCTTACAAGCTGGTGCTGTTCCTTTCTGCTCCACTGTGGGGAGCTATCCAAGGACACAGAAATTGGTGAGTCTCCATTGCTACCCATACTGAGAAAATGAGGCCTGTGGAGGCTTGGCAGGCAGGTCTTGTGCTGCAAGAGGCTGGTAGTTTCAGTGAGCTGATCCACAACAGACCCAGATGAGGCTCTCACATCCAGGGCAGGAGATGAGGTGCTCACAACCCAGGGAGCATCATCGTATCTACTAGTCTAAAGATCTCCATAACATGTAGGCATATCTAATCTAATCTATCTAGTCCATTTTGGGGCTTTTTGCTGCTACCCCCCTCTATAGTATTTGAATGTGTTTTCTGTAAAATCAATAGCAACAGCAAAGTCCCTTGGATGTTGTGGCATTTCATCAATCTCTCTCTTTTTCAGGTGAAATCGCTGCATGCCTTTGACTTTTTTAGGTTTCATTAATTTACTTTTTATGTTGAGGTGATTTGATTTAGATTTTGTTCATGTTTTCCAGTTGGAATTATGTGATTAGAAGGAGATGTCAGTGTTGTAAGATTGTGTTTCTTGTTAAAAGCCCTTAAACCCACTAGTGGTGTGTGAAAATAATAGTGTCTGTTGTCCACAAGCTGTAGGGTCAATAAAGTAGTTGTTGTTGTAGTGTGCTGCAAATGGCTTCCTGTGTGCAGCTCTTAGCCATTCAGTGCTTGCTATGTCGTACTTCGAGTCACAGTCTACAATACAGAAGCACTGACAATTCTCATTAATTTATCGCAAGTAATGTGATTCTGGCCCCTGCTGCAGGCTGCCTCACAATGACACTGAAAGGTGAGCCTTCGTGTGATTTTTGGGGAGGAAAATAGGTTTGACCACACAACACCCTCTAACCTAGTTAAAGGTGTGCTAAACTGAAAGCCTCTGCACTGTGACTTCTAGTCTTAGCCTTTGCTACTGACTGTTGTTAATTTTTCTGTGCTCTTCAGAGCCCTTATTATCAGCTAATATTTTAAGCTGGGCGAAGCTGCTGATAATTCTCATTCACCTATTTCGCTGAAACATTATCTCAGAGTTTGCACCACCGCACCTCTGAGAAAGCTAGGACTAGAATGCCCACCTCCAGTGTAACAGCGCTAACTCTCAGCCACTTTGACACACTTTTGACATGCACTCCTCATATTAAATAAATGTATCATTCCCAAGATGAACATTAGCACTTGTAAGGGGCCGGATGCCTCAGAGCATTGCTAATGAGCTACAGAACCTTTCCATGGCAGGTCAGCAGCCTGAATCCTGCCCAGCTTTGCAGGGGTTAAAAGTCTGTTCCCATCTAATGGCTGTTTGCTGAACACTATAGGTGAGATGAGTTTGGTGGGTTTTTAATGCAACGCCCATATCACAAACCCACCAACACACTGTGCACTTAGCTGTAGGCTCTTCCAGCAGTGACTGTCTCTTATTATGCATTTGTACATGTCTGGCACAATGGGGTTGTGATGCTGTTCGTACTTTAATGAGAACTCCTGCAGCAGGGAACAGAATTGCCTCACTGCCTATATATTTCTGAGAGGTGGCGACATCGTAATTGTCACAGGCACGTGCTAGGGCTGGCCAGGGGAATTGAAAAATCGCACAGCAGACCTCAACCCTATTTCATCTTTTTTAAATACGATGCTTTTTCGGGTCTGACTCATGATTTGTTCCCTTTGGGGTTGATGATGCTGGAGAAGGCTGCTGTCGGTTTTCTTTTGAGTGTGTTCCATTACTTCCTGATCACCAGCTCTTATATGGGAAACACTTTCAGGACTAAGACAGAGTCCCTTTTGATGCAAATTCTTCCAAACTCTTAGATGGTGTCAATCATTCATGGTACAGTCCTGCTGCAGTTGTCCTTCAATTCCTTCCTGGTTCATTTATGAAACCTTTGAGGGTATTTGGGAAAAAAAATTGTCTCCATAAACATTTTTTAGCCCCAGACTTTGTAAGTCAGAGGTTCTTTAGTAGACATAAACAACTCCGAAAACATTCTGGAGTGCTCAAATGCAGACATTTTCTATTAACAATCGAATGAACCACATCTGTAAATGGTAACCAATCAATATATTCATTCTACAAACACCATTAAGGGATGGAAGGCATTGCTCAGGACCTAACCTCAGAAGCATGAAGGGAGGTTAAAGATCTGAGGCTAGAGCTGTAAATACTGGGGGTTAAGTGGACTGTAAATAATTATGTGGCCTTTTCCAAGCAATGACACAGTGATTGTGCAGAGAGATCAGCAGTTTGCCAGAGTATATAGGTAGTAGCCATGGTAAGGACCATATCATAGACATGTGCCATAAATTGCATGTGCCTAGTAACGCTGTCTGATAATGTTCCACAGCTGCTGTGTATTAACAAAACCATGCTAGAGTTGCCCTCAGATTCTAACCGGACATTTTTGCTCATCACTTTAAACTTGGGAGCATGCAGATAAATAATTAGTGACAGCCTCAGAGTATAGAAGTGCCAGATAATGCTGTCCAGGATGGGAGGAGCCGATTTCTGAGTTCAGATGGAAAACAAGCCTCTCTAGGCAATTTGTTCCAGTGCTTAATCACTCTGACAGTTAGGAAGTTTTTCCTAATGTCCAACCTCAACCTTTCTTGCTGCAATTTAAGCCCATTGCTTCTTGTCCTGTCCTCAGAGGTTAACAAGAACAATTTTTCTCCCTCCATCTTGTAACAACCTTTTATGTACTTGAAAACTGTTAGCGTGCCCCCTCAGTGTTTTCCAGACTAAACACAGCAATTTTTTTCAATCTTTCCTCATAGGTCATGTTTTCTAGGCTTTTAATCATTGTTAAAGCAGCAAAGAATCCTGTGGCACCTTATAGACTAACAGACGTTTTGGAGCATGAGCTTTCGTGGGTGAATACTCACTTCGTCAGTTGCTTGATTATTTGCTCCATTATTTATCTGGGTACTGAACTTAAACTGACTGGCCTGTAATTCCTGGGTTGTCCCTATTCCCCTTTTTATAGATGGGCACTATATTTGCCTTTTTCCAGTCCTTTGGAATCTCTCCTGTCTTCCATGAGTTTGCAAAGATAAGTGCAAATGGCTCAGATATCTCCTCAGTCAGCTCCTTGAGTATTCTAGGATGTATTTCATCAGGCCCTGGTGCCCTGAAGACATCTATCGTTTCACCCTGAAGGCAATCACTGTGGGTGGGACTGAGATACTTTAACAGCCCTGCAAGGGAATCTGAGTGACTGCTGCACCATGCTGTACCTGTTATGTGACTGGATAGAGGCGTTCAGACTCTGGCTCTTTTCTTATTAACTCAGTTCATATAGGGTACGTCTTCACTGCAGAGTTAACCAGGGTGACAAGCCTGAGGCTGGTGTCGCCCAGCTGTGAGCAGCCGCACTCAAGTTACTGTGTCCCCACTGGGGCAGCACTCGGATTGCTGGCATCAGACCCATGGTTCTTTGTGCTACAGCAAGCCTGGACATTCTGCGATCCTTTCCCAGGGAACTATGGGATAATATTTTTGTTATTGTGGAACATGAGTGGAGGGGGATTGTGGGAAGGCATTGGAGGACTATCAGTGGTTTAGCCTGCATCCTCATGGCAAAATGGGTGCATTACCAGCCCAAGTACGAGCCTCACTCAGCTTTAGCATCTATCCTGGGATGAACCAGGTAACCTGGGAGTGAATCATCATGACACTCAGGTGCAGGGCCAGCTTGGGGCTGGGCGGCCCAGGTGGTGGCCCAGGGTGACCCACCAAAGAGGGAGCCATGTGCAGGGTTTGTATGAGTCCCACCTGATCTGCAGAGTGCCAGCAAGGCTGACAGAAGCAGCCAGGCAGGTGAGCAGCAGTGTCTGGAGAGGGCAGAGGGACCCGAGTTGCAGGGGGGCAGTTGGATGGCCAGCCAGGAGTCTCTTTGCCCCCCTGCTCCAGTGCCATGTGCAGCCACTGGTCCTGTTCATTCCCCCTTCCCCAGAGCTGCCCTGGTCACATTGCTTGGGACCGGGAGTATCCTGTCTGCTGTGCAGAGTAGGAGGGCTATTGTTGGAGTGTCCCCCTCCCCCCAATCTCCGCTGAGTTGGGGTGGCAGGACGAGGGGATCTGTCTGTGCTGCTGCCTCTCTCGGCCCAGAGCAGGACTCAAAGTGCAAGCAGCTGCTGGTGGCTGACAAAGCCTTCAGGCTCCTGATCCAGCGTGGTTTCTTAAAGAGACAGCATGCTCTCACACTCATTCAGGCACACATACACACACACACACACAGTCTCTCTCATACCTACTGTGATGGGGCAAGGCCAGATGGCTACAGTAAAGTACTGAGAAACAGGTATGTTAGCCTATTGGCATCCCAGGGGTGGGCGGGCGAAGCCCGCCCACTTCTAAAGGACCTCCCCCCAGCCTAAGGGGAGGATCCACAGGTCTAGAATACCAAGTG
>NC_133773.1:1126142-1180057 GCF_003597395.2 Chelonoidis abingdonii | reverse complement strand
GTCCCGTGAGGTGCCTCCTTCCGCAGAGGCAGTGACGGGTGCGCCCCCCCGTGCGCCAGGCGGAGAAGAACGGAGCCAGCCGGCCACGCCCGAAACGGACGAGAACAAAAAGCCCCCGGCCCCGAGTTTCCGCGGAGGGCAAGCCCCCCGCGGCGCCCGGGCACCGCCCGCAGAAGGAAGCCCGCGCCCGCCCGCTCGCCCACCCAAAACGCCGGCGCAACGCTCTATGGCCGTCACCCTCGCGCGGCTGGCCGCCCGGGTGTAGGTCACGCAGAAGGCCAGAGCGCGCACCTTCCCCAGCATCCCCACCACCGCCGCGCGAAGAAAAGGGCGCCGCTCCCCGTCCCCCAGAGCCAGCCAGAACTCCCGGAAGACGCCACGAAGCCCGCACCTCGCAGCAAAACTATATTAAAGTCAATAGGCCGGCCTCTTTTCCCGCGGCAGGATAAAAAAGAGGCTGTCACGTGGCAAGGATGGTGACCGAGAAGTCGGGGCCGGACCGAACCCGTGAGACCCTAAAAGAAACTTAAGAAAGCGTTTCCAGCCGGGAGTGCACGACGATGGCCGCCACCCGACGAAGTAACCTCCCGAAACCGCGCCCCAGACCCACAAGATGCGTCGACAATCTCCCGGAGGACGTCCGCGGCGACCGGGCACTGCTCGGTCCCCGAGCGCGTTCCCGTTCCTCAAGGTGGGGATTAAAATCCGCCTCCCAGGACCAGGCAACTCACGAGGATCCAGGGAGCCGAGGAAGGCGGACGCCGGGCTGAAAAAATGCAACCTCTCCGGCCCGATGTCGGGGCATAAAACATAGAGAAGATTGACCAGCAAGCCCCGCCATGCGGACCCGGAGCGTGCAGCAGGCGGCCCCACAGCCTTCAGCGACCCCCAGCACCTCGGGCCGTAGGTCGGGAGAACAAGGTCGCACCCCGGCCTGCGCGCAAACCCGAGAAGAAGTGGCTAAAGTAGCCTCGTTCCCCCACTCCAGCCGCCACCTAGCTTCAGCGGCCGGATCCGTATGGGTCCCTGGCAAAATCACAGGAAACCCCCCCCCGAGGTAGGAGAGCACCTGGCGTTCTGCGGAGACCATCCTAAGCCCCCGGTGGTTTAACGTTGCAAGAATGTCCGGTGCCATAAGGGCTTTATCGGGGAAATCCTCGCCAGGCAGGACACGCCCACAGCCTCCGCAGGCCCGCCCCCAAGCAATCCGTGACCTACCCCATAGGACTAACGAGTACGGAAAGAGGCGACCGCTGGTTAGGCCGCAGCGCCTGCTTCCGCGGCTCCTCTTACCCTCCCCCATGAGGGCCCTCGCGGCCCGGAGACCGGATGGAAACCCCCCAGCGTGGAGCCGCAAGATGACCTGCTTACGGGAGCCACGGACGGTAGACCGGTCGAGAACTCCGCGCAGCTCCTCCCTCAGCGAGGGGGGGGGGTGGTCACCGACCGATGACTGTCCCCCAGTTGGGCCCCCTCACAGCCCCGTGCCCACCCCAGCGGGCGGCAGGGGCAGAACCCCTACTGCTTCCGATGGGGGCACGCCACGCCCGACCCGCCCCGCTCCCCGGTTCAACAAGCGGTGCGAAGGAGAACAGCAGCCCCTGGTGTCGGAAGAAAAACCTAAGCGGAGCCGCACCCTGGGCATTCCCAGGGCGGGCACTGTAAACCAGGAGGGACCGGGGGGCGCCGACCATAGAGCCCTGACCCGGGGTCGTTCTGCAGGCTCAGATTGGAACGTGGAGGGCCCCTATGTGCGGCACAGGTGGACGTGGGGCACTCGGATCTTTGGATAGAGTTTGTCAATTCGGGTCCACCCGCCTGGAAAGAGGCTGTTCTCCACACCCAAGAAGGATACCCCTGGAACCGGGTCCCGGCACGGGACGGCCGGCCAATGGGCTCGCGGCCAGCAAAGAGGGCCCCCGCACCGGGTCCGTGGATCAGGACTCGCCGATAGGAGCAGAAGACCGTAAGGAAAGGAACTCAGGGGACAGGGGACGCGGCATGTGTGGGCCCAGTCGAGGCCGTGCAGAGGGTCTCCTCCCCGCGTGACTGGGGTCAGACCCAGAGCCGGATCTCCTCAAAGAGGAGGGAAGATCGCCCTCACCACCCCAAAGGCCTCCTCTGCTAGCACCCGGTCCTCATCCCTCATGGTGGGGCACGATGTTCCCAGCCGCACCACAAAGTGGGATCTCAGGGCAAGGCGGGAAGCTCTACCCGGTGCCCCTTCCGCTCTTCCGGGCCTCTGATCTGAAGGTCAATGGGCTCAACCTCCGCTTCTTCCCACTAGCAAGCCCTCCATGGCATCGTCCGGGGCCTGCTAACAGGTCGGATCGGGCAAGGGCAAAGCTCAGGGACTCCAGGAGGCAGTGGTGGACGGCAGAAGTGACGGAAGATCCCCCTGGACAAGCCTCTCCCACACCCCGATCCCCGACTGCCCCCCCTCCTCTCGTGATGAACCCGAGGGCAAGGGAGGAGGGCAGCTCCGGGCCCTGGGCCGGCCTCACCAACGATGGTCTGCTTTGTTCGTTTTCCGTTATGGTGTAGTCCGCACAGAGCCCGACCAACACCAAGCCCCGCCGCGTAGATCTAGCACGGACCTAAGGGAGACCAAGCACCGGCCGCGTCAACAGGCCCCCTAGAACGCCCTCATCCGACACGACAGCGCCTCCACCATGGACGCCCGTGCCTAAGGCCGCCAGCGCCACCTCCACAGGGCCCCCCAGAGGCCCAGCGCCGCCTCCACCAGGCACCCTACAACGGCTTCCCGCAGCTACACAGAAGGCGGCCCCACTGTGAATGCGCACGCGCCGCCAGCCACAGGCCGCCAGCTAACGGCGGCTCCGCAAAGGTGCAAGGAGGCCTCCCACAGGGGCCCCCGTCCACCCACGACGGAGCCAGCGGGGGCCGGGAAGCCCGCGTCCACAGGGCCGGCGCTCCTAACGCCGTGCCGTCAGCGCCACAAGGCCCCTTAACGCCCAGCGCCGCGGGTGCCACAGGCCCCTTGCAGTGCCCAGCGCACGCCTCCACAGGCGCCCACCTAACGGTAATCGGCCCGCAGACCTCCCACGGGCCCTCGCTAAGGCGACCAGCCCGGCCGCGGGCCCGACAGGGCCGGCCGCACTCAAACGGCCCAAAGGCGCGGCGGCAGTCAGACAGCCCCCCTAACGCCTTCCCAGGCCATACCAGGCGGAAGGTCCGCCTTAAAGCCCCCGCCCAGCGCCACCTCCACAGGCCTCCAACCGGCTAAGCTGCCCCCACAAGCGCCGCCTCCACCAGGCGCCCCTAACGGCTAATCGCGTCCCTGCGGAACTCCTCCAGAGCCCCCTAATGGCGCACCGACCGTCCGCCACCTATGCCACCACCCCCGCGGACGCCCCGGCCCGCTGAACCGGTGCGTGTGGGCAGCCCCGCCCAGCGTCCACAGGCCCCGTAACCGAACGCACGACCGCCGACCCGGAGCCGCTGGTCCACAGGACTCGGCGAAAAACCTTCCCGCAGCAGCGGCTGGTTAACCTCCCCGCCTTCCGGTTTAACTCGTCACCCAGCTGTGGCCCACCGTGCCCTCACACCGCCCAGGAGCAGGCGCGTGGTGGGTTATCGCTGCGAGACGCTTAGGCCCCTTCATAGCGGCCCCGAGGGCGCTGCAGCCGTTGGCAGCGCGACTAAGCCCGGCAGCGTGGGACATCCCTCCTAAGACGGGCGTGTCCGCGGAGCCCGCGTGGCCAGAACGGCCAAACACTGAGAGTAGGGCGCAGCGCCCCAGCCGACACGCCCGCTGCAACGCCTTCCCGTTAGCGCGTTCCACGAGGCACCGCCTGATAGAAGCCCGCCCGCGCTCCACAGCCCCGTAAGGCCAGCGCGCGCGTCATCACCCCGCGCACTCTAACCATCAGAGAGCGGCCTTCCCGACAGCGTCCCACAGGCCCCCTAATGGCCAGCGCCCGTCCACCCAGTAAGGCCGCCTACGCGCGTGTCCCGTAGAACAGCGTCGACAGGGCCAGAGGGGACCGCACGTATAGAAGGCAGGCGCGCCGCCGCCCACAACACTCCCCAGACGGTCTTTGGACTCAAGCCAGGCAGGAGGCGTCACGACAGGTCGCCAGAAACCTAGATGGACCAGCGCCGCCCACACAACCAGCGGCCCCTAAGGATCCCAGTCCGCGCGGGATGCCCACACAGCGCCACCCCTAAGAGGGCCCACGCGCCACCACAGGCCCCCTAACGCCTTCCGCTAGAGCGTCCCACAGGGTCCGCGCCTAAGGCACCCAGCTCGCACCACATACCCCTAAGGCCCAGCGCCGCCTCCCACAGGACGCCCGTACGGACGGCTGGTCTGCGAGATGTGGCCTCCACAGGCCTCTAATCCAGAATCCAGAGCGTCCGCCACCAGCACGCAGCGTGCCCCGCTAAGCCTCATGCGCGCGGCGTCCGAACAGCGACCCCCTCTAAGGCCAGCGCCCGCCAGCCACGAGGCCCCCTAACCTTACCGCGAGGTGCGGGGGCCAGTGAACAAGAACGAAAACTCAAATGGGTAAGGCACAAGCGCAGCGTGGGGGGGCGTGGGCGCACGAGGGAGGGACCAATAGGGCAGGGGGGAGCACAGGGTGTGGGGGAGACGGGCTACTGGGAATGAGGGCAGGGGACCACGGGATAGCGCAGGGCTGGGCAAAAACTAGCAGGGCCACAGAGAAATAGGTGCGGGCGGACAAAAAGGAAAGGGCAGATCCAGGGTGAGGGGGAATTGGTGCGCCCACAGGCACTTGTGCGAAACGTCAAGTAATTATAGGGCTGCTGCTGCTGCAGCCCAAACGATAAGTGGCTGGTGGGTCAGTGAGCAGCTCAGGTCCAGAGCAGGAGTCCAGCAAGGAAAACAGCCAGCGGGTGGTGGAGGGCAACGATGGTGTGGGGGCGGAAAGGAACACAAGATGAACCGGGGGCAGGCTCCCCGCCACCACCCGGTGTCCAAACCAGACTTCAGTCCAAACCCCCCACCACAAGAGCACAGGTGAAAAAGGACTTCAGTCCAGGAATACCCCCTCCACAGTTGGTCTTTACCGTGTCTCCAACAGTCGGGCGGTACTCCTCCTCCTCCCTCACCTCCTCCGGGCTCCAAACAGCTCGCCACCAACTTGCCCCAGCAGTCCCAGTCAGCTCCAGGTGTGTGGTCTGGTTCCAGGCAGGCGACCGCCGCTCAGAAAGTGTCCTCAGCAACAAGAGCTGGGGTCCCTCACACCCCCCCTCTCTGGAAGCAGGCCAGCCAGCCCCCCCTCCCCTCAAGAGCTGTAGGTGGAGAACAGCAGGAACCAGGGGGCGGGGAATCTACTTAGCCAGCCAGCAAGCTGAAGCAGGGAAGGTGGGTTGGTGGTACCTAACCCAGCCAGGGAGCAGCGAGAGCAAGAGAACAGCAGAAGCAGAGACAGCCAGCAACAGCCAGCAGCGAGGGGCCAGCGCCCAGCAGGAAGCAGCAGCAGCAGCAGCAGCCTCTCCCTCGTTCACTCCACAGCAGAGCGGTCGAAGGGAGAGGAGTACTCCTGCCCAGAGAAAGCAGGTTTCTGTTCCTCACAGGTATGTTAGCCCCAGTAAACAAACCCCTAGGACCATGGTAACCAAAATGGCAGTTGCTCCAGGTTAATCAAGGCCACCTGGAGCCAGAATAAGATCTTCTACAGGAATGGCAGTAGAGATAGCACTTTAATTAGAACACCTGCAGCCAATCACGGGCAGGCTAATCAGGGCCCTGGGTTTAAAAGGAAGCTCACCCAAGTCAGGCAGGGAGAGCCAGAGAGAAGGAGTGCGGAGTGAGAGTGGGCTGGAGCAAAGAAGGCAAGGGAGCTGAGAGTGAGAGATTGTACTGCTGGAGGATTGAGGGAGGACAAGCATTGTACAGACACCAGGAGGAAGGTCCTGTGGTGAGGATAAGAAGGTGTTTGGAGTAGGCCAGGGGAAGTACCCAGGGGTTTTGTAGCTGTCATGCAGTCTGTTACAGGAGGGCCACTATAGACAGCTGGCATCACAGGGCCCTGGGCTGGAACCCGAGTAGAGGGCGGGCCCAGTTCCCCCCCAAACCTCCCAACTCCTGATCAGACACAGGAGGAGCTGACCCAGACGTGGGGAAAGATCACTGGCATTGCTGAACAAATCCACCAATAAGCGCAGGACCCACCAAGGTAGAGGAGGAACTTGTCACACTACACTTTCTCACACAGTCTCTCGTAACATGCCATTGCACACAGTCTATTGATACACACTCTCCTCAGCAGACACACACTCCGCACATTTGCTCTCCTCTTCACACGCACAGTTCCCTGCACAACAGTCCCCCCCCCCGCCCAACACACACACCAGGGCTCCCTGCATCCAAGTGACTTTCCCTACCTGGGCTGTGCTGCTCTCGTGGTCTCTCCTTACGCAGCCTAGGTGGGAAAAGTGACCTGGATGCAGGGAGCCTCCACATCGTTCCTTATTCCCCCTCACAGCCCCTAGGTGTGCATGGAGGAGTAACAGCCGAGAAGGGGGAAGCGAGCAGCTATGCCAGATACTCCCCACATCCAGGTCAGTTTCCCCATGGGGGTGCAGGAGGGGGGTGCAGGGATTGGGGTGCAGGGGTTAGGGGCGGAGGGAGGGGAGTACAGGGCTTAGGGGTGAAGGGAGCCCATGGGGGCCATGGGCACCAAAATACAAATTTCCCCAGGATGCCATTTTCCCTAAGGTTGTTCCTGCTCGGCTGAGAGGGGTTTGTGTGTGGCAGGAGAGGGGATTAGGGGCAACACTTGGGTAAAACTCAGGTTAA
The DNA here is from genome assembly GCF_003597395.2 of Chelonoidis abingdonii. Classification (NCBI taxonomy): domain Eukaryota; kingdom Metazoa; phylum Chordata; order Testudines; family Testudinidae; genus Chelonoidis; species Chelonoidis abingdonii. The sequence continues at coordinate 1,173,267 of NC_133773.1, read as the reverse complement.
GTGTACAGTGAAGACAGAATCTTATGGACAAATGAGGATTTAAGGAGGCCATGCAGGCAATCATAGAATCCTAGAACCATAGGGTTAGCAAGGACTGCAAGAGTCATTGAGTCTAACCCCCTGCCAAGAGGCAGGATTTGTTGTGTCTAAAATCACTGAATTCATCTTGGGGGCCGGGGGGGGAGGGGTAGGGAAGGTTGCAGGGGGAGAATTATCCACCTACTTCCTCACACATTGCTTACCCAGCACTCAGACTGGCAGCTGGAGGAGAATCTTCCCCCTTAAGGATGGTAAGTTAAGAAGATCCTTTGGGCCAATGCGATTGCTTTCAAATGTTAAAAGCAGTGGTTCTCTGTGTGGGTTTCCCCCAGCAGTGAATGGGTTAAAAACCAACCCGAGGCAATAGAAGGAGACATGTACTGCAGGTGGAACTGGAAACAGCTTTTGAATATGCTCGGACTTTGGATTTCCACTGGGCAGCGCTGACCTCTGCACAAGACAGTGTCTGAGTCCATCCCAAGCAGCCTTTCTGTGACCATGGCTAAATGGGTGCCTTTGGGAAAATTAAAGGCCACAGGGAGCATTTTCAAGCACTTACAATCTGGGCGGTAACTGTGAGTTAAATCCAGCCAAACACAAAACTAGGAGCAATTGTTTTAACAAAATGGGCAAGAATAAGGAAGGCAGAATATTAGATCACTTTCCTAAGAGAGGAGCCCCCAGGGGCATATGGGCCATTGAGAATTTGGCTGGGATAGTATGGACCCAAACATCATCCTTGAATGAGATGGGACGAAAGCATGATGGGTAGAGATTTCCTCAGCCTGGGGAATTCAGCCAATCTAGTAACAACTGAAAAAGATGCCCCCAGTTGTCTGATCCCTTTGCTAGGGCACTGAGCCAGGAGAACTGCATTTTGCTCGCTGGCTTGCAGAGCGCACGTCCCTGGCATCACAGGGCCATGGGGGTGCATCTGCCTGTGGCACACACCAGTTAGTCTCCTGAAGACAGAAATACTTTAACTGAAGTCATTGGGGCCCAACATAGGAGTATCTGGGTGAAATTTAATGGCCTGTGAGATGCATGAGGTCAGACTAGATGACCTAATGGTCCCTTCATGCTTTAAACTCTGGCATCTGTTTCCCCGTCCATCGATGTCAAGCTCGATTGCAGACTCTTTGGGGCAAGGACGTCTCTTATTCTCTGTATGTACACAGCACCCTATACAAAGCAGCTCTGATCTCAGCTGAGGCTACTAGGTCCTACTGCAATACAAACACTAAATAATAATAGTGCCAGTTTTGCCAAAGTTTGTGATTTTCTCATGATATTTAATGTTTTTAAAGCCTCTGCTCCTGGAATCTTCCAATTATCTGAGTGATTCAGTTTTCATTTAATAATATATTTCTGGCCCTCATGGTTGCAGAGAAGTGTGAAAATCTGCCAGAGCAGTTGAAAGGAACCATAATGTAAATGAGAAGGAGGCCCTAAGTTTGCATGGTGCCCTGCTGATAAAGACATAAAAATTCCCTGTCTCAACACCAAGGTTGTTGCAAGCTTCCAGAATCATCCCATTCACAGAAGCATAGAATATCAGGGCTGCAAGGGACCTCAGGAGGTCATCTAGTCCAACCCCCTGCTCAAAGCAGGACCAGTGCCCAACTAAATTCATGCCCCAGCCAGGGCGTTTGTTCAAGCCTGACCTTTAAAAACCTCATAAGGAAGGAGATTCAGCCACCTCCTAGGTAAACTCATTCCTCATACTTCACCACCCTGCTACTGAAATAGTGTTTCCTAATATCCAACCTAGACCTCCCCACTGCAATATTGAGACCATTACTCCTTGTTCTGTTAATTCTGCCACCACTGAGAACAGTCTAGATCGCATCCTCTTGGAACCCCCTTTCAGGTAGTTTTGAAGCAGCTATTCAAATCCCCCTCATTCTTCTCTTCTTGCAGACTAAACAATCCAGGTTCCCTCAGCCTTCTCCTCAGAAAGGTCATGGAGCTCCACGCCCTAAGAATCAGTTTTATTGCCCTCCGGATGGTACTCTTTCCAGTTTCCACATCTTTTCTTGTGTTGTAGGCCCAAAATCTGGACACACTGCTCGAGATGAGGCCTCGATCAATGCCAAATTAGAGGGGAATGATCACGTCCCTCATTGCTGGCGATACCCCTACTTATACAACCCAAAAAACAATTAGCCTTCTGGCAAACAAGGGCACACTGTTGACTCATATCCAGCTTCTCTGTCCACTGTAACCCTTGGTCCTCTTTTTGCAGAGACTGCCTGCCTAGCCATATTGGTCAGCGCTATGTGAGCAGTGTGCATCGATTTCTTCCACCCTAAGTCGCAGACTCTGTACTTGCCTGTGTTGAACTTTCATCAGATTTTTTTTTGGCCCAACTCTTTTATTTGTCTTGATTCCTCTGTTATCTCATATTCCTACCCTCCAGCGTAGTACCACTTCTCCCAAGTTTAGGTGCGTCATCTCAAACTTTGCTTGAGGGTGCAGGTCATGCCATTCCCTTCAGATTCATTAATTGAAAATACTTAACAAAAACCGGACCCAGACGTGACAGTTGGGAGCCCACTGCTCTGTACCGGCGCCAACTAGACACGGAGCCATTGATCACTCATCCCGTATTGAGCCTCGCATGATCTGCCAGATTTCTATCTACCTTTATAGTCCATTCATCAGCTCATTGCTCTTTCTATAAACCGTCTGCTGGCTCAACGAATACTGTGCTGAGACCGTGATCAAAAGCTCTTGCTAAGTCAAGGAATAACCACGTTCCACTGCTTTCCCCTCAATCCACGAGCCCAGTTATCTCCTCAGAGAAGGCAATTAGTTTAGTCAGGCATGACTTGCCTAGTGATCCGATGCTGACGTTCCCTGATCACTTTCCTCTCCTCTAATGCTTCATGAATTGATTCCTGAGGAACTGCTTCATGATTTTTCCAGGGACAGAGGTGAGACTGACAGGCCTGTAGTTCCCCGGAATCCTCCTCCTTCCAGGTTTTTTAAAGATGGGCATTAGCCTTTTTCCATGTCGATCTGGGACCTCCCCGGATTGCCATAGTTTTCCAAGATATTGGACAATAGCCCTGCAATCGCATCCGCCAACTCCGTTTAGCACTCAGATGCAGCACATGGCAGCCCCATGGACTGTGGCTTTGTCCAGCTTTTCTGAAATGAGTCCCGACACCAACTTCTTTCTCCACAGAGAGCTGGTCATTTCCTCCCCATTGCTGTGTCTGCCCAGTGCAGTATTCTGGGAGCTGACCTGTTTCCATGAAGAAAGAGACAAAAAAGCATTGAGGTACATTTAGCTTTTTCCACATTCCTTCTGTACTAGCCGTTGCCTCCCTCATCAGTAAGGGCACACTCTTTCCTTGCTTTCTTCTTGTTTCTTAAACATTACCTGAAGAAAACTCTTCTTGTTACTCTTAACATCTCTTGCTAGACGCAACTCCAAGTGCTGATTTGGCCGTCCTGATCACTCCTTGCATTGCCTGAGGCAATGATTTTGATACTTCTCCCTGGTCATTTATCCAATCTTCCATCTTGTAAGCTCTTTTGTTGTTTCAAGATCAGCAAGGATTTTCACCATTTAAGCGCAAGCTGGTCACCTGCCATTATTTACTATTCTTTCTACACTTGATGATTGGGTTTGTTCCTGCAACCTCATAAGGATTCTTTAAAATACAGCCAGCTCTTCCTGGACTTCCTTGGCCCGCTCATGTTGTCCCCAGAGGATCCTGCCCATCAGGTTCCCTTGAGGGAGTCAAAGTCTGCTTTTCTGAAGTCCAGAGGTCCGTATTCTGTGCTCTCCTTTCTTCCTTGGTTTAGGATTCCTGAACTTCGACCATCTCATGGTCACTGCCTCCCAGTTCCATCCACTTTTGCTTCCGCCTACTAATTGTTCCCGGTTTGTGACAGCAGTCTAGAAAGGCTCTGCCCCATTGGTTCCTCCCAGCACTTGCACAGGAAAATTGTCCCCTACATTTCCAAAACTTCCTGGATTTGTCTTTGCACCGTCTGTATTTGCTCTCCCAGCAGGATATTCAGTGTGATTAAAGTCTCCCATTAGAACAAGCCCTGTGATCTAGTAACTTCTGTTTAGTTGCCGGAAGAAAGCTTCTTCCACCTCATCCCCTGGTCTGGTGTCTGGGTATAGCAGACTCCCACCACAACATCACCCTTGTTGCCTTCACACTTCTAACCAATCCGAGACTCTCAGAATTTTTCTGCAGTTTCATACCGGAGCTCTGAGCAGTCATACTGCTCTCTTACATACAATGCCACTCCCCCACCTTTTCTGCCCTGCCTGTCCTTCCTGAACAGTTTATATCCATCCATGACAGTACTCCAGTCATGTGAGTTATCCCACCAAGTCTCTGTTATTCCAATCACATCATAGTTCCTTGACTGTGCCAGGCCTTCCAGTTCTCCCTTGATTCTTGCATTTGCAGTTAAGATAACTCGCTGATAGTCCTGCTTTCTCAGTCTGAGACAGGAGTCCTCCCCTCTTGCACTCTCCTGCTCATACTTCCTTCCGGTGTCCCATTTCCCCACTTACTCAAGGTTTTGGTCTCCTTCCCCTGGTGAACCTAGTTTAAAGCCCTCCTCGCTAGGTTGGCCAGCTTGCTAATTGATACCTTTAACATATCGTTGTCACTTTCTACTTGAGGATTTCAAAGTACATTAAAGCATTCATCAACAAATCCTCAAACTTTTTCTGAGGTACTGGTAGGTAAATATTATTGTTACCACAAGATCACTGCAAACTAGCACTATTTTGCATGACCTTCCAAATTTATTTTTCTTCATGTGTGAGCAAATGCAGAGTCTTAGGAAGACATGTTGTCTTGTCCTTAATGGTGGTTAAGCAAGGTTCTGTTAGAGTTAGTAGTCTTTTTGGAAGAGAAACCGTGTGAGCACCAGGACAGTTTGCTCTGAGTGGAGTTAATTCTTAAGGCAGATTTGCTGGGATATTTGGGCAGAGTGCTGGGAACCAAGCAGTGCTATTGGACTGAGATGCCTGGGAGAAGAGATTCCCTGCATGCTGTTTGATCACCTACAGTCTAAGAGTGTTGGCTGTGTATACGTAAAGCAAGCTACATTCAGAATATACCCCGAATCTGCATCACTGATCTCTCCTCCTAAACAGGTCCCAGAGAGGAGTGACACTGGGGTCAGATCAGGATGCTGGTGCTGGAGGAATGTTAGTATTATTCTATAATGTATTTTTTACTGATGTCACACACATAAATCTCATACAAATCAGACATTACCATGTATATTATCTCCACGGACTGAAGGAGAAAGTGAGGCACAGAGAAATAACAGAACTTGCCCACTGGGGTCACAGAGCATGTGTGTGGCAGCTTCTACTGTTGATCTGCAAGAGTCCAGGGGGTAGCTGCAGAGACCAATGGCATCCTCCATTTTGGAAGTTTGGGCCTGCACTGCAGGGAATACCAGGCTCTGGTTACTGCTGTGTGAGAGCAATTGAATGTTTCAATAACCATAACTTATATGTTAATGGCCACTCTGGGTACCTGACTGAGAAGAGCAGCACAGTCAGGAACAGGGCCTAAGTGGCCTGACTCCTACAACTTAACTGGTACACCAGGCTTCTTCTCCCCATCAAGTCCCCCATGTCATTCCTAGAATTATTCTGCCAGGGAGGGTTGGAGGCTGTTCCCTTCAGAACCTGCAAATGCCACTCCCACCCTGAGCAGAGGGGACAATGCAGAGTAGTTCAAATTCCACCCCTTCCCTCGCCCATGTCCCAAGGAATACACATGCCCCTGCGATGCCAGCAATCCAACTTAGGTCTCCTGCATGTGGCATAGAAAGCCTTAGCACTCAGCCACTCAGCAAGACTACCACTGACAATCTTAATTAGGCAGCATGGTCTAGTGGAGAGGCCAGGGGGCAGGAGACCTGTGGTCTATTCCCAGCTCTGACCTGCTCCGTGTGACTTTAACCACCTCATTTCTCTCTGCGCCTCTGGTTCTGCTCCTATGACTGTTTAGAATGTAAGTTCTTTGGGGTAAGGACTACACAGCATCTGCCACAATCTATGCTGGAGCCACTACATGCTGCTGTAATATAAGCTATACGGGCTCAGATGGAAGTCCTTGTCATGCTCTACACACAGTTTCTGAACTGAATTCACCATTTCACTTAGGGCATGATTTTCTACCAGTATACTTCTACCAGTCCAACCCCGAATGTGGATGCAGTGATATTGGTATATAGTGCTTTATAGTGGAACAGCTTGTTCCCCTTCGCCATGGGAAAACAGCTAATAGAAATTTTTTAACCAGATGTAGTGGTGTTCTCTCAAACCTGAGCCTCTCTGGGGAGAATACCAAGTTTTGGAGAATAGTATTTAGGCAACTTTCAAAGTAAAGAGTAAGAAATAGAAGACAGAAACCAGCCATTACTCCATTCCTACTCTAGGAGATAGAAAACAGGGTTGGTTTGTACCAGCGCATTCCAGCCATGGCGAAGGCTTGGCAGAAGAGGCCACTCATTTCCTGGGTATTGCTTAATTTGTGCCAGGGGTTGGCAGGGTGGAGCTCTGGCACCTCTGGGCTTGGCAATTCATAGCCCCAGCACCTCTGGGGTTGCTGTGTCACTTATGAAAGTAAAATATTGCTTGAGCACCAGCACGTCTTTCATTACAAGTTAAGCACTGGTCTTGGGTAATAAATTCTCAGCTCCTTTCCATGGGAGTGAAAGCCAGGCTGTCTCATTTCTGCTCTAGCTTCAAAAGAGATACACAGCACATGCCATTTTCTTGCTATCACAGAGCAGTGGGTCTGTTAAATCTAAGTGCAAATGAAAATAGAAAACAATGAAAAAAATCAACTGGGCTTTTGTGTAGTTGAAAGCTTATGTGATTGTATGGAATGGCAAGGACATCAACCAAAGCTAGCGTGCAGGACCCAGGAAACGGAGCTGTGATTCTGCAGAGAAAGAGGCTGCAGTATGCTTTGGCTCCCTAAACTGTAAGGAAGAAGAGTGATTGTCTTACTGGGAGAAATCCAATCTGATGAGGATTGCAGCAGATACAAATTGTTTCCTGGATAAAGGCTAATGACAGCTAATAGGAGACCCAGCAGCTGACATGGCAGCATTTTCCTATTTCTTGCCTGTAATCACAACTTCCATCTGTTATTTTCCATCCTCCTAATAAGTATTATGGGCAATTCCATTCATATTTCCACCATCTTATTTCAACCAAGACATCAATGTTCCTACACACAAAGTGTTGGGGTTTTTTTAGTTGCTTTGAATCTGGACTAATCTGAAAAGGCATTGGCCAATGTAATTCTATCAAGCCAACTCCTCCACATGGAATCATAGAAATCATGATCAATTTAGCAGTGTTATGAATAATACAGATTTGCTTTTAAAAAGCACTGAAAGGGGAGTTATTTAAAAATTATGAACTGCCAAGACTGTGAGTAATAGTGAATCACTCTTTAATAGGTAACACACCATGAGGAGAGCTATTACCAGGGCTAAGAAGCCAGCTATAATTTCATCGATGGGAGCTGAGCCATATAAAATGGAATAGATCAGAATCAAACAATACGAGAGAACAATAATGGGGTGTGCGTGTGTCTCCTTCTCAAGGCTGCAAGACTGAAAAGAACAGCACTAATCTCTGGAAAATACAAGAAGAATTATAGATTGAATTAAAAAGCGTGCAGCTGTAAGGACTATATGGTTACTGCTCTGTTAGCAATAAACGATGGAGCAGGCAGGCAGAGTTAGGCATGCATGGTGGCTAGAGTCACTTTGAGAGAGGCCTGTGTCTGACTAGTAGCAACCTGGCCACCTCCTGCTTTCTTGCACTCCCAACACAGTTTCTATTGCTGAGGCTGTGGTGAGCTCCAGGCTGGCTCCTACTTCTTCTCCCTGTTCTTTGATGAGATAAAATAAAAGTTTTACTTTCCTGCTGTCTTCCTCCTGCATGGTGATGTAGCAACCTGCATGGACCTTGGAGGGAAGAGTGCAAATTGCAGGAGGGAAGAATTTGGAGGAGGCCCTAATGCAGCAGTTCTGAAATAGTTCTCTTCATAAAGAACCACTTTAATTTTACAAGCAGGGAGGTCTGTCATGTTATTACCCAGCATATGGTACATGAGATTAAATGGATGACTTAAGTGCACAGTTCCAGTTCCTGCCTCCACTGGTTCCACTAGATTACTGTCTGCAAAGTCCAGGTTCTGGCTAGGGGCTTCAGGCTGCATGCCATGGGTCACACTGCTCATTGCTCTGCCTGGAGCTTCTTACAGACAAATCCCTGCTACCACATTTCATTAGCAATAAGTGATGCCACTGGCAGGCAGAGTTGTAGGAAAGAGATCTTTACTGAGCTTGCAGAGAGGCAATGTTACAGAAGCCATAGGTCATGGCTGTCTTGCATCCAGGTCTGTTATGGAATAAAGGACTCTAAAGGGGACTTCTAAACTGGGGGGAAACCTAAAATGCCTTCTACAGGATCAGAAAAGCTATAGTGGAAGAGCTCCTTACAGAGCTGTTAGCTCATCCCATACGGTCAGGGGAGTCTCTAAGCAAAGGCTGAAGGTGTATTAAATCAAAACTGCCCTTGATCTGACATGATACACATCAGTAAACCACAGAGCTTTCTGGAGATGTTCAGTACACTTCCTTCTTTGTTTACTCCCTATCAGAGCTTTGTGCTGCGCCCGCAGTGCAATCCGGCCCCAAAAGCCAGCCTGTCCACCCAGGGGCGGCTCTAGGTATTTTGCCACCCCAAGCTTGGCAGGCAGGTTGCCTTCAGTGGCTTGCCTGCAGGAGGTCCCCAGTCCCGTGGTTTTGGCAGACCTCCCACAGGCATGCCGCTGAATCCGCGGGACCAGTGGACCCTCCGCAGGCATACCGCCAAAGGCAACCTGCCTGCCACCCTCGTGGAAACCGGCAGAGAACCCCCTGTGGCTTGTCGCCCCAGGCATGCGCTTGGTGTCCTGGTGCCTGGAGTTGTCCCTGTATCCACCCCAGAAGGATCATCTTCCTCTGGCCTCCAGCTAGGGTGACCAGACAGCAAATGTGAAAAATCTGGACTGTCCCTATAAAATTGGGACATCTGGTCACCCTACCTTCAGCCCACAGAGCTCTTAGGTTGCTTCTTCACCCTGCAGCACAGTAGAGAAAAGATGCTGTGGCAAGAGGAAAGTGGACATGGTCAGGCTACTCCTTTGCTAAACCCACTACAGCTGTGGTGTTGGCCCCTGGATGATATTAGTGGCCAGCATAAGTCAGAAGATTCCTTGGGCTGGTAGAGGAACCAGACTAGAGCTGGGCAACATTTTTCAGATGAATATTCAGCCAAACTGAAACTAGTTGCAGATTTGCCCCATTAGTATTGACTTGGAGAAAGTGTGCTAGCATGGAAAAATGATTCCCCCTCCGCTCTTATGATCTTTAGCCCAGAGCATAGGACACTTGCCTTGTATGGAGGAGACCCAGGTGTGAAGCCGCACAGCAGGTCAGGAACTTGCACTCAGATTTCCCCTCTCCTGGGAAAGTAGCTGAACCACCAGGTTATTCTGGGGTGGGTTGCTCTTGATCTGCCTGTTGTAGGTCTTCTACTTTGTATAAATACTTAAATATATTGGGCCAAAAAGGGAGACTCGGGTCTTGTCTGCACTTGAAATGCTCCAGCAGCATCACTGCAGGGCTGTAGCTGTGCCGCTGCAGCACTGCAGTGTAGATGGGAGGGTTCTCCCACCCGCGCAGATAATCCAGCTCCCTGAGAGGTGGTGCGCTAGGTTGGCTTTACTACTGATTTGTCACACCCCTGAGTGATGTAGCTGGATTGACCTAACTTTTTTTAGTATGGACCAGGTGTAACTCTATGGCCTGGTGCTTAAGGCTTTCACCTAGGTGGTGTGAATTCAGATCCTCTCTCTGTGTGATTCAGAGGAGGAAATTGATTCCATAGCTCCTGCCTTCCAGGTGAGTGCCTGACTCACCAGGCCATACAGTCACTCTCACTCTCCTTTTTAACTGGGAGGGTAATTAGCCACTGGAACAATTTACCAGGCTGGTGGATTCTCCATCACTGACAATGTTTAAATCTAGTTGGGAGGATTTTCTAACAGATCTGCTCTAGGAATTATTTCATGGCAGGTCTCTGGCCTGTGCTATAGAAAGCGTCACACTAGATGATCCATTCTGGCCTTGGAATCTGTCACTCTGTGACGGGCCAGGAGCACTCTTGTCCAGGTAGCAAAGGGATGCCGAGGTCAGCCATGGTGTCACACCTCAGTCTGCAGGGGTGGGATTCCTCCCTTGAAAGCAATCAGACCTTTGAGTGGGCATGGTGTGTTGTTTCCTGTCTGAGAACCGGGCAACAGTCAGCCAGACATCATAGGTTGGTTTCATTGGTTGGTGCTCTCCAAGCAAACTTGACAGTAATGGCACCGCATAGCAGGTCTGGTGGATCTCTGTGTAGTAGCCCATGCAGCCTGGTGGTTAGTGTATAATTCAAGCAGCCACTAATATGAGTGGCCAAATTCAGCTCCATGTCAACAAACTGAGTGTGGTGGCTGTGTCCCCAACCAGGCCAGGGCAGATGTATGAAGACCCAAAGGGTCTTCTTCCCAGAGGCTCTCAATAGTTTTTGCATCAGGGCGGAACGGGAAGAGATCTTCATTTTCAGGTGTTCCAGGAGAGGCTGGTATGACAGACATGGTCATTGCCTGTAATTTCATGGACAAACCTTATTGAAATATTAAACCTTATTGACCTAAGCTTGAGTATGTTGGGAGTTCATTGAATTACAAATGCAAAGGTTTATGTATTATTGTGGGAGTGTATGTAACATCTCTAGGAAGGGGAAATGACTAATGTAAAATGCTGAAATGTGAGCTTCCAAGGGCTATTTTAAAACAATGGGCCAGATAAGGAACTTCTAGGATAAATAAAGTTAAGGGGGTTCCTATGAAATACCTGGGCAGTGTCAATTTCCTACCTCTGGATCCAACCTTTTGAAGCCACCTTGAGGAGAACCCACTGTCTGATAGTTTATCTACTCATGATCTCTACGGCTCAAAGTCTCAAAACACTGCAAAGGAGAAAAAATCAGAGATTCATGAGGTGCCTGTTCTGGGCTGACAGCTGTTATGAACTTGTGATCACACAAAACTTCCTTGCTGGGGACTGAAGGACTGGTTACCTGCCACAGCCCTTGTTGAAGTGAGGAGGTGATCTCTGGTGAGCTTATTAGTATGTGCATACGTTTTTAATGCGTCTTCTCTGTAATGCTTTTGCCTTAAGAATAGACTAGATAGAGTTTGCTTAGCTAGAGCTATGCAGTAACTTAACTAGGGGGAGCATGCTGTTAGCCTCTGAGGAGAAAGCAAAGCAGGCCTGCTTAGGCCATCTGATTTCCCAGGGAATTACAGTGCAGGCAGGAAACTGTGCAGCCTGAAAATACCCCAGGGAACGGGGTGGAGAGGGTTGCATGTTTCCCCCCAGAAAGGTATAGGCTGGGGAGCCAGATGCCTGAGTGTGGGTGCCCTCAGTGACCATGGAAGGGGAATACAGATGTAGTGGCTCTGAATTGTGACAAATGGTATGTAAGGCAACAGTCAAGTTTTACTCCCAATTATGTGACACCTTGTTGGAGTGACAGTAACTGACCTTGTACACAGATAGGGAAGAGTCAATGGGTAATTGATTGCCACTGTCTCCATTGCTGGAAGTAAGTGGTCAAACTATCTATATCTTGGCTGAGATTCCCTTCCATCCTGTGGAAGTGCTTTCCAGAGTCAGCAATACAGAAGGCGTCAGCATACACATACTCCTTAACCTGCATTTCAGGAAGGTCATGTGTATCCATATCGAACAAAAGGAAGCCAGCACTGATCCTTGGGGAGGGCCAACTGATTTTCTCCCTGACTTGCAGGATGAACCATTTCTCAGATGAATCACACCATCAGCCTTCAAGAAGTAACTTGCAGCAGCTTTGCAATTGGCCCACAGTGCCACATAGGTCATTGATCTCACAGCAGCCTATGACACTAACTCAAATGTATTTTCTATGTCTTGAGTCAGAGATAGTGCATGATCCTGGGTGCATCATCCCCTCCTGAATCCAGCCTGAAGGTAAGGCAGCTGAGGATCAGGTACCTCATTAACCCACAGCAGGAGCAGTCTCTCCATCAGCTTGTAGGTGCTCATGGTGGAGAAAGTAGTCGGTAGCTCTTTGGGTCTGATAATGGTTTCCCTGGTTTGCGAACAGCTATTACCTCTGCTCTGCATTAGACTTTTGTGATGCCACAGTCCTGGGCACACCACTTCAGGAGTCAAAGCAGCCAACTTTTCATGATTGTGCCAAAGTGTTATCCAGACCAGGAGCCTGGGTAGGCTGCAACTGATGCATAACCACGTCAAGCTCTAGCTCAGTAAAAGGAGCCTCAGGGTTGTGTCCACACTCAGTGTGTGTCTCTCTCAGCAGCCATCATTTTAACTGTGCTGCTGAAAATTGTATTTTGATTAGAAGCTCTGCCATTGGCCACGAGCTGGTATGCCATGGAGTTTCCTGCGACAGGGTATTCTGTCTTGCCCAGACTAGCATCTCCGCTCAGTCTCTTAATAGTTCACCAGGCTTTGTGACTGGAGTGCACGAAATTCAATCTGGAAACCATTTCTTTCCAACAAGCTTGCCTGGTTTGGTCTACAAGGTGAAAAAGGGTCTCTACTTTTGTCAAAAAACACCTGTTTGTTCTTGGCAGATTTAAACTCCTGATATAGACTGGTTGCATCAGATGGCCATCCAGGAGTGAATTGTTGACAAAATCCCTGAGGTATAGACTTCTTTGCAGTGGCCAGAACTTTATCTCAGAAAGCTTGGTAAATGGTATGTTCTATCCGCAAGAGATTCCAATTCAGATTGGAACAGATCCCATCTTGCCTTCCAGAAATTCCACCAAGGTTTCTGGATGCCGCTTGTAGTTGGAATTTGCATGCAGCTGTAATTAAGAATGTTATAGGCCCGTGGTTAGGATGCTCAGCTGGTGGAGGGGAGAGCTGAGTTTGAGTTGCTGCCCTGGAGTTGAGATTTAAACGTGGCTCTCCCACATCCCAGACAAGTGTCCTATCTGCTGGGCTAAAGGTTTTGGAGGGGAATATATATATATGCAGGCACACAAACTTTGCTGGCCTGAAACAGACTTTTTGGAATGGAATAGTTGTTCTGATGTTTTCAGTTTGCTGACCCAGCTCTAACCCAGACCTCTGACCTGCACATGGCGGGAGCGCAGAGGGGAACTGTACTGCTACCTGTGCTTGCACACACTCTGACTTGCTCTGTGTGCAGCTCAGGTGTAGCTAAGGATTTAATCTGACAGGTCCAAATCTGACCTTTTCTTCTGGCTTCTCCATCCCTTTCCTGTATCTGCTTTCCACTGACCATTGCACTATCCTGACAGCCTCCAACCTCAGAGTAACTAGGGATCATTACAAACCCCGCCACTTTCAGCTCTAAGTGCAAGGTATATTTCTTTGGCCTTTGTGATAGATGAAGGGGTGGAGCTCCCTTTTCTGGACAGCCAGCAAGTTAGCTATAAAGTCCTCCTTGGTGGCTGCTTGCTTTACTTGTAAAGGGTTAAAAAGTCCTCCTGGTAAACACCTGACCAAAAGAGCCAATGGGAAGACTAGAACTTTTTAAAATGGGGGGAAAAAAGCTTTCCCTTTGGCTCTCTGTTCTCTCTGGGCTGAAGACATGGGGCAGCTGGAATGCTGTGTAAACTTTGAACCAGGTATGAAAATTCATCATCCATACCTAGGAGGATTCATTGGGACAGGGAATGTTTGGATACATGCAATTAGGTTTACTTCTATTATTTTCTGTAAGGCTTGTGGACTCCTCTGTGCTAACCCCAGATGCTTTTGTTTGCTTGTAACCTTTAAGTTGAACCCCCAAGAAAGCTAGTTTGGGTACTTAATTTTTGGAATTGCTCTTTTAAAATCTAGCAAAAGCCTAAGTTCCAGATGTATTTTCTTTCTTTTTGTTTTTAATAAAATTTACCTTTTTTAAGAACCTGATCAGTTTTGTGTCTTAAAAGGTCTGTGCATATGTTTTTCAGTTAGCTTGTGGCAACAGCTGGGTTTCCCCTGTGTTTTTTTTTTTCTCTGCTTCTCCGGGGGAGGGGTGGCAAAGCTGAGGGGCCTCAAGGAAAACTTCCCAAGTGAGTTTTTCCAGGATTTGCAAGAAGCAGTTTTTCATTTGGGTGGTGGCAATGTTTACCAAGCCAAGGTGTCATAAACAGATAGTTAAGGGTTAATGCCTCTTTTACCTGTAAAGAGTTAAGAAGTTCACCTAGCCTAGTTGACACCTGACCAGAGGAACCAATGGGGGAACAAAACGTTTCAAAAGGAAGGAGGGAAGTTTCCTTTGTTTAGTCAGGTTCAGTTTCAGCCAGAGTGAAAAAGATCAAGAAACCAGCCTCTTATCAGACTAGTAAGTTTTAGTGAAGGAAATAAATAGGTTTCTGTTTATTTCTTTGTAACCTGTCTTGTGCAATTAGAGGAATAGTCAAATTGGGGGTGGGGTTTGTGTGTCAGTAAGTTTTTGCCCAGGGGAACATCCCCTGTGTTTGAAATCTGTTGTCTGTGAGAGTAGCTGGTATGCTAATCTCTCCCAGAGGGTTTTCTTTTACCTTTCTTTTCTTTAATTAAAAGCCTTTTCTTAATATCTGATTGATTTTTCCTTGTTTTTTAATCCAAGGGTTGGATCTGGATCCACCAGGATGGTGGGGAGAAGGAGGGGTGGTTAATTTCTCTTGTTTTAAGATCCAAGGGGTTGGATCTGTGTTTCATAGGGAAACTGTGTGAAGTTTCTTAAAGGCTTTGGAATGGTTTGCAAGCCAGACCAGATCTAAGCTGTTAATTGAGCTTAGAGCTTCTCATGCAGGTCCCCCACATCTGTACCCTAAAGTTCAGAGTGGGGAAGGAACCTTGACATGGTGAGCAGCGGTGAGGGATTTTTTAGGAACCAAAAGCCAGATTTTTCCCCCCTCCTTTGAGATGCTGGGGAAGCAGTGAAGGAGAGAGAACCTGAAGGCAAAGAAATAAGAGATTCTAACAGAGGGCTTTTTGTTAGAAGGGAAGCTCCAGCTGTGATCACTGGAGGGTCATTAACATTGCCAAGGCAAGTCACAAAAACCTGTTTTGCTGCTTTTTTTTCTAAAGAGTCACATTATAGTAATCAAAGATTCCAAACTGTTTTCCCCTCTCTCAGATAGCTAAGGTAAACCAGGGAGAAAATGTCAGGCAAAAGGGAAAAAAAAACCATACAACAAGAGCTAGAATTAGCCAAACTCCAGGCTGAGGAGAGCAAAAAGGAACATGAAAGACAGATGGCCAGAGATGAGGCTGCCCACAAAAGAGCTATGGAGATCCAGAGGGAAGCCCAGAAGCATGCCCTGGAGTTAGCAAGGGCTAAGCAGGATTTACCAGCCAACTCTAACAACTCTTCTCCAGGTACCGCTTCCCATCCCAGGAAATTTCCACCTACAAGGCAGGTGATGATACTGAGGCCTTCTGAGAAAATTTCGAAAGGACCTGCCTTGGGTACAGCATCTCTACAGACCAGTACATGATAGAGCTGAGGCCACAGCTCAGTGGACCCTTAGCAGAGGTTGCGGCTGAAATGCCTAAGGAACACATGAAGGATTATAAACTTTGTCAAAACAAGGCCAGAATCAGAATAGGGCTAACACCTGAGCATACCCGTCAGCGGTTCAGAGCCCTAGGGTGGAAACCAGATGTGTCATTTACCTGACATGCCTACCACACTGGAAAGAATTGGGATGCCTGGCTATCAGGAGCAAATGTTGAATCTCTGGAAGCTCTATCCTTTCCAATGCAAATGGAGCAGTTCTTAGAGGGTGTTCCTGAGGAAATAGAAAGGTACATCCTAGATGGGAAGCCCAAAACTGTAACCGAGGCGGGGGAGATTGGAGCCAAATGGATGGAAGTGGCAGAAAAGAAAAAACCTAGTAGCAGTTGGAGCGAATATCAGAGGAGGCAAACCGAAACCAAACCCTATCACCGGGGGCAACCCAAGGCCCCACCTAAAACCCAAGGAAAGCCCCAGACTCCTATTGTCCAACCTCACCAGTCTCCAGCAACCCACCTCGGCCCAGTGACCAGTCAGTTGGGCTATGTTTTAAATGTAATGAACTGGGACATATAAAGGCCCACTGCCCCAAGAACGCCAAGCGATTGCAGTTCATTACGCCACAATCACACTAGAGATCCCCAGGCCCAGATGCCTCTCAAATACCCTCGGAGCGAAGGCAAACCTTGAGAGTAGGCGGAAAGACGGTTATTGTGTGGAGGGACACTGGGACACAAGTGTCAGCTATCCACCAATCCTTAGTGGATCCCCAATTCATCAACCCAGAGGCCCAAGTGACAATTCACCCATTCATGTCAAAATCTGTAAACTTGCCTACAGCTGAACTCTCTGTCCAGTACAAGGGCTGGTCTGGAATGTGGACTTTTGCAGTCTGACAATTATCCCATCCCCATGCTGCTGGGGGAAGACTTGGCCAACCATATGAAGCTGGCCAAGAGGGTGGTAATGGTCACACGCTGCCAGGCCAAGCAAGCTTCCACACCCATCCCTGTTCCTGAGCCGTCCACCAGGGCCCCGTCTGTGTTACCAGAGACCCAACCAGAGGTGGTGGAACCGGATCTTCTACCAATGAATGCTACAGCTGTAGTGAATCCAGTCCCAGCACTGGAACTGGAAAAGCAACCAGCACGAGAACCATTGCCAGCACTGACTCCAGCACTTGCAAACCCATCCACAACTCCAATGCCAAAGGACACCAGCGGGCCTGAACTGGCAGAAGCAGCAGACAACCCTACCCAAGAGGCTCAGCCAGAGTCTGAAATATCGCATAGTGCACCAGTGGAGAGCGGTTCACAATCAACAAAAACAACCCCATCGCCTACATTGCTTCCAGATGGACCAAGCCCAAGTCCAAGGAGGAACTGATGTCTCCAGCATTAAGGGAACAGTTCCAGGCTGAGCAGGAAACAGATGACAGCCTTCAAAAAGCTTGGGTGGCAGCACGGAGCACTCCACTGCCTCTCAGCTCTTCTAACCAATCCCAGTTTGGTGTAGAACAAGGACTTTTATACAAGGAGACTCTTTCTGGTGGACACAGACTGGCATCCTCAAAGACAGTTGGTAGTTCCAACTAAGTACCGCATAAAGCTCTTAAGCTTAGCTCATGATCATCCTAGTGGCCATTCTAGGGTGAACCGAACCAAAGACCGTTTGGGGAAGTCCTTCCACTGGGAGGAAATGGGCAAGGCCGTTGCTAATTTTGTCCGGTCTTGTGAGGTGTGCCAACAAGTGGGAAAACCCCAAGACCAGGTCAAAGGCCCTCTCCAGCCACTCCCCATAATTGAGGTCCCATTTCGGTGAGTAGCTGTGGATTTTCTGAGTTCTTTCCCAAAAAAAGACGCCCAGAGGAAAACAATACATACTAACTTCCATGGATTTTGCCACCCGATGGCCAGAAGCAGTACCCTTAAGCAACACCAGAGCTAAAAGTGTGTGCCAGGCATTAGCAGACATTTTTGCCAGGGTAGGTTGGCCCTCCAACATCCGTATTGATTCGAGAACTAATTTCCTATCAGGGACCATGAAAAACCTGTAGGAAGCTGATGGGGTGAATCACTTGGTTGCCACCCCTTACCACCATCAAACCAATGGCCTGGTGGAGAGGTTTAATAGAACTTTGGGGGCCATGATACGTAAATTCATAAATGAACACTCCAATGATTGGGACCTAGTGTTGCAGCAGTTGCTTTTTGCCTACAGGGCTGTACCACATCCCAGTTTAGGGTTTTCACCATTTGAACTTGTGTATGGCCACGAGGTTAAGGGGCCATTACAGTTGGTGAAGCAGCAATGGGAGGGGTTTACGCCTTCTCCAGGAACTAACATTCTGGACTTTGTAAGCAACCTACAAAACACCCTCCGACACTCTTTAGCCCTTGCTAGAGAAAACCTAAAGGATACTCAGGAAGAGCAAAAGGCCTGGTATGATAAACATTCCAGAGAACGGTCCTTCAAAGTAGGAGGCCAAGTCATGGTCTTGAAGGCGCTCCAGGCCCATAAAATGGAAACGTCGTGGGAAGGACCATTCACGGTCCAGGAGCACCTAGGAGCTATTACCTATCTCATAGCATTCCCCACCTCCAACATAAAGCCTAAAGTGTACCATGTTAATTCTCTTAAGCCCTTTTATTTCAGAGAATTAAAGGTTTCTCAGTTTACAGCCCAGGGAACAGATGACGCGGAGTGGCCTGAAGGTGTCTACTACAATGGAAAAAGTGACGGTGGCATGGAAGAAGTGAACCTCTCCACGACCCTTGGACGTCTGCAGCTTCAGCAGATCAAGGAGCTGTGCACTAGCTTTGCACCAATGTTCTCAGCCACCCCAGGACGGACTGGACGGGCATACCACTCCATTGACACAGGTAATGCTCACCCAATTAGAATCCCACCCTACCGGGTGTCATCTCATGCCCAAACTGCTATAAAATGGGAGATCCAGGACATGCTACAGATGGGTATAATCCTCCCCCCCCCCGCCCAACAGTGCATGGGCATCTTCAGTGGTTCTAGTTCCCAAACCAGATGGGGAAATACGCTTTTGCATGGATTACCATAAGCTAAATGCTGTAACTTGTCCCGACAGCTATCCAATGCCACGCACTGATGAGCTATTGGAGAAATTGGGACATGCCCAATTCATCTCTACCTTAGACTTAACCAAGGGGTACTGGCAAGTACCGCTAGATGAACCCGCCAAAGAAAGGTCAGCCTTCATCACCCATGCAAGGGTGTTTAATGTGCTCCCTTTTGGAGTGTGAAATGCACCTGCCACCTTCCAAAGACTTGTAGATGGTCTCCTAGCAGAATTGGGAGAATCTGCATTTGTCTACCTCGATGACGTGGCCATTTTTTCCAATTCATGGGCAGAACACCTGGAGCACCTGGAAAAAGTCTTCGCGCGCATCAGGCAGGCAGGACTAACTGTTAAGGCTAAAAAGTGTCAAATAGGCAAAAACAGAGTGACTTACCTTGGACACCAGGTGGGTCAAGGAACTATAAACCCCCTACAGGCCAAAGTGGATGCTATCCAAAAGTGGCCTATGCCCAAGTCAAAAAAACAAGTCCAATCATTCTTAGGCTTGGCCGGATATTACAGGCGATTTGTACCACACTACAGCCAAATCGCTGCCCCACTGAGAGACATGACCAGAAAGATACAGCCAAATGCAGTTAAGTGGACTGATAAGTGTCAGAAGGCCTTTAACCAGCTTAAGGCGACGCTCATGTCTGACCCTGTGCTAAGGGCCCCAGACTTTGGTAAACCATTCCTAGTAACCACAGATGCATCTGAGCGTGGTGTAGGAGCAGTTTTAATGCAGGAAGGACCAGATCAAGAATTCCATCCTGTTGTGTTTCTCAGCAAAAACTGTCTGAGAGGGAAAGCCACTGGTCAATCAGTGAAAAAGAATGCTATGCCATTGTGTGTGCCCTGGAAAAGCTACACCCATACATTTGGGGACGGCATTTTCAACTACAAACTGACCATGCTGCGCTAAAGTGGCTTCATGCTGCCAAGGGAAACAACAAAAACCTTCTTCGATGGAGTTTAGCTCTCCAAGATTTTGATTTTGAAATTCAACACATTTCAGAAGCTTCTAACAAAGTAGCTGATGCACTCTAATGTGAGAGTTTCCCAAGGTTAAAATTGTCCTTGAAATGTGAAAAACCTTGTAGTTTTCCATAATTAGTAGTATATGTAAAGGTGCAAGTGTTTTATTAATATGTTTATTCTAAAGTTCTATGAAGAAATCACTGCCAATGTGGTTCAACACTGTCTGAGATTTGGGGTGTGTGTCATAAACAGATGGTTAAGGGTTACTGCCTCTTTTACCTGTAAAGGGTTAAGAAGTTCACCTCGCCTAGCTGACACCTGACCGGAGGAACCAATGGGGGAACAAGATGTTTCAAAAGGAAGGAGGGAAGTTTCCTTTGTTTAGTCAGTTTCACTTTGACCGGAGTGGGAAAGCTCCAGAATTCAGCCTCTTAATAAGTAGTAAGTATTAGTGAAGGAAATAAATAGGTTTCTGTTTATTTCTTTGTAACCTGTCTTGTGCAATTAGAGGAATAGTCAAATTGGGTATTTGGGTTTTTTTTTTGTGTGTAACTAAGTTTTTGCCCAGGGGAACATCCTCTGTGTTTGGAATCTGTTGTCTGGGAGAGTAGCTGGTATGGTAATCTCTCCCAGAGGATTTTCTTTTACCTTTCTTTTCTTTAATTAAAAGCCTTTTTCTTGATACCTGATTGAATTTTTCCTTGTTTTAAGATCCAAGGGGTTTGGATTTGTGTTCAACAGGAAATTGGTGAAGTCTCTCAAGGTTATGCAGGGAAGGAAAGTAGTGCTTGCGAGTGGTGGTAGCCAGACCAGATCTAAGCTGTTAATTGAGCTTAGAGCTTCTCATGCAGGTCCCCCACATCTGTACCCTAAAGTTCAGAGTGGGGAAGGAACCTTGACACAAGGTCAGAGAAAAACTGAGATAAGTTTGGAGGTTTAATACAAGCCTGGAGTGGCCAGTATTAATTTTTAAAATTATTGCCTCCCCCCGCCCCCGTACTCGAAGTGCCAGAGAGGGGAACCAGCCTTGACGTGGCAGCAGCGTGGTGGAATCATTTAAAACCAGAAGCACAGACCTCAGGATTTTAAAAGGACAGATTTTTCCCTTTGGCTGCTTGAAAGCCAAGGAGGTTCCCCCCCACCATCTGTTTTCTTCTCTTTGCTGCCTGAGGGGGAACGGGCAAGCAAAGGGTTCAACCTTCCACGCCAGGGAGTCCAACAAGCACCTTTTTTTCCCTCCTCTCCTTTTCTAGCCTCGTGGCAATGAAATAGTAAGGCCACAGTAGGGCATCCTGTGCACGAGCTTGAGAAGCCATTTTCCTAAAGCAGCACCTTGACAGCCTTGCTAATGTAAACACAGAGCAGCAGCAGGCAGATTTATATTTAAAAAAGACACACCCAACCAAAACAAGACACTGGTTACAGTTCTCCCTCTGGAGAGAGACTGAGAGAAAAAACAACCCCTGACAGATGTGCAGTCACGTTATTAATGCATGACTGGAAGGCACTCAGATGCTTCGGTGATGTGCCTGGTATAGAATCGACTCATCTTCAACTCCTCCTCCTCCTTCTGGCCCGTTGAAATCAGTCAGTCTTTCCACTAGTGCTGTTGCTCGTTTCTCTGTATGATCAGCAAGACCCATGCTTTCCTTGCTCTCCTTCCCACTGTTCAAATACATGCTGATGCTGTCTGCCTCATTAGTGGGACCTTCTCTTCTCCAGGCCTCTCCCCCACTTTGTGCACCCATCCCCCCTCAGTCATTTGAGAGTCTTTCCCCTGTGGCAACACAGTGGAAGCACTAGGGCCTTCTAAAGAGCACCTGGACATTGGGAACGTACTCCAGCCTGTCTTTTCGCATGGAATCTTCAGGCTCCTTCCTTTGATTAACGTGAGTTAAGATTGAATATAAATTTCTCATCCTCCTTTGCTGTAGCACTTTTACAGCTGGGAGAAAATGCAATTTCCTTTCAGCTGTCAAATGTCAAGAGAACTTCCTGAACCATGAAAATGTACATTGCTGCTTACTGAAACCCCTATACAATCTAAAGGAATAGGAAGAACAGCTCTGTATTCAGTCTGGGTTATTGAATTACTGTGGAGAGGCATTGCTATAAGAAAGGGGCTGCACACCACTATGACTCAGCAAAAACACAGTTCTTCATATAGCTCACAAAATGCCATTACTCAGAAGGAAACAATCACTGGTTTTCTTTGAGTGCTTACTCATGGCCATTCCATTATAGGTGTGTGTGCTCTCCACGTGCACTCGTGCTGGAAGTTTTCCCCTCAGTAGTGTCTCTAGGGGACCAGCTCTAGCACTCTCTGGAGTGGCTCACATGTGCACTGGTATAAGAGGTGCACTGGCTGCCCCCTCTTTCAGTACCTTCTTGCCGTCAGTGATGGTTCTGGAACATCTCCTTGCCTCAGCAAGTTTGCTTCTCTCAACTGGGTCTGCTTGCGAACTTTTTGTATATAGTTTATAGTTCCTTTAGCGTTAGAATTAGTAATAGTTTGTTAGACCCAAGTGAGACTTATCCTAGGGACGGGACATGACCCAGTTCCTTGTGACTGTTACAAGAAACCCATGCCAGTCAGTGATCCCCAGAGAAGCGGTCCAAAGTGTTTAGGGGAAACCCACATTAGCGACAAGTGTCATATTTGCAAGAGCTTCAGACTGCAGACCAAAAAGGAGTGAGACATTCGCCTCCAAGCACTCCTTATAGAGTCAGCCCTTGCACTGGCCTCAGAGCTGACCAAACTGGACTCTGCTCTGAGCACCATGGCCTCAATGCGGAGCATGCTGGCACCGATCTCAGACCCATCCCCAGTACTGGCTAATAAGCAAAGAAAGGCCAGAAGATGTTCTCCTACATCCTGTAAAGGAAAGGAGAGAGCTGGAAGAGAGCAAAGACCCACATGAGGCAGCTCTTCCCCTCCAGACAGTGGCCAGGCTCCAACTCCGCTAAGCAGTCAAACCTACTCCAAGAGCCGTCCGCCACCCTAGGAAGCAGCAAAGGCACTCAACTGCTGAGGACATACTGTCCCTTCCTGTGCCACCCATGCCAGCTGCTGACATGCCTCGTTCGAGGGGTATACCTGCCTTGGGACCCTTACAGAGATCTCCATCACTGTGGCACTGCTCCTCGCCACAGCGGGTGCCCTGTCAGCACGGGCCTGAGCAGCGCTACCAGCCCTGAGTTGTGAGTCAGCTTACCTGACAATTCCTGGCATCGGTCCCCGAACTCTAGGCAGCGTTCCTCAGGCTATAGGTGTCAATCGCCAGCGGTCTGGCGCAGACCAGCAGGGGTGCAAAACTAGTCCTCAGAGCCCCAGTGCCAGGAGCACCCGAGCTGCTCTCTCAGCTCATGGCACTGTTCCTGAGGGTTGAGATGCTGGTCCCCGGAGCCGAATTGCCGGTACGGTTCCCTGCGTGTGCAATAACGGTCTCCGACACAAAGGTCTTCTCACTCCCAATCTACGACGCGGCCCCGGTCTCTAAGCGTAAGGTGTCAATCGCTGGGGTACCATCGCTGATCCGCCGAACATCACCGCTGGTCACCGGAATCCCAGCACCGAAAGCCATCGCCCTCATACATACCCTCAGTGGAGGTCTGCAGCCACTATCCTGCTCCCCCAGACAAGTCTCCCCCTCCTTGGGCTTGGACAGCAAGGAGGAGACCTTACCTTCAATGGGTGGCCCTAGCCTGCGGGCATCAACATTCCCTGCTGGGCCCCCAGGGGCAGCATGGCCCCAGGGCCAGTGGCCTGCCCCCTGGCAACTATGGATCCATGACTCCATCAGCTTCCCTGACATCTCCTGCAGTCAGTGGCTCAGGAGTAACAATATTCAAAAAAGCCCACATGCCTGAATTCAAAGCCTCCTCCATCTCTGAAGTGCCCCATTTCCAAGGTCTTGCTCCTTTCGCTAACCACACCAAGGATTCACCGCACCCCACACTGACTTTCTCTTACCCTTCACTTAACACCCCACAAGTCTCTGTTAACCCTTCTCTCTGCTAACCCCATGATGCCCTGCCTCTTTGCTCACTGCCTACATCTGTGGATGTCTGGCAAAAGAGGTCCAGGACACCTGGTATCCCCCAGGCAGCTGCTGGTTGCCCCCTTGCATGTGTTTCTATTGGAACCAGCTGGAAATGGATGAGGGCAATTTATAGGAGGAACCAGGTGGTCTTTCTGCTACCATACAACAGTGGGAGCTCTCGGCAGTGAGCATAGAGACTTGGTAGCATTGTCTTATGTCCCCTGTAATTGGCTTTCCCTGCTCTGCCAGGCTGTGACATGGCAGTTACAGTGGCTTCAAGCACCTACTGAAGCAGCTGAAGTGTCATCATGTCTTCCCCACATACACAGCCTGTGCACCTGCTATCTGACCAGGTTATACTTCCACTGTGACTCCCATTCACATCACTGTGGAACTAGACCCTGAGCCTTAGTCTGGGAGGTGCACCTACTTCCTGTGCAGTACTGCAATACAACTCCCCCGGAGTCACTGGGAAGTACAAGCATTGCAGCCTGGGAGACCACAATTAGGTCCACCTCTGAGTTTTGCCCTGTGCTGTGAGCTCTGAATAAAATCCAGAAAATAAAATGCTTAACTCCCCAACCCCCCAAAAAACAAAACCCAGCCTTTCACTTTGCACCTATGGCATGATTCAGAGATCCTCAGCATGCACGCACAGCTAAATGGTGTTATTTTAGCCCCGTTCTGTTCAAATACATTTGATGATTCAGTCTCTTTCTTTGGGCCATTTCCATTTCCATTGTGTGTATCTGAGCTCCTGCTTTCACCTGCTGTTTCCTTGCACCAGATGACATTTGTGTTCTTTTCTCATTGCTTTCCTTGCTGCTTATTTGTCTGGTTTGCTTTTGTTCTTGTCTTCCCTATTTGCTTGCCTCTGTGGCCTTTGTTTCCCATTTCCTCTTGCATAACATCCCTCCCTTTGCAGCTGAGTTCAGCAAATCATGAAAGCTGTGCTCCCTGCTCTCCCACTTTCACAGGTCCATAGTGTTTAAGGGCAGAAGGGACCATTCTATCATGTAGTCAGACTTCCTGTACAAGATAGGCTGGAGAATTTCACCCAGTTACCCCTGCAGTAAGCTAATACATTGTTTTGACTAAAGCACGTCTTCCAAAAAGGCATTCAGTCTTGATACCAAGACTTCAAACAATGGGCAATCCAACACTTCTGTTGCTGGTTTGTCCCAATGGCTGGCCACTATCACTGTTAAAAACATGTGCCTTATTTCTAACTGGAACTTGCCTGCCTTCATTTGCATGTCTCTCTCTGTTAGGTTACAAAAGCCTTTAAATACCTGGTACATGGACAACTTCCTTGTACAAGTGCTGGAGCAACCGACCAGGCCTGTGCTCCCCTTGACCTGCTGCTTGCAAACAGGGAAGAATTGGTAGGGGAAGTAGAAGTCGGTGGCAACATGGGTAGCAGTGACCGTGAGACAGTTGAGTTCAGTATCCTGACAAAGGAAGAATGGACAGCAGCAGAATACAGACTCTCGACTTCAGAAAAGCAGACTTTGACTCCCTTAGGGAACTGATGGGCAAGGTCCCCTGGGAAGCTAATAAGAGGGAGGCAAGGAGTCCAGGAGAGCTGGCTGTATTTTAAAGAAGCCTTATTGAGGGTGCAGGAACAAATATGGCAGGCGACCAACTTGGCTTAACAGTGAAATCTTTGGGGTAAGCTTAAGCTCAAAAAGGAAGCTTACAAGAAGTGGAAATTTGGACAGATGACTAGGGAGGAGTATAAAAATATTGCTTGAACATGCAGGGGTGTAATCAGGAAGGCCAAGGCACACTTGGAGTTGCAGCTAGCAAGGGATGCTAAGAATAACAAGAAGGGCTTCTACAGGTATCTTAGCAACAAGTAGTAGTCAAGGAAAGTGAGGGACCCTTACTGAACAGAGGAGGCAACCCAGTGACAGAGGATGTGGAAAAAGCTGAAGTACTCAATGCTTTCTTTACCTCAGTCGTCACAGACAAGGTCAGCTCTAAGACTGCTGCACTGGGCAGCACAGTATGGGGAGGAGGTGAGCAGCCCTCAGTGGTGAAAGAACAGGTTAAGGACTATTTAGAAAAGCTGGACATGCACAAGGCCATTGGTCCAGATCTAATGCATCCAAGGGTGCTGAGGGAGCTGGCAGATGTGATTGCAGAGCCATGGGCCATTATCTTTGAAAATTCGTGGCAATCGGGGGAGGTCCTGGACGATTGGAAAAAAGCAAATATAGAGCCCATATTTTAAAAAGGGAAGAAAGAGAACCCTGGGAACTACAGACCAGTCAGCCTCACTTCAGTGCCCAGCAAAACCATGGAGCGGGTCCTCAAGGAATCCATTTTGAAGCACTTGAAGGAGAGAAAGGTGACCAGGAAAAGTCAACATGGATTCACCAAGGGCAAGTCATGCCTGATCAACCTGATTGCCTTCTATGATGAGATAGCTGGCTCTGTGGACACGAGGAAGGCGGCGGATGCGATATATTTTGACTTTAGCAAAGCTTTTGATATGGTCTTCTACAGTATTCTTGCCAGCAAATTTAAAAAGTATGGATTTGATGAATGGACTATAATGAAGATATTGAACAAAACCGGCCCCAGGGCCGACCACTGAGGCCCTCTGCTTCAAACCGGCTGCCAACTAGACATGGAGCCATTGATCATTACCCGTTGAGCCTGATGATCTAGCCAGATTTCTATCCACTTTATAGTCCATTCATCCAGTTCTATACTTCCTTAACTTGCTGGCAAGAATACTGTGGGAGACTATATCAAAAGCTTTTGCTAAAGTCAAGGAATAACACATCCACTGCTTTCCCCTCATCCACAGACCAGTTATCTCCTCATAGAAGACAAATAGGTTAGTCAGGCATAAACTGCCCTGGTGATCCATGCTGACTGTTCCTGATCACTTTCCTCTTCTTAAGTGCTTCAGAATTGATTCCTTGGGGACCTGCTCCATGACTTTTCCAGGGGACTGAGGTGAGGCCTGACTGGCCTGTAGTTCCCCGGATTCTCCTTCTTCCCTTTTTTTAAAGACGGGCACTACAGTAAGCCTTTTTCCAGTCATCCAGGACATCCCTGGATCGCTGTGAGTTTTCAAAGAAAATGGCCAATGGCTCTGCAATCACATCCGCAACTCTTTTAGTACCTTTGATGCAGTGCATCCGGCCCCATGGACTTGTGCTCGTCCAGTTTTTCTAAATAGTCCTGACCACTTCTTCTCTCCCCACGACAGAGGCTGGTCACCTTCTCCCCCTGTTGTGCTGCCCCATGCAGCAGTCTGGGAGCTGACCTTGTCTGAGAGAAGACTGTCATAAACAGATAGTAGAAGTTAATAGAACAGAATACTTTATACCTCTTTTGACTGTAAAGGGTTAACAAGTTCAGTAAGCCTGGCTGTCACCTGACGGAGAACCAATCAGGGGACAAGGATATCTTTCAAATCAAATGGAGGAGACAGAATGGAGGGAGAGAAGGGGGGGTCGAGGGGGAGCGGTGTGAGAGTGACGTGCTGTTAGTTTGAGTGGTTGTTCACCGTGGGTTCTGAGAGGACCAGACGTTTGTGCAACCAGTTTCTCTCCAATCTCCCTGATACAGTTCTTATAGATTCCAAATAGTAAGTACTAGGTAGATTGGCGAGTTAGGTTTATGTTGTTTTCTTTATTTGCAAATGTGCATTTGGCTGGAAGGAGTTTAATGTGTACTTGTATACTTAGGCTGGGAGGGTATTCCCAGTGTCTATAGTTTGAAAGACCCTGTACCTAATCCATCTTAAATTTCAAAGATATTTTTTTTCTCTCTTTAATGAAAATTTTCTTGTTTTAAGAACCTGGTTGTTTTTTATTCTGGTGTGAGACCCCAGGGGACGGGGTCTGGATTCACCAGGGAATTGGTGGGAGAAAGGAGGGAAGGGGGAGAAGAGAGGCTAATTTCTCTCTGTGTTAGGATTACTGTCTCTCTCAGGGAGAGTCTGGCAGGGGGAGAAGAGAAGGAGGGGGGAAGGTGCATTTTCCTCTCTGTTTAAGATTCAAGGAGTTTGAACTACAGTGATCTTCCAGGGTAAGCCAGGGAGGGGAAGGCTGGGAGAGGCAATTGGGGGGAAAGGGTTTACTTTCCTTGTGTTAAGATCCAGAGGGTCTGGCTATGGGGGTCCCCAGGCAAGGTTTTGGGGGGACCAGAGTGTACCAGGCACTGGAATTCCTGGTTGGTGCAGCGCTACAGTTTCTAAGCTGGTAATTGAGCTTAGAGGAATTCATGCTGGTACCCCATCTTTTGGACGCTAAGGTTCAGAGTGGGGAATTATACATGATAAAGACAGAGGCAAAAAACAGCATTGAGTACATTAGCTTTTTTCCACATTTTCTGTCACTAGGTTGCCTCCCTCATTCAGTAAGGGGCCCACACCTTCCCTGACCTTCTTGTTGCTAAAACATACCTGAAAAAATCCTTCTTGTTACTCTTAACATCTCTTGCTAGCTTCAACTTCAGGTTGATTTGGCCTTCCTGATTTCAATCCTGCATGCCTGAGCATATTTTGATACTCCTCCCTGGTCATTTTCCAATCTTCCACTTCTTTGTAAGCCTTTTTTGTGTTTAAGATCAGCAAGGATTTCACTGTTAAGCCAAGCTGGTCACCTGCCATATTTACTGTTCTTTCTACACATTGGATGGTTTGTTCTGCAACCTCAATAAGGATTCTTTAAAATACAGCCAGCTCTCCTGGACTCCTTGCCCGCTCATGTTGTTGTCCCAGAGGATCCTGCCCATCAGTTCCCTGAGGGAGTCAAAGTCTGCTTTTTCTGAAGCCCAGGGTCTGTATTCTGCTGCTCTCCTTTCTTCCTTGTATCAGGATCCTGAACTCAACCATCTCATAGTCACTGCCTCCCAGGTTCCCATCCACTTTTGCCTCCCCTACTAATTGTTCCCGGTTTGCGAGCAGCAGATCTAGAAGAGCTCTGCCCCTAGATGGTTCCTCCAGCCCTTGCACCAGGAAATTGTCCCCTATACTTTCCAAAAACTTCCTGGATTGTCTGTGCACTGCTGTATTGCTCTCCCAGCAGATATCAGGGTGATTAAAGTCTCCCATGAGAACCAGGGCCTGCAATCTGGTAATGTGTGCTAGTTGCCAGAAGAAAGCCTCATCCACCTCATCCCCCTGGTCTGGTGGTCTATAGCAGACTCCCACAACGACATCCCCCCTGTTGCTCACACTTCTAAACTTAATTCAGAGACTCTCTGGTTTTTCTGCAGTTTCATACCAGACCTCTGAGCAGTCATACTGCTCTCTTACATACAATGCAACTCCCCCCTCTTTTCTGCCCTGCCTGTCCTTCCTGAACAGTTTATATCCCTCCATGACAGTACTGCAGTCACTTGAGTTATCCCACCAACTCTCTGTTATTCTAATCACATTGTGGGGAGGGATAGCTCAGTGGTTAGAGCGTTGGCCTGCTAAACCCAGGGTTGTGAGCTCAATCCTTGAGGGGGCCACTTAGGGCTCTGGGGCAAAAATCAGTATTTGGTCCTGCTAGTGAAGGCAGGGGGCTGGACTTAATAACCTTTCAAGGTGCCTTCCAGTTCTAGAAGATAGGATGGTTCCTTGACTGTGCCAGGACTTCCAGTTCTCCCTGCTTGTTTCCCAGGCTTCTTGCATTTGTGTATAGGCACTTAAGATAACTTGTTGATTGTCCCACTTTCTCAGTCTGAGACAGGAGTCCTCCCCCCTTGCACTCTCCTGCTTGTGCTTCCTCCCGGTATCCCACTTACCTCAGGGCTTTGGTCTCTTTCCCCTGGGGAACCCAGTTTAAAGCCCTCCTCACTAGCTTAGCCAGCCTGCTTGCGAAGATGCTCTTTCCTCTCTTCGTTAGGTGGAGCCTGTCTCTGCCTAGCACTCCTCCTTCTTGGAACACCATCCCACGGTCAAAGAATCCAAAGCCTTCTCACCGACACCACCTATGCAGCCATTCGTTGACTTCCACAATTTGACGATCTCTATCCAGGCCTTTTCCCTCACAGGAAGGATGGACGAGAACACCACTTGCGCCTCAAACTCCTTTATCCTTCTTCCCAGAGCCACGTAGTCTGCAGTGATCCACTCAAGGTCATTCTTGGCAGTATCATTGGTGTCCACATGGAGAAGCAGGAGGGGGTAGCAATCCGAGGGCTTGATGAGTCTCAGCAGTCTCTCCATCACATCGTGAATCCTAGCTCCTGGCAAGCAGCAGACCTCTCGGTTTTCTCAGTTGGGGCGGCAGATAGATGACTTGGTCCCCCTGAGGAGGGAGTCCCTGACCACCACCACTCTCCTCCTTCTCTTGGGAGTGGTGGTCGTGGAACCCACATCCCTAGGACAGTGCATCTTGTGCCTTCCAATCAGTGGAGTCTCCTTCTGCTCCCTTCACTCAGATGTGTCATCTAGTCCACTCTCCGCATTAGTAACTGTGGAGAGAACATGAAAGCGGTTGCTCACCTGTGTCTGCATTGCTGGTACATGGACGCTGCTCTTTCTTCTTTTGGAGGTCACATGCTGCCAAATTTCTTCACCGTCCCTCAGTCCCCTCTGCACAGCCTGCTCTGATTCTTCAGAATGTTGTGCCTGTAGAAGCATATCCTGACGTCTGTCCAGGAAATCTTCCTTTTCTCATATACAACACAGGGTTGATACTTGTTTCTCGAGACCTCGAACCTTCTCTTTCAATATGAGGACCAGCTTTCCCTTTGTACAGACAAAGTCGCTTCTGTCCTATGGAAGAAAGACAAACATGGCACAACCTATGCAGGTTACAACAGCTGATCGGTCACCTTCCATATAAGGACTTGGGAATTACAGTGGATGAGAATCTGGATATAAGTCAGCAGTGTGCCCTTGTTGCCATGAAGGCCAATGGCATGTTGTGCTGTATTAGTAGGAGCATTGCCAGCAGATAGAAGGAAGTGATTATTCCCCTCTATTTGGCACTGGTGAGGCCACATCTGGAGTATTGCATCTAGTTTTGGTCCCCTCAGTACAGAAGGGATGTGGACAAATGGAGAGAGAGTCCAGTGGAAGGCAATAAAAATGATTAGAGGGCTAGGGCACATGACTTACGAGGAGAGGCTGAGGGAGCTGGGCTTATTTAATCTGCAGAATGAAGAGTGAAGGGGGATTTGATAGCAGCCTTCAACTACCTGAAGGGGGGTTCCAAAGAGGATGAAGCTCAGCTGTTCTGAGTGGTGGCAGATGACAGAACAAGAAGCAATGGTCTCAAGTTGCAGTGGAGGAGGTTTAGGTTGGATATTAGGAAACACTATTTCACTAGGAGGGTGGTGAAGCACTGGAATGGGTTATTTAGGAAGGTGGTGGAATCTCCTCCCTTAGAGGTTTTTAAGGTCAGGCTTGACAAAACCCTGGCTGGGATGATTTAGTTGGGGATTGGTCCTGCTTTGAGCAGGAGATTGGATTAGATGACCTCCTGAGCTCTCTTCCAACCCTAATATTCTATGATTCTATGACTAAACTGATTGAGTGATATATATGAGATTTTAGTGAAATAAGTAAGAAGCTGTCTATATTATACTGACCTCTTTTTGGGTTAGCTAATCTCTAAAGATGAACACAACAAGGAGGGAAGCCAGTTTTAAAAAAGAAAACAAAACAATTTTCTTTCAATATTTTTTGGGAAAATATTGAAATGGAATAAACAAGTTTCTTAAAAGTAGTGCTTTCTTGCACTTTCAAAAATACAGTTTTCCAGCTGAGAAGAATAAAATGTGATCAAGTTAATCACCCATCCCATTTTCTTATACCCTTGAAATTTTCCCCCAACATTTTTGGAGTGGGGTAAATAAAAAGGAGAGTATTTCCCCCCAACTTTATCAAGTTTAACTTTCCTTTTTCCAAATTAAAAAAAGGGGAAAGTCAAACAAAACCAAAAGCAGAGGGGCAGGAGAGAAATACTGAAAATCCAACTGAAACTTTTGGGGGCTTTGAAAACTAAAATGAAACAAAATGTTCACTTTATTTCGTTTCAAAATGTCCAGTTGACAAATTTAAAAAAAAAGAGATTTTCCCATGAAAATGTAATTTCAACTAAATCCTATTTTTCAGCAGGATAAATTTTTCATTTGAAAAACTTTGCCTAGCTGTAGTTGAGGGATGGTGAGAAATGGGAACGGTGGGGAGTTGTCAATGAAGCAGGATAAAGTGCTGCAGCATTATGCCACTTTTATCTCTTCGTAATTCAGCAGCTGGCCCTAAAAAAGAGTAATTAGTGCAAGGCACCAAACTCTTTCATGCCTGTGTCTTTAAACTGCAGGAATAGAAAATATGCCATAGATGAACATAGCAATGGTCAGTCAAGGTGAATCCAAAAGTTGGATATCTTCTCTTCATTGGAGGCTTTAGAGGAAAGCATTAAACTACTCTCTTGCCCAGAACTCCAACACACCTATATCACGTGACATTTCTTCCTGATCCAGGACAGTGATCTGCAATACTAGAGGGAGTCATTCAAGAAGCTGCCTATAATAACTTGCATTACATGTCTATTTAATCTCATGTAAGCAAACTCAGAGTTCAGCAAGACTATGCTTGGAGGGTGCTGTCACAACTTGAGGTGCAAGTCCATGGTGACTTGGGTGGTGGGACACAAAGGCAGTGGCTTTAGACTTTGTTTGAGGCAAAGAGGCAAAAATGGGAAAACATTGCTCCTATTTCATAGACTCATAGATTGTAGGGTTGGAAGGGAACTTGAGAGGTTATCGAATCCAGTCCCCTGCCCTCATGGCAGGACCAAATATTGTCTAGACCATCCCTGATAGACATTTATCTAACCTGCTCTTAAAAATCTCCAATGATGGAGATTCCACAATCTCCCTAGGCAATTTATGCTAGTGCTTAACCATCTTGACAGGAATTTTTTCCTAATGTCCAAACTAAACCGCCCTTGCTGCAGTTTAAGCCCATTGCTTCCTGTTCTATCCTTAGAGGCTAAGGTGAAGAAGTTTTCTCCCTCCTCCTTATGACACCCTTTTAGATACCTGAAAACTGCTATCATGTCCCCTCTCAGTCTTCTCTTTTCCAAACTAAAGAAACTCAATTCTTTCAGCCTTCTTTCATAGGTCATGTTCTCAAGACCTTTAATCATTCTTGTTGCTCTTCTCTGGACCCTCTCCAATTTCTCACATCTTTCTGAACAACGGTGCCTAGAACTGGACACAATATTCCAGTTTGAGCGCTAATCAGCACAGAGTAGAGTGGAAGAATGACTTCTTGTGTCTGCTCCACAAATACACCTATTAATGCATCCAGAATCACGTTTGCTTTTTTTTGGCAACGGAATCAACACTGTTGATTCATATTTAGCTTGTGGTCCACTATAACCCCAGATCCCTTTTCTGCCGTACTCCTTCCTGCGTCTGATCCCATTCTGTATGGGCTGAAACTGATTGTTCCTTTCCTAAGTGGAGCACTTTTCATTGTCTTTGTTAACTTCATCCAGTTACCTAAGCCATTTCTCCAGTTTTCCAGATCATTTTTGAATTATGACCCTATCCTCCAAGCAGTTGCAATCCCTCCCAGTTTGGTATCATCTGCAAACTTAATAAGCATACTTCTATGCCAATATCTAAGTCATGATGAAGATATGTGAACAGGCGGTTCCCAAAACAGACCCTGCAGAACCCCACTTGTTAAACCTTCGCAGGATTGGGAACCATTAATAACTACTCTCGAGTAGGTTATCAGCCAGTTATGCGCCCACTTTATAGTAGCGCCCATCTAGATGTATTTGCCTAGTTTATTGACAGAATATCCATGCAAGACCCATATCAAATGCCTTATCAGAATGGAGAGGGGAACTAGTGGTGTTCCCCAAGGGTCAGTTCTAGACCAATCCTATTCAACTTATTCATAATGATCTGGAGAAAGGGGTAAAGAGTGAGGTGGGCAAAAGTCTCAAGATACTAAACTACTCAAGAATAGTTAAGACCAAAGCAGACTGTGAAAACTCAAAAAGATCTTACACAAAATGTCAAATGAAATGTTCAACGCTGTAATAAATGTAAAAGTAATGCACATTGGAAAAAATAACTCCAACTATACACAACAATATGATGGGGCTAATTGAGCTACAACGAGTCAGGAAAGAGATCTGGAGTATCCGTGTGATAGTCTCTGAAGAACTGTCCATCGCAGTGTTCAGAGGTGGTCAATAAAGCAACAGATGTTAGGAATCATTAAAAAGGGGATAGTGAATAAGACTGAGAATAATTATTGCCCTTATATAAATCCATGGTACGCCCACATCTCGAATACTGTGTACAGTTGTAGTCTCCTTACCTCAAAAAAGATATACTGCACTAGAAAAGGTCAGAAAGGCAACTAAAAGATTGGGGTTTGGAGGGGTCCCATATGAGGAAAGATTAAAGAGGCTAGGACTCTTCAGCTTGGAAAAGAGGAGAACTAAGGGGGGATATGACAGAGGTCTATAAAATCATGAGTGATGTGGAGAAAGTGGATAAGGAAAAGTTATTTACTTATTCCCATAATACAAGAACTAGGGGTCACCAAATGAAATTAACGGACAGCAGGTTTAAAACCAATAAAAGGAAGTTCTTCTTCACGCAGCGCACAGTCAGCTTGTGGAACTCCTTACCTGAGGAGGTTGTGAAGGCTAGGACTATAACAGCGTTTAAAAGAGAACTGGATAAATTCATGGTGGCTAAGCCCATAAATGGCTATTAGCCAGGATGGGTAAGGAATGGTGTTCCTAGCCTCTGTTTGTCAGAGGGTGGAGACGGATGGCAGGACGGAGATCACTTGATCATTGACTGTTAGGTTCACTCCCTCTGGGGAACCGGCCATTGGCCACTGTTGGTAGACAGGGTACTGGGCTAGATGGACCCTTGGTCTGACCTGGTACAGCTGTTCTTATGTTCTTATGCCTTACTAAAGTCTAGGTATACCACATGCACCACTTCTTCCTTATCCACAAGACTCGTTATCCTATCAAAGAAAGCTATTAGATTGGTTTGACGTGATTTGTTCTTTACAAATCCATGCTGGTTATTCCCTATCACCTTCCAAGTGTTCGCAGATTATTTCCTTAATTACTTCCTTCATTATCTTCCCTGGCACAGTTCTATATGCATTGTACCACAGTTTCTGTCTGCAAGCTTCCTGTATATTTGTCAGTGTTTTAGAGCAGATGATTCACCAACCCTTCTTTATCATTTTTTATCTTGCATCAGCTGACGAGTCAGAATTAGTATAATGCACCATTATCATTTTCAGAACCTAAGTTACAATGACATTGTGAATAATACAAGGAAAAAGGCATTATTTGTATTGAAATGAAGGGTTAGCAGGTAACATCCTAAAGCTCCAGGACAGAAAATTAAAAAACACAGAACAAACAAAAAATTACATCAGATGCTATAACAACCAAATGCAAAATATAATAACCTTGCCTGTGTCATTTTGTATGAACATGAAGGTCCACAGTGTATGTTCTGGCCTGACAGTAAACACTGCTGTTTGCCTTACATCCTTTACAACACCACAGCTCTCATTTCTCTAGCTGCCTGACTTCCTGTCACCACAAATTCGTGGTGCATTACACTGTTCCTCAGGATCACAGCATTTAACTCTGTGAACACATTGGCAGAGCAGGGTCCAACAGCTAGCGCCAGGACATCCATCGTTTTGAGGTCCCTGCTTTTTAAATGAATTCAGTGGAGACCGATCCGTATTTAGCTATTCCTTGCTAAGATCAGACTAAATTTCTTAAAGATCTCAAAATAGAGCTGTAAGGACCAGAAACGTGGTTTGTAGCTAGAATAGGATAGAATTTCTGATGGAGAAAATTTGATACTTTTTAGAAAAAAATAAGAGATATCCATGCACTTCATGAAATAATGAACAGCTTTAAATAACATATGTGCTAAGCCATACTGGTGGCACCTTAGAGACTAACACATTTATTTGAGCATAAGCTTTTGTGGGCTACAGCCCACTTCATCAGATGCATAGAATGGAACATGTAGTGAAGATATATATATATATACATACAGAGAGCATGAAAAGGTGGGAGTTCCCTTCCCAACTCTAAGAGGCTAATTAATTAAGATGAGCTATTTTCAGCAGGAGAAATAAAATGTTGTAGTGATGATGAAGATGGCCCATTTCAGACATTTTGACAAGAGGGTGTGAGGATATTTAACATGGGGAAATAGATTCAATGTGTGTAATGGCTCAGCCATTCCCACTTTTTATTTAAGCCTAAATTGATGGTCTCTAGTTTGCGCATTAATTCAAGTTCAGCAGTTTCTTGTTGGAGTCTTTTTGAAGCTTTTCTTTTGCAAAATTGCCACCTTTAAGTCTTTTACGGAATGGCCAGAGAGATTGAAGTGTTCTCCTACTGGTTTTTGAATGTTATCATTCCTGATATCAGCTTTGTGTCCATTTATTATTCTGTGTAGAGATTGTCCAGTTTGGCCAATGTACATGGCAGAGGGGCATTGCTGGCGCATGATGGAATAGATCACATTGGTAGATGTACAGGTGAATGAGCCGCTGATGGAGCGGTTGATGTGATTAGGTCCTATGATGGTGTCACTTGAATAGATGTGGACAGAGTTGGCATCGGGCTTTGTTGCAAGGATAGGTTCCTGGGTTAGTGTTTTTGTTCTGTGGTGTGCAGTTGCTGGTGAGCATACGTTTCAGGTTGGCAGGTTGTCTGTGGGCGAGGATTGGTCTTGGGAGACATACCTGTGAGAGTGAGGGATCATCTTTAAGGATAGGTTGTAGATCTTTGATGATGCGCTGGAGGGGTTTTATTTGGGGGGCTGAAGGTGATGGCTAGTGGCATTCTGTTATTTTCTTTGCTGGGCCTGTCCTATAGTAGGTGACTTCTGGGTACTCTTCTGGCTCTGTCAATATGTTTTTTTTCACTTCAGCAGGTGGGTACTGTAGTTTTAAGAATGCTTGATAGAGATCTTGTAGGTATTTGTCTCTGTCTAAGGGATTGGAGCAAATGCGGTTGTATCTTAGAGCTTGTCTGTAGACAATGGTTCATATGGTGTGTCCTGGATGGAAGTTGGAGGCATGTAGGTAAATAGAGAGGTCAGTAGGTTTCCGGTATAGGGTGGTGGTTATGTTACCATCGCTTATTAGCACAGTAGTGTCAAAGAAATGGACCACTTGTGTGGATTGGTCCACACTGAGGTTGATGGTGGGGTGGAAATTGTTGAAATCATGGTGGAATTCCTCAAGGGCTTCTTTTCCATGGGTCCAGATGACGAAGATGTCATCAATTTAGCGCAAGTAGAGCAGGGGCATTAGGTGACAGAACTATGCTTCCTTAGCTCTCAAGTCTGCCATGAAAGGATTCATTTAAAAAACCCAGCAGTATTCAAAAATTGCTGGGTTACAGAGTCCTGGCTGAAAAGTACATTCAGTCAATGAGACTGTTTGGGTGATGAAATGCATATTTTGTTTCACAGGGTGAGTATGCTGTCACTCATTGTCCTGCTAACTCAGGGGTGGGCAAACTTTTTGGGCTGAGGGCCACATCTGGGTGGGTAAATTGTATGCAGGACTAGGGCAGGGGGTTGGGGTACAGGAGGGAGTGCAGGATGTGAGAGAGGGTGCGGTGTTCAGGAAGGGGCTCAGGGCAAGGGATTGGGGTAGAGGAGGGGTGCAGGGTGTATGAGGGGGCTCAGGGGTGCAGGAGGGATGCAGAGTGCAGGAAGCGGCCCAGGGCAGGGGTTGGGGTACACAGGGGTACAGGGTGAATCAGGGAGCTCCGGGCAGGGAGTTGGGGTGCAGGAGGGGCGTGAGGTGCAGGCAGGGGGCTTAGGGCAGGGAGTCAGGGTGCAGGAGGGCTTTGGGCTCTGGCCTAAAGCAGTTCCGTGGTGGCAGCAGTGTGCACCGGGGCCAGGGCAGGCTCCCAGCCTGCACGCCCTGTCCCTGGCCCTGTGCTGCTCCAGGAATTTCTGCGGCCCCTGGGGGAGGGGAAGTGGAGGGCTCTGCATGCGCTGCCCTTGCCATGCTTCCAGGTACCTCCCCTGAAGCTCCCATTAGCTATTGTTCCCTGTTCCTGGCCAATGGGACCTGCAGGGGTGGTGCCTGGAGGCAAGGGTAATGCACATGGAGCCCTCTGCCCCTCCTCCCGAGAGCCACTTCTGAGAGCAGTGCAGGGCCCATGGCACCATGGGGAGCAATCCTGCGGGTCAGAGCCAAAGCCCTGAGGGGCCAGATCCAGCCCATGGGCCGTAGTTTGCCCACCCTGTGCTAACTGAATTGTGTGGGTGGAATTTTAAAATTAGCTATAAGGGTTCTGCACCATTTTCCTCATGTAGTTGGATTATGCCTCTTAGTAAAACCACGTGTCAACTTTCTAAGCTGCTTCTGGACTTTTAAATACTATTGGTCTGTGACAGGTTGGACCCCCTGGGATGTCACCTGGTGTGCTGGGTCACTGAGTCAGACTGTTCTGCCAGCCTGGGTCCCCTTTTACCGCTCTTGCTGGGCTAGGCTCTCTGTCAGGATATAGATATTCAGGCCTGCCTGTACAGGCCTGTACTTTAAGAACTTAGGTGTATTTTTATCACTTAGCTAGTTATAGAGCAGGGGTCGGCAACCTACGGCACGCGAGAGCAGCACGCAACTGCCTGCCGCGGTCCCGGCCCTCAGCTCCCCTGCCCACCGCTCTCCCCTGTGGGGGCAGGAGGCAGAAGCTTGGTTCTGCGGCAGCCAAGCTTCTCCCTCCCCTGTTTCTTCCCCCAGCATGGTGCTTTCCTGCCCCGCCCTCTCTCCATCCCTGCACCAATCAGCTGATGGCCCTAGCCAGGGGGCGGGGGAAGCACAGCAGCGTGCACACAGCTCCGTAGAGGAGACAGAGGTGGGGACGGAGCCTTGGGGAAGGGGGTGAAACAGGGCATATCCCTTCCAGGCCCCTGCTGTGAGCTGCTCAGTGCAGGGGGCTGGGAGCAACCCCTATGGACTGAGCACCCCAGCCCTCTGCCCTGACCCCCCACACACACACCCAGCCTTCTGCCCTGCACCCCCCTAGCCCTCTGACCTGACCCCTGAACTCCTCCCACACCCCTACTGCCCTGACCCCTGACACCCTCCCCACACCCAGCCTTCTGCCCTGCGCGCCCCATCCCCCTGCCCTGCCCCCCCCCCACTCAGCATTCTGCCCTGCACACCCTCATCCCCCCCAGCCCTCTGCCCCTGATCCTTGAACCCCTCCACACACCCAGCCTTTTGCCCTGAACCCCCCAGCCAGCACATCCAGCCTTCTGCTCTACATCCCCACAGCCACATCCGTCTGCCCTGAACCCCCCCACGCCCAGCCTTCTGTCCTGCACCCCCACAGCCCCCAGCCCTCTGCCTGTACCCCCGCCACCCCAACACACACCCAGCCTTCTACCCTGTATCCTCACAGCCCCATCCCTCTGCCTTGAACCCCCCACACATCCAGCCCTCTGCCCTAAACCTCCCACACCCCAGCCCTCTGCCCTGACCCTCGAAACCTCCCCTTCTGGGGTCCCGGCTGCAGGCCCTGCTCAGCCCAGTGCTGGCCTAGGTGAACAGAACCCCAGGCTGGCAGTGAGCTGAGCAGGCTGGAGGCGTAAGATCAGCATTTTAATTTAATTTTAAATGATGCTGCTTAAACATTTTGAAAACCTTGTTTACTTTACATACAATAGTTTAGTTATATAATGTAGACTTATAGATAGAGACCTTCTAAAAACATTAAAATGTATTACCGGCACGCAAAACCTTAAATCAGAGTGAATAAATGAAGACTCAGCACAGCACTGCTGAAAGGTTGCCGACCCCTGTTATAGAGGTATAAAATAAAGAATCAAAATCACAGTCCGCCTGTGTATGGGCTGTCTCTCACTAGGATAGTCTGAGGCTGTGTTATTAGGCCAATGCCTTTGGCTAAGCAGCAGAGGCAGCCATAAGCTGGGAAGTGAACAGTCACATCCCCACATTCCAAACCAGTCACATTGAAATAAGGTGGTATTTAAGGAGGGCTGTTAGGAAGATGATCCGATCCTGATAATGCCCATCACCACCAGATAAAGAAACCGATCTTAAGGCAAGAAAACACTTATCAGTGGTTGTGAAACCCGTATTTCTGTGTTGTTTTATCTTTATAGCCCCACTTTTCTATCATTAATCTGTCTGGTTCTCTAATTGTTTCTGTCTAATGTATAATTAATTTTGCTGGTGTAAGTTAATTAGGGTATGGGATGTAATTATGTTACAATATGTTAGGAATAGTTAGATTTCAGTAAAATGATTGGTTAAGGTAGAGCTGAGAATATTACCATATAAACTGGGGTAGCCAGGAAGAACTGATGACCTAGATTAGCTCACTCCCCAACCTTAAATGGGATTTGCATAAGGTGGGAATTTTTGGTTTCCTAATTTGACTCCCCCCTCCCCCAGCTTCTCATGGAAAAAGTACAGAATTCAAGATGGGTTCCAGTATCAGGTGACATGGTCACATGCCGCTGTAGGGCCTCTGTAGCCATTCTTCACAGGCTGACTGTAGTGCTTCCTCACTCTCCCAGTCAGAGGGAGGCCACTCAGGCTAGTCCTGTGGGGTCAGGACCAGAATCTGTAAGACAGGCAAGAGCCCCAGCAGGGCTGCGTGGTTAATAGTCACTACCAGGCTTTAGCCTGGGCTGGGGTAACTCAAGTAGTCAGTCCTTTACCACCATCTATTGGGGCTGGCTGGAGCTCAGGCAGCCAGCAAACAGAACCATCCACAGGTGAGCTGGGCCTGGGCCTGAGTAGGCTCAGGCAGCCAGCAAGCAAAAGAGTCTCTCAGGGCTGGCTGTGGTCTGGCCAGAGCTCAGGGTGCCAGCAAAACAGTCTATAGGTGAGTGGCACAGGAAAGCTCCTCTTCAGAGCTAGACCCTCCTTTCCCTGGGTAGGGGTTCAGCCACCCTGGGGTGGGGTGACGGGGACACAGGCCCACTCTACTCCACCACATCCCAGTCTAGGGTCCTGGCAGAGGCAGAATCGGCTTCCCCACATCAGCAGGGATCCAGCCACAACATGCCAACTGGGCCCCCTCTGGCTCTGCAGCTAGCTGCTCTGGGGCTGCCCTTGGGCCACTTCCAGCCACCCCAGGGTTCGGTACTTGCAGCCTCCAGGCCTCTTGCGGCTTCTTAGGATATATAGCAGCAGGTACTCTGGGCCAGTCCTCATCGGCATCTGGAACAGCCAGGTGTAGGTTCTGCTCAGGGATGCAGGAGAATAGGCAGAGTGTCCTTTTCCTCCACAGCTCTGCCCAACTGTGCTGCGGGGCCAGCCTTTTATACTTCCAACCCCGCCCTGGTACTTCCGGTGAAGAGGGCAGAGTGATCTAGGTTCTGCCCACCAAGGGGTGTGTAGTGCTCCCTCGCTCTCCTCAGCCTCACTACACTGATCCACATGTTCACAAGAAGACTAAGCTCTTTTGCAGTCCATTGTCTCTTGCTGATGGGCTTTTTCTTTGTTGTAGCTGAAGTGTTAGCAGCAGGCATCACCCAAAGTAGCATAGTTGAAATACAGATACATAGTCAATATTCCTAACTTCAGATACAGAAATGATACAGGCATACAAAATGGATAATCACATTCAGTAAATTATAACCTTTCCAATGAGATCTCACATGAACCATCTTGCATAACGTATCTCTCAGTTCATAGACTCAGACTCGTAGGTCAGAAGGGACCAATATGATCATCTAGTCTAACCTCCTGCACAAAGCAGGCCACAGAACCCTACCCATCCACTTTTATAACAACCCCTAACCCATGACTGAGTTACTGAAGTCCTCAAAATTGGGTTTGAAGACCTCAAGCTGCAGAGAATCCACCAGCAAGCGACCCATGCCCCATGCTGCAGAGGAAGGCGAAAAACCTCCAGGGCCCCTGCCAATCAGCCCTGGAGGAAAATTCCATCCAAACCCCAAATATGGAAATCAGCTAAACCCTGAGCATGTGGGCAAGACTCACCAGCCAGCACCCAGGAAAGAATTCTCTGCAGTAACTCAGATCCCATCCCATCCAACATCCCCTCACAGACCATTGAGCAGACTTATCTGCTGATAATCCAAGATCAATTGCCCAAATTAAACTATCCCATCATATCATCCCTCCGATATACTTATCAAGCTTAGTCTTAAAGCCAGTTATGTCATATTCATATAATAATCATATTTTCATAAAGAATATGGAATGACACATCACAAGGGCCAGATCTTCTGATGGTGTAAATCGATGTATCTCCATTGACTTCCTTGGATCTATGCTGATGTACAGCAGCTGGCCCATAACTCCACACGTAACCACCTTATGAAGGATTTTGAACCAGTGTATTCCTGCTGAACATCTTGTAGAACAGCAGTTCATAAGTGTTCTTTTCTCCTTTTAATCTTTACCAAGAATCTGGGAATACCTTTTATTTTCAGACATAGGTGATTCATTCTTGCAAAAAAGGCACTATTGTATGTATCATTTTAAATGAGCTACAAAACCTCTCTCGCTATTATAAGCACAATGAAACCTGCTGGAATCCATCAGAGCCCAGCTTTTAACTAAAACACCTCACACTGTTTTAGAACAAATGAGATTGCCATCCTTTGGCAAATACTGAATTGTAGCTCTTTCCTGCCAGTTACGCACTGACACCTCATCACACCAGCCTGTTTGTCAGGCTCTTGCTAATCTTGTGCCAAAAGGCATTGAAACTCATGCTGTATCAGTGGAGAGAAGATGCAGAGCTTTGCTTGGAAGGCTGGAATACAAACTGTTAATTAGAACGGTTTGAGGCACGTGTGTTCACACATGCTAGATTATAATGATAGGAAGAGATCAGAAGATTTTAAATGTTCTCCTCTAGCATTAGGGTGACCAGATAGGAAGTGTGAAAAATCAGGATGCTTTTTTTGGGGAGTGGGGGAGATGAGGGGGAGGTATAATTGCATATATAAGACAAAGCCCATAATATCGGGACAGCTGGTCATGCTATCCAGCATACTTATTTGTGGTCTACCAATATAATCTGTTTACAGACTAAGGATTTGGGGCTAGATCCACCAAAGAATTGAGGTGCCTTGTGGTGGGGTCTGCAGGCCCCATGCTGAACTAGGGCTGGCAGTAGAGCAATATGGGGTGAGAGGGGCCCCACCCCTGACCAGGTGCAAGGCATGTTCCCAGTGGAGAAACAATTGAAAAGGACACGGGTAGGCCTGGAAAGGGGGACGGAGGTGTATGCTACATCAGGGAGTGAGGCTGATGATGAGAGCTGTGTCAGGAGCAGCTACAGCTTTGTGAAGGCTGCTCTGGCTCAGGAGTTTGGCTATCCTCCCCCACTGCTCTGGGAGCTGAAAGCCTGAGAACAGATTGCTTGAACTAAAAGACTGAGGGGAGTCTGATAAGCCAGCTGCTATGGGTGCCCCAAACTGAGGAGCTCCAAAGTGGATAGCTCAATAATTGAGCTGGGTGGTTTGATAAACCCCAGGCCCTGGGTTGGGACCCCGTGGAGTGGGTGGTCCTTGCCCCACCACAGTCATCTGTATCGGTATAGAGGGTACACTTATAAAGTGGATGACACCAAGCTGGAAGGGGTTGCAAGTGCTTTGGAATACAGGATTAAAATTCAAAATGATCTAGATGAAGTGGAGAATGGTCTGAAGTAAATAGGAGGGAGAAAAATTGTTCTTCTTAACCTCTGAGGGTAGGACAAGAAGCAAGGGGCTTAAATTGCAGCAAGAGAGGTTTAGGTTGGACATTAGG
This sequence comes from Chelonoidis abingdonii, assembly GCF_003597395.2. Taxonomy (NCBI): domain Eukaryota; kingdom Metazoa; phylum Chordata; order Testudines; family Testudinidae; genus Chelonoidis; species Chelonoidis abingdonii. The sequence goes on along the minus strand of NC_133773.1, from coordinate 1,129,693 downwards.
AAAAACTTCCTGTCCGGGTGGTTAAGCACTGGAATAAATGGCCTAGGGAGGTTGTGGAATCTCCATCATTGGAGATTTTTAAAAGCAGGTTGGAAAAACACCTGTCAGGGATGGTCTAGATAATACTTAGTCCTGCCATGAGTTCAGGGGACTGGACTAGATGACCTCTCGAGGTCTCTTCTATCCCTATGATTCTATGAACCTATGGGAGAGCAGTCAAATGCTGGGGTGATTGAGGCTGCCGCTGGAGCTTCCTCTGGGATGACTAGGTTGCCAGAATGACCATTAGACCAGCTGGTCATCGGACCATCCCATACAGACCTAAACCCCAGATTCAGGGGCCTTAGTCTCAGTTCTAGGCTCCCTTTGATCTGCAAAAGCCCCACTTGGCTTCCACCAAATCCTGTAGGTGCCTAAACTCACTCAGCACCTAAACATCCTCTGTAAATGTTCCCCAGATGGTTAAGTTTCTGCCTCTGGGCATGGGCAGTGCGGCTTCCCTTTAGGCATTCAGATGCCAATCTCCCACCTACGCCCTAGCGCAATCCACAAACTCAGAGCACACCAACTGCCTCAAGCCCCATAGGAGGAAAGGTGGTACCACCTGGGATATGGGTGACTGGTTCCAATTCCCTTCTGTCTGTCTGAGGGGTAGGAAGGATTTCATATGGGGAGTCTCCCACCTCTCAAGGGAGGGCTCTAACCACTGGCCGCTGGGATAGTCTGATGTGAGGCTCCCTCCATCTCTCTGGCTGAAACTGTCACGGTGGATAAATACTGAAATAGTCATTGGAGCAGGATGTTTGTAGATCCCTGTCATGGGTTCTACGTGGGGTGCCACCTGGAACTGGAGTACCTCTGAGCCCTCTGACTCACCAGCCTGTGTTCCCTCTTGGCACTGTGCTGCTATGACAGGCTATAGACAGCTCGCCGTCCTACACTTCCACCCTCATCCATATGGGCAGGGACACATCTAGCTGCAGTTGCATGCAGGCTTTGACCAGCCACCGCATGAACCGACAATAGAGAGGCTCCAGACAAAATAACCCCCAGCTTCCCACCTAGGACCCTGGAGCCGTACTGTCCTGCTCGGGTCAAAACCCCTCCAGCATGAATTTATTACTCAGTTTGCATCTCCCTCAATGTGGAGAGGAATGTGCACAATACGCTTGTGGTAAACCAAGCTGAAATTTTCCTCAGACACGTTAGTCAAAGACACACTGATTGAGATTAAACCCCCCATAAAATCTATTTTGTAGATAAAAAACTTGTTTTAAGTGATTATAGATGATGGCAAACAGATCAAAACAGATCACCTAGCAAATAAACAAAACTGCAAACTAAGCCTAAAATACTAGAAAGATTGGATATGCATTAGCAATGTCTCACCCTGATTGATGATACCAGCAGGCTTGCAGCTTCTCAAGGCACAAGTTGCACTTGCTTTGCAGCTTGGGATCCCCACCCCTGTTCCAAGTTCTTTTCTTTTGGAGCTTCTCTCAGGGGGTTATTTGTGGAGGAATGAAGAACACCAGATGATGTCACTCCCTGCCTTATATAACTTTAGCATATGGCAGGAACCCTTCCTTCCAAAAACAGTTCCCAGCATAGTTTGTGGAAAATACAGGTACCCAAAAAGAAGATCAGTGTCATGTGGTCTGGTCACGTGCCTTTGCATGCCCTGCTGGATTATAGCAACCACTACAGGCTTCCTGGAGGTTCTCAGTACGGCTCATTAGCTGGGAGATAAGCTTCTTCTAAGGCCTAGTGTTTGTCCTAATGGCCCATTACCCTGAATAGGACCTTCCCGATCAGCTGTCTGGACTGGAAGCATTTTGCCTAGTGGGTGTTACCAGGTGTAACCACTTTTGAGATACAGATCTCTAGTCAATATTTATAACTTCAGATACAAAAATAATACATGCATACAAATCAGATAACCCTATTCAGCAAATCATATTTCCAGTGACACCTTATGTGAGGTCTTCTTTGGTGTAATTAGAGCTGCAGTTACCAGAGTGCTGGCCCAGCTGCTCTCACCCTGCACTCTGTCACGAAGCCAGACTCTGGCAAAGCCTGAGCCTAGCTAAGCTATGTGATCTGAGGGGTTTCTCTGGGGCCGGCTGAAAACCCAGGGCAAGGGGATTGCTTGGAAAGCTGTGTGAGCACTGGAGAAAGCCTGCAAGCAGTGAGGAGGAAACAGGAGAGAGTGTAGCCCTGAAGGGAAGCAGAGACGGAGCTTCTTGGGCATCTCCTCCTTGCTGGAGGGTCAGGGTTGGAAATGGTGAGCTGGAAACACCAGCTGGTTTGATTCCTGCTGTGTCCAGGGAAGACTGACTGAGAGGTTAACGGGGAAGAATGTTCTCAGAGGAATAATCACAAATTCTTATTTCACTAGTTTAATTTACTAGACAATGGTCACCATTTCTAAACAGCAAATGGCCACTTCATTTCCAGAGCACGTATTCCCAAGGACTGAAGTTCATTTCTATATGAAGGTGGCTGCATTGTTCAGAGCTCCTGCCCTGGATTATAAACCCGTGGTAGGTGTTACTCTTGGTAACAGCACCAGCTGTAAGAAATGTAGTGTCAGCGACTGATGCTGTGTAGGAGGATGCCATAGGCTCCAGGCTCATGCAGAATTACACTGTCAGGGAGTTTGGAGTGTTTAGTTTAGGAATTTTGTGGCAAACAGATTGGGAAGATCATCAGCAGTTATCATCAAATGTTTCTGTTGATACAACATCCTATTTATTCCACATTTTAAAAGAAGCACCACTTAGAGTTTGTAGCATCTGCCATTTGAAACAAAGGATGCTGTTAATTTGCCATGGCAGTCAGGGTTTGCTAAACACCAGCTGAGGTTTTAATTCATCATATGAATATTAGGTATCGGGATGATATAAACAAAACTATCAGCATATTTTTGCAGTCCCATCTCCCTTCCTCTTCATATCATACTGCTCTCCCTTTCTTCCGCACTCCTCAACAGATGTCAGCTGTGATCATCCAGGAAGACAGATGAACAGCTCCCTGACTCATCTGTCTGACCAAATACCCTGTAAAATGCATTGCATGTAGCCCCATAGTCGATCAGTCCTCCTGGCCCTGTCTGCACTACCCTAGAACATACATGGTTCCTTCCTCACTCTGAACTTTAGGGTACAGATGTGGGGGATCTGCATGAGAAGCTGTCATAAGTAGATAGGTAAGGGTTAATTTTCTTTTACCTGTAAAGAGTGACAAAGGGGGAACCAAACACCTGACCAGAGGACCAATCAGAAACCTGGATTTTTCTTCTTCGAGTGCTTGCTCATATTCATTCCAAGTAGGTGTGCGCGCGCCACGTGCACGTTCGTCGGAAGAATTTTCCCCTAGCAACACCCGGCGGGTCGGCAGGCGCCCCCTGGAAGTTATAGCTCACCCAGGCTCACTCAGGAAAGTGGGGGAGCTGGGATGAGCTAGGAGGCCCAGGGTCTGGGTCTTGGAGGGTCCCCCAAGGAAAGGTTGGGTGACTCGGGTGACCAGGGACCCTAAAATCCTGGTTGGTT
>NC_133773.1:1099627-1117480 GCF_003597395.2 Chelonoidis abingdonii | reverse complement strand
CGTGGCGCCTTTGCGGCACCGTATATATGCCCCTGCCGACCCCGGCCGCCTCCTCAGTTCCTTCTTACCGCCTGTGTCGGTCGTTGGAACGTGGAGTGCGGCTTAGCTGACCTCCACATCCTAGCGTTTCACCCGTTCTACATAGTCTTAGTTAGTTAGTTGTGTTGGTAGTTGTTAATAGTTAATAGTTCTAAGTATAGTTTGTTAACGTAGTGTATATAGTTAGTGGGCTGAGGTATACTCTCTCTCGCCCGCTCCGGGACCAGGCTCATGCCGGCTCTCCCGGCTTCAAGCAGGGCTCGGCCTGTCGTCGGCCGATGCCAACGGGAGACCCCACGATCGTTGCCTCAAGTGCCTGGGGGAATCCCATCTGACGGAGAAGTGCCGCATCTGCAAGTCCTTCAAACCGCGGACAAAAAGAGGGACTCCCGTTTAAAGCAGCTCCTTATGGAGGCCGCCCTGACTCCGGCAGGTCCGGCACCGACCGCACCGGCACCGAAACCACGTTCTCGGCACCGGGATGAGCGGTACCGCCACAGCACCGCGACCATAAGTCCTCGTCTAGGCAGCCAGCCCGCGCGCTCGCTTTCACCTCGGCCGAAGAAGGCGAAGGCTCCTGCGGTCGCGCCTCCGGAACCGCAGTCCGAGCCAGGAAAGCCGTTGCCGGCACGCACCACGTATCTGCCCCGGCACGCGCTTCCTGTACGTCACCCGGCCGGCAAGGGCCGTTCAGCGTCCGGTGCTTGAAGCTCCCCGGCAGCGTGCCGTGGTCAGCTCATGATACACAACTACGCGGAAACCTTCACGACGGCGCGGGACCTGATAGCGCTCACTTTGAAGCCTCCCTGCCTCAGCCCCCGGCACCGCCGTGCGGGGCGCTTCTCCTCTATGGGAAACCACGATGCTTCCAACCTCATCTCTGGGCAGCACCGGAGGCGCCGTCCCGTCGAGATCTCGGCACCATCCCGCTACCCTGCATTCGCCATTCGACGCCGCTCGCGTCCCGGCACCGATCCTACTCTCTGGCGCCGTCGTTCACCGCGCACCCGGTCCAGTCCCGAATCTACAGATTGCGCTCAGACGTCGCTCTGGCTCTCGCACCGCTTCCGGACGAAGTCCATCATTACCGTCGAGGCCGCACCGATCTGCCGGTCGACCTGCCGGCACCGCTGGTCGTAGTCCCGTCCCGATCTCGCAAAGCCGGTTCGACTCCCACCTGTTCCCCGTCACCGACCGTCTCTCGGCACCAGATCCTCCGGTTGTGCTGCCCCGCGCTTGCCTTCCAGACACCCTATCCGCTCTCCGCGACCAGGACACGTTCGCTCTATGTGGTTGGGCCAGAGATCCGACCAGCCCCAGCCAGTGGTCCTTCTGGACGCCTTGGATACCATTCAAGCCCAAGCGATCCTTTCCCACTGGCGAGATCTGCTGGTGCAGCTCGGTGCCAGAGCCACCATCAGCGGTTCCTCCCCGGCAACCATTGATGTTGCCGAGACAGGACCAACAGAGCACCCTCGAACCGAGCATCCTCTGATCAGCAACCTGCAGGGGAGCCCCTGGTCCCCGGTCTTTCCTCCTCCTCCTCCCCAGATGAGCAGGTGGCGGGCACTTCGACCTCTGCCCGCCCCTAATTGACCTTCCGTTCATCAAGATTGCCTCCGCAAGTGGCTTTACGATTAATACTACAAGCGGAGGAGGTCCGGGAATTGAGTCCTGTATGACATCTCTCATCCGAACACCAACGAGGGTCGCCTTGCCCTTCATACGAACTATTCAGGCCAAAGCAGAGTCTATGGGACCCCAGCATCGATCCTCCGACGGGCCAGAGGCGTGGAGAGAAAGTACATGTACCCTCTCAGGGGTACGACTACCTGGTACACCCATCCTCCTCCTTGCCTCGTCTGGTCGTCCAATCCGTGAGATGAGAGGGAGCTCATGGCCAACAGCCCCCGCCCCCAAAATCGCGTGAGGCTAAACGTGATGGGACCTGCCTGGGCCGTAAGATTTACTCCGCTGGGGTCTCCCAGTTACGTGTCGCCAAAACCAAACAAGCGCTGCTAGGCACGATATGATTTTAATACCTGGTCAACCATGACAAGTTTACTGAACTGGTCGCCGGTAGACTCCCGCCCTGAGTTCAAAAGTCTCCTGGAAGAGGGCAAGGAAGACTCAAAGGACAGCCTTACAGGCTGCGCTCGACGCCGCAGACTCAGCAAGCTAGAAACCAATTCACGTCGGGCGTACCATGAGACGATTTCCTTGGTCAAGTCCGGCTTACCTCCGCGGAGCTGCAGCATACCATACAGACCTCCTTTTGAAACGGGCAGGGCCTGCTTCTCGAAAGAAGACTGGACCCAAGGGCAAAGCCTTAAAGCATAACCGCATATTAATAGGCGCTCCCTGGGCATGCACACGACGCCGACGCAGCGGAGTCTTTCGGCATGCAACTCCAGCCCTTATCCCCACCACGCCCCCGCCAAACTTCAACAGACGGCGGGACGGGTGAACCGCAACCGCCGTTGGCTTCCCAAGGCGGGCAAAACAACCCGTACCGCCAAACACCAGCGGGACGAAGCAAAACTTTTAGAAGGTGCCACAGAGAGCAGTAGCACCCAGTTCCCTTCCCAGCTCCTCTTCTCTTTTTCCAACCGCCTTTTCGCCTTCCTCCCGGCGTGACCGGAATAACTCAGACCAAGGGTCTTGCGCACGTGGAGTTTGGTTTACCATCTCCATTTATTTCGCCTCACCGCCCACCCACCCTCCCGTCCCTCTTCAGGACCCGCTCTCACAGCACTCTTGCAGGAGTGGCCTCACGCTTCTCGAACATCGGAGACGTAGAAGAGGTCCTCATGACCCAAGAGGCCGGGTTTTACTCCGCTATTTTTTTAATCCCCAAGTCGAGGAGTCTCCGTCCCATCCTAGGACCTCCGCGGACTCAACGCCTTGTAAGGAAGTTACATCGCATGGTATCCTGGAGGTCCTCTCCCTTCCCTGGTTCCGGGAGACTGTCCTCCTGGGTGGTGGCAGCGAGATAAGATCCAAGCTGGGTATAAGCTTGGGGGAGGTTCACAGTAAACACTCAGATTTTGAATGCTAAGTCCAGATTTGAGACAGACATTTACCACAGAGGCTCTAAGCTCAATTACCAGCTTTCATCTGGTCTGGCTGCCACCACTCGCAAGCACTACTTCCCTTCCTTGGGTAGCCTTGAGAGACTTCACCAATTTCCTGGTGAACACAGATCCAACCCCCTTGGATCTAAAAACAAGGAAAAATCAATCAGGTATTAAAAAAAGACTTTTAATTAAAGAAAAGAAAGGTAAAAGAAAACCCTCTGGGAGAGATTAGCATACCAGCTACTCTTACAGACAACAGATTCCAAACACAGAGGATGTTCCCCTGGGCAAAACTTAATTACACCAATGAAAATACCTAAATACCCAATCTGATTTTTCCTCTAATTGCACAAGACAAACTACAAAGAAATAAACAGAAACCTATTTATTTCCTTCACTAAAACTTACTAGTCTGATAAGAGGCTGGTTCCTTGATCTTTTTCACTCTGGCTGAAACTGAAACTGACTAAACAAAGGAAACTTCCCTCCTTCCTTTTGAAACATCTTGTTCCCCCATTGGTTTTTCTGGTCAGGTGTCAGCTAGGCTAGGTGAACTTCTTAACCCTTTACAGGTAAAAAAGGCATTAACCCTTAACTATCTGTTTATGACAGACATGTACACTACCGTGTAAAAGGGAACCTCAGAGCTGGACAACCTTTGAAATTAAAGCCAGCTTCCAGCTTCATCTGGATAGGAGACGTTTCCCCTTCCCCTTGGATGAGGACTAGATACAGTGATCACTGATTCACCAGCTCTGGATTAGATCCCTGCATCTGGAAGTGAAGTGGAGGCATTGCAGGAACTCCCGGAATACATCGCCCCTGCTGGCTACCACTTAGCTTCCACTTCCAGTTCAAGACCTCGATTCTGAACATCAGCAGCAACAATGGGTGAAACCTAACTACATCAGTGACCATATCGCCATCTGTGACCTGTCAAGATGGCTGTGTTGTCAAAACAATGTATCATTCACAGCCCAGGATGAAGCATGTGAGACCCAGATGCCAAGAGCTCTTGGTAGAAGGGTTCTGGCTGTGGAATTAGCTCCCAAACAAAATGAGACTAATCCACTTACAGGGCATGCTGCAAGACCTTCCTTCAAAAAATAGCTTTACACAGTGTATACAGAAAGAGCGAGAGCAGGGAGCTCCATGAATGCGGTCGGAGCTGGCCATGCAGATATCATGTACCTGGGAAGACTTAGATACTTCAGCAGTGGATGCTGTGGAAAAACCATAGAGAGACCGTTCTACCAGTTATAAAACAAGACGCTGCTTTGTCTTTTATTTTTGTGACAGTTACCAGTGCTTCAGCTATATGTGTTAGAAGCCAAATGCTGAACAGGAGGAAATGGAAAGAACAGAACAAGTTATCTATTTTGTGTTCATGTTATTTTTCTAAAAATTACATTGCTCACTTTTGCCATAAATAGGATAAACCTCAGAAGATTAAAATAATGTGTTGGTGACTGCACAGGTCAAATCCTGGCTTTATTAACACTCCCGTTCATCAGCTGCTAGACTGAAAAATAAATGAAAACAAAGAATACCGGGACTGTGACTTGCTTTAGCCAAGAGAGAACTAAGCTGATGATTGCTGATTCAGAACAACGAGTGAAGGCTCTGTAACTGCAGGACATGAACAGAAGAGGTTGCTTAAAAGTCTAAGTGAAAGAAGAACTCTGTAAGCAAGTTAGAGAGTAGTGTTTGGAAAAGCGCTTTCAGAATGACTCAGAAGAGCGATCTCCCAGGGCACTGGAGCTTGCCGGAGGGAAGAAGAGATGATGTTTTTTCTCCTCTGCTGAGGTCAATTATTCACCATCTTGAAGTACGACAGCAGCCTTGGGAAGTTGTTTTTGGCTAGAATACTTCTGGACTTTGCTGTTTCTGAAGAACTTTTGCAGTCTGCCTCACTGCTTCTCCCAAGATCTTTCTGAGAGGGCTGAATACTGACTACTACAAGGCTCTTTAATCTGTCAGAGAAAGAAGAACAACCACCAGTGGCTGGAAGTTAAAGCCAAAGACGTTCAAATTAGAAATAAAGCCCACATTTTCAACAGTGACGGTGATCAACCATTAGCTCAAACTGCCAGGTCTGGTGGTGATTCCATCTCTTGAAATCTTCAGATCGAGACTGGATGTGTTTCTGGAAGGTGAAATTCTCTGGCCTGTCTCACTCAGGAGGACAGACAAGATGATCTGATGGTCCCTCCTGGCTTTATAGTTTGTACATCCATGTCAAATGCAAAAGATCTGAATAGTCCCAACACACCCGTGCGCTTTCCTTCTCTTCCTCAGAGCACGCGCAGGTTAGACCCAATTGCCCGAGCTCCCGCCCAGCTCCTGTGCAAAGGCCACGTTGGTTTGGAATTGCAACATAAGGATTCGGGGAAAGCTTTTAGAACCAGTGCTGCATTGGCATGAGGGATGCATGGGGCAGGGCAAGGGTGAAGTGCAGCAAGTGAAGTGCAGCGGCTGGAGGCTTTATAACTGCAGAGGCCAGGAGCAGGCACAGTGAGCCAAAGTGGGTGTATTTCCATTGGTCCTGTGAGTGCTGAGGGGAGCATGTGCTTGCTGCACTGTTAGAAAGAGCCAATATGTGCTAACTGCACACCAGGGCAGCCGGCATGTCTCTTGCTCTGGCCTGGAGAGAGCAGGCTGTGCCCCAGCCCATGCAGACATGCCTGCTCTGGTCACTGAGTGGTCGTGTAATAGCAGGCCAGGCCGACACACTCTGGCTGCCTTTGCACAGATGCATGAGGACACTCCTCGAGCCCTGTCTGCCAGATGTTGAGCCGTACCTTTTAATGGAATGCCTTATCCTCCTGTTTCATCAGAGAGCTGCACGAACCCCTCTGTAACAGTGCTATTGCAGAGCTGGGAGCGAACCATCCCAGCAGGGTGGTGTTTAACCAGTCCTGCTTCATCCAGGGTGCTGGCGTAGTAATGTGCTTAGCCTCAGCTCTCACAACATACTACAGAGCAAGGCAGACATTCAGAACACTGTCCTTCATTCAGGTGCCTAATGAGCAGCATTTGCAATCGCTTAAATCAGCCTTGGAAAACTACTGTTGAGGTTTACTGACCAAGGCAAAAAAAGCCCCTCCCTGGCCCTTTCCAGGATGGTGACTGTGAAAAAACTAAGCATACTGTACATACCTGCCCAAAAAACTGTTATGCCCACAGGTGAGTGGGGGAGGAGAATGTTTACATGATGAGCTCCTACGGATGGGGGCAAGGGCTCACTCTTGCTTTATGTTTGCACAGTTGGTGCTACTGTGATACAAATAAATACAAATTGAAGAGTAATGGGTTAGGTACACAATGCAGTCTTGAGCAACAGAATCACTGCGCACAGCATCAGCTCATAGTAATCTAAAGAGAACCAATGACCACATTTGCTTTCCATAAGATGTAGAGTTGCAAGAATAAGCTGTGCCTGATTTCTATAAGACACAACAGTATTCTAGCATCTAGAGAGCAAACACATGCTGCAAATACCTGGCTTAACCTCCAAATGGTAATCATGTCATGAGGTGAAAATCAAGGTCTAGCTACGCTAGGACAAGATTAGCTACATTAAATCAAGCACAATTAATGCTAATACACCGCTCCCATCACCAGTGCTCCCTAATTTAAAATCCCCTTTTGTGGATGTCTAGACTCAAGCAGGATATCAGCTCAGCCATCGCTGAGTATTTGACTCAAACACCGCTATCTAAATAGATGAGGCCTCTTCTCCTGTAGCTCATTTTATAGACAAATTTGTATGTGGTGGAGTTGCTCTTTTTCCAGAGTTTCATCGATTTTTAAAGCCAGAAGGGACCATTATCTGGTCATCTGATGTGACCTCCAGCCGAACACAGGCCAAAGAATGTCACTCTGTGATTCCTGCATTGTGCCTTGTAACTTGTAACTGAACTAGCTTATTTCTTTTACAAGGACATCCAGTGTTGGTGGATGTGATGGAGAATCCACCACATCCCTTGACAGGTTGTTCCAGTGATTAACTACCCACCCCGTTATACATTTGTATCACATTTCTACCTTGAATACTGGTGACTTTTTAATTTGGTGTATTTTGCAGAGGAAGTGTTTCAGATGATAGCAGTATTTCTCAATGTTTTAACATGAGTTAGTCAATAGAGTTGCTATGTTACCTGTCATTCTACGCTAACATTTGGTAGGTCAGAAGTGAATCTGACTCTAAGTCACTACGTCCAGATGCACAATAAAATCAAAGTTATAAAAATATATTTTATGCTTAGGTAAGTGCAGCACTGTCTTGGAGAAGGCATGTCAAGATGATGTAAATACAGATATACTCTGCTTCAGTTAAAGTGGGTGTTTTCATGTGTTGGTTAGGAATTATTACTAACACAGTGGAAGTTCAAAGGAAAAAGATGACGTCTCTGTAAATTCCGTCTAATGCATTCTGTCGGTCACAGAACAGGGTTCATGGTATGTTGCTTTTTTTTTTTTTCAGCTTCTCCTTCTGTTGATAACCTTTTAATCCCAAGCTTTGTGCTCTTCATTTCTTATCAGCAATGCATATCCATCTGCCTTCCAAGGGAGCTATGACTCATGCCTGACTCATAGTCACTGGAGCAGAGCTGCAACCTTTACTTCATTTCCTGGGAGAACCATCTATTACATTCAACATGGACGATTCGGCATTTCTCACTGTCGTTTACAGATGAAGGCATTTGTGATTGGCTGAGGCTGGATCAACTGACTCACTGCAATGAATGGAAAATAAATCTCTTACGGCAATTGAGCTCCTCATCAGAGGAGCTGCAACACTTCCTTCAGAAGCACAATTTAAAGTCAGTGATCAATCTGTCCCCTGCAGAAGAAGCAGATGGCAAGTGTCATGGTCTTCAGGAGCACCTAGCTTCACTGCCCCATGCCTCCTTTTCTTATCATTGGTGTGTGACTTAGTAAGATAAGCCTGAGTATGTGTATTTTTATAGAACAATTCTACGTGTTCACAGGAAATGCTGCAAGTGAAAATTGTCACTGTTCCTTGCTGGCTGAATGATTGGCTGCAACCAGTCACTTTAAATTGATTTGCTCACATCCATCTGCTGTAGAAGTTCACACCAACTGAATAAAGGGCATTTCAGACTTCCCTCTCTGCATAATACTGCATCTATCGATAGCTAAGTTACCTTAACATTGCTGTGAAAACAGCAGTTTTACAGGTCTTCCCTCTGACAATGGCTTTCCATTTAGGGATCACAAGAATGGCCCATATGGGGTCAGACCAAAAGTCCATCTAGCCAAGTATCCTGTCTTCCAAAAGTAGCCAGAAGCATCAGAGAGAATGAACAGAACAGGGCAATTATCGAGTGATTGATCCCCTGTTCTCCACTCCCAGCTTCTGGCAGTCAAAGGGTTAGGGACACCAAGAGCATGGGGTTGCGTCTCTGACCATTTTGGACCTATCCTCCATTAATGTATCTAATTCTTTTTTTAACCTAGTTATACTTTGGCCTTCACAACATCACATGGCAATGAGTTCCACAAGTTGACTGTGCATTGTGTGAAGCAGTACTTCCGTGTTTGTTTTAAACCTGGTGCCTATTAACTTCATTGGGTGACCCCTAGTTCTTGTGTTATGTGAAGGGGTGAATAACACTTCCTTATTCACTTTCTCGACACCAGTCATGATTTTGGAGACCTCTTTCATATCCTCCCTCAGTTCTCTCTTTTCTAAGCTGAACAGTCCCAGTCTTTTTCATGTCTCCTCACATGGAAGCTGTTCCATACCCCAGTAATTTGTGTTGCCCTTCTCTGTACCTTTTCCAATTTGAGATGGAGCCACCAAAAGGATATGCTGTATATAAGGTAAACACACCCCATAGATTTATATAGTGACTATGATTTCTGTCTTATTATGAATCCCTTTAACATCGATGGCCACTGCACAGTGAGCAGATGTTTTCACAGAACTATCCATTTTGACTGCATGATCTCTTCCCTCAGTGGTAACAGCTAATTTAAACCCCATCATTTTGTAGGTAGAGTTGAGATTGTTTTCCAAGGTACATTACTTTGCATTTATCAACACTGACTTTCATCTGCCATTTTGTTTCCCAGTCACCCAGTTTTGAGAGATCTTTGTAACTCTTGGGAGTCAGCTGTGGACTTAACTATCTTGAGTAATTTAGTATCATCTGCAAACTTTACCACCTCCCTGTTTACCCCTTTTCCCGGATCACTCATAAATACGTTAACCAGCACAGACATCTTGCAGGGAGTGGTCATCAGGGCTGGCTCTAGGTTTTTTGCCACCTAAGGAAAAAAAAACCAACCTCCGGGAGTGCAACCGCCGAAGCACAAACAAACAAACAAACCAAAGGGCTGCTGGAATGCTGCCCCTGAAATTGTGTCACATGTGCTTGGTTTGCTGGTGCCTGGAGTGGTCATGGGGAAGACAGAAGTGAGCAGCATTAGTTAGCTCTGTACAATACTCATTCACTGGTCCTAGTACAGATCCTTGGGGTACTCTGCTATTTACCTCTCTCCACTGTGAGAGCTGGCCATTTATTCCTATCCTTGTTCCCTATTAACCAGGTACTGATCCATTAGAGGATCTTCCCTCTTGTCCCATGAGAGCTTACTTTGCTTAACAGGCTTTTGTGAGGGACCTTGTCAAAGGCTTTCTGAAAATCTCAATACACTGTATCCACTGGATCACCCTTATCCACGTTTGTTGACCCCTCAGAGAATTCTAATAGATTGGTGAAGCATGATTTCTCTTTATAAAAGTCGTGTTGACTCTTCCCTAATCAATCATGTTCACCTATGTGTCTGTGTTTTTTACTATAGTTTCAACCAATTTACATAGTACTGAAGTTAGGCTTACTGACCTGTAATTGTAAGTATTGCCCAGGAGCCTTTTTTAAAAATTGTTGTTATATTACCTATCCTCCAGTCATCTGGTACAGAGGCTGATTTCAATGCTTTTGGGAGAATATCATCTGGGCCTGGTAAATATCAGAGGGGTAGTCATGTTAGTCTGGATCTACATGGGAGGTAGACTTCCTAGACACCACGGTACAAATAAGTGATCATCACATTAACACCACCCTATACCGAAAACCTACTGACCGCTGTGCCTACCTTCATGCCTCCAGCTTCCATCCCGGCACACCACATGATCCATTGTCTACAGCCAAGCACTGAGGTACAACCGCATCTACTCCAACCCCTCAGACAGAGACCAACACCTACAAAATCTCCACCAAGCATTCTCAAAACTACAATACCTGCACGAGGAAATAAGGAAGCAGATCAACAGAGCCAGACATTGTACCAGAAGCCTCCTACGCAAGACCAAACCCAAGAAAGAAACCACAGGACTCCACTGGCCATCACATACAGTCCCCAGCTAAAACCCTCCAACGCATCATCAGGGATCTACAACCATCCTGGACAATGATCCCACACTTTCACAGCCTTGGTGGCAGCCAGTCCTCGCCCACAGACAACCTGCCAACCTGAAGCTATTCTCACCAGTAATGCACACTGCGCCATAGTAACTCTACTCAGGACCATCCATGCAACAAACTCGATGCCAACTCTGCCCACATATCTACACCAGCGACACCATCACAGGACCTACCAGATCAGCCACACCATCACGAGTTCATTCACCTTCACGTCCACCAATGTAATATATGCCATCATAAGCCAGCAATGCCCCTCTGCTATGTACATCAGCCAACTCGAGAGAGTCCCTACGGAAAAGGATAAATAGACACAAATCAGATATTAGAATGGTAATATACAAAAACCTTTGGAGAACACTTCGTCTCCCTGGACACACAATAGCAGATCTAAAGGTAGCCATCTTGCAGCAAAAGACTTCGGGAGCAGACTTCAAAGAGAAACTGCTGAGCTTCAGTTCATCTGCAAATTTGACACCATCAGCTCAGGATTAAACAAAGACTGTGAAGATTTGCCAACTACAAAAGCAGTTTCTCCTCCCTTGGTTTTCACACCTCAACCGCTAGAACACGGCTTCATGCTCCCTGATTGAACTAACCTCGTTATCTCTAGCCTGCTTCTTGCTTGCATATATATACCTGCCCCTGGAAATTTCCACTACATGCATCCGACGAAGTGGGGATTCACCCACGAAAGCTCATGCGCCAAAACCTCTGTTAGTCTATAAGGTGCCACAGGACTCTTTGCTGCTTTTGTCAATTTAACTTTATCAATTTGTTATAAAACTTCCTTTAGAAACACCTCAATCTGGGACAGTTCCTCAGATTTCACCTAAAAAGAATGGCTTAGGCGTGAGAATCTCCTTCACATCTTCTGCAGTGAACACTGATGCAAATAATTCATTTAGCCTCTCCATAATGGCCTTGTCTTCTCTGAGTACTCCTTTAGCACCTCGATTGTCCAGTGACTCCACTGATTGTTTTGCAAGCTTCCTATTTCTGATGTACTTACAAAAACTCGCAGCATTTCTTTTTATCATTTACTCATTGCTCTTCAAATTATTTTTTGGCCTGTCTAATTATACTTTTACATTTCACTTGCCAGAATTTATGCTCCTTTCTATTTTCCTCAGTAGGGTTTGACTTCCAATGTTTAGATGGCTTTTGTATCGCTAGCCATCCGTTTTACTATTTTGTTTAGCCATCATGGCTTTTCTTTATTTGTTGGTCCTCTTACTATTTTCTTTTATTTGGAGTTTACAATTACTTTACTCTCTATTAATGGTGTTTTTTTTAAGTTTCCATGCAGCTTGCAGACATTTCCCTCTTGTGACTGTTCCTTTTAATTTCCATTTAACTAGCTTCCTCATTTTTGTACAGTTCCCCTTTTTTGAAGTTAAATGCTAGTGTGGTGGGTTCTGTTTTGGTTTTGGTGGAGTCCATCCTTCCTGTATAAGGTTCTCCTTTCGCGAAAGGTTCCCCAGTTCCTAATAAACCTAAATCTCTCCTCCCAACGCTATCATCTCATCCAGGCATTGTGACAGTAATTCTGCCTGTCTAACTGGCCTGCACATGGAACTGGAAGCATTTCAGAGAATGCTAATGTGGAGGTCTTGGACTTTGTTTTCTTACCTAGCAGCCTGAATTTGGCCTCCGGGATCTGTTTTCCAGATTGAACTAGGTGTATCCCAGCCAGGTTCCTAACTAAGCACCTGGGGTTTCTTAGTGGGGACATCCTGGCCAAATCCCATTCCTCCCACAACACAACAGCCCCACGAGTCTACTAGCCTGAGTCAGATGAGCAGGATTTGGCCATTAGTTACTTCCCATTTTCTGGCCTTGGATATAAATGCACAAGAATCCAGCTACTGGCTGCCAGGAGAGCTCCCACATATTGCTAACATCAGGGAGCTGAACAAGTGCAGCAGCAATGAGAAACCTGTGAGAAAAGTTCCTAGCATGGCAAAGGCTGGCAAGGGAGGAATGAAGCCCGCTGATGGATTGCCAGCATATTGCAATTCACTGACTGATAGCTTTAAATTGCTTTCCTGCCACTTCATTGCTATTAACTGGAGTGCTGCCAGACCTACACTGCTGAGTGCTGTAATCACCTCTACTGCCGGCTGCTCCCTCCTGACTTTCTCCCTATGGCCGGGTACTGTTCTTCTTCAGCGCTTGTACAGCGTCTGTGAGCAATGCCACTGGGGAGACCCTCCTGACCCCCTTGCCACAAGCCGGGGCTTTATAGCCCCCGCACAGCCCATGGTTTGGGTTCTTTGGGATTTATTGCAGTGGCATCGCAAGGCTGCAGCCAGATTAGGGTCCCATTGTGCTAGATACTGTACAACCCCAGAACACATGATAGTCCCCAGTAAATGTGAACAGTGCTATCAACTCTCGCAATTTTATCCTGTTTTCATAAAACCTCAGCTCCTGGAGCCAAGTGAGAATGTTTCTAGCTCTCCTGGCTCCAGAGAAATCTTGCCAATATGACCCAAATGCACTCGCAAGGCTTGTGGTGGTGTTGATACTACAGAGGAGTTAATAATATTAGGGTTTGAGACTGTCAGCGGAGGGGGTGAAATCTTAAAAGAAAAGAGAAATGTGGACACAGAGAGGCAAATGGGTGTTTCTCAGCTGAGGGTTCAGGCATTTCGGCACAGGCTCCATTAGTGTGCTGTGCAGAGCGGCACTTCTCCCTGATACAGAGTCAGCCCCTGTCATAAATGGATAGGTAAGGTAAGGGTTAAGTTTCTTTTACCTGAAAAAGGTAAACCGAACCACCTGACACAGGGACCAATCAGAGAACTGGATTGTTTTAAAGTCAGGGCGGAATTGTATACTCGGGGTCTTTGTTGTTTTCTTAGCTATGAGGAAACAAGTCTTCTTTCTAATTCTCTCCTAATACTTCTTCTAAACATCTGTAAGTACCCAGGAAACCGCAAAGTAATTCAGCTATTGATGGTCTTTGGGGTGTATTTTACCTGTATGTTAATTTGTTTGTGCTGGTTTAATTGGGCTATCTTTTAAATCAGACTTTTCTTTATATTTTCTTATAAGCAGAGGCCTGTATTGAGTTCTAATGCAAGATGATTGTTTAATTTTCTTTCTTTTTTTCTATAAAGTTTTCTTTTAAACCTTGTGAAAGTTCTTTTCCTAGGGAAGCAAAGGGAAAAGCCAGGCTTGTGGGCTATTTTCCTATTGGGTCCAGGAAAGAGCAGACTACGGGGAAAGAGACGAAAATTTTCTCTTGTTTCTGGTGGTTTACAGTTTTCCCTCATTCCTGGAGCAAGGGGGTGGCAGAGCCCAGCTGTGGGTATTTTTGCATTCTCCATTGTCCTGAGGAAGCAGAAAAGCTGGTTTCTTGGGTCACACAGGTTAGCGCGGGCAAGCCTGATAAGGAGGGAAGGGGTATTTTCCCTGCTTTTAGCATCAAGGGATTGGGAATCTGGGTGTCCCACCAAGGGGGGTTGGGGACACCAGAGGAGGAAAGGGGGATCAGGCCCATAGGATTAATCCTGATCTGGTGGCAGCGAGATATCCAAGTGGTAGTGAGCTTGGGGGAGTTTCAGGTAAGCCCCCAAATTGGACGCAAAAGTCCAGGTTTGGACAGACCAGATTGATGGACACTAAAGTCCGGTCTGGGACTGGACGGCTAGATTACCACAGCCCCACAGCTCTCAAGTGCAGGCATGGAAGAAGCCGGCAGCAGGCAGCATCAGTGGGGCTTTAAGCTGTTCCAGTAGGAAGGTTTCCAGACTAGCTGTGCTTCTTCATCACCCAGAAGGTGTCTTAAACTCATTTCTAGTTCCTCTTTCTTCCTGAGAGCAGTGCAGGGACCAGCTTTTGTTCAGAGTTCGTGTGTATGCACAGCACCTCACACATTGGGACCTTGGTCCACGACTGGGATACACCAGTTCTGGGCACCGCATTTCAAGGAAAGATTGTGGAGAAATGGAGAGGGTCCAGAGAAGAGCAACAAGAATTAAATTAAAGGTCTTGAGAACATGACCTACAAAGGAGGCTGAAAGAATTGGGTTTGTTTAGTTTGGAAAAGAGAAGACTGGAGGGGGACATGATAGCAGTTTTCAGGTATCTAAAAGGGTGTCATCAGGAGGAGGGAGAAAACTTGTTCACCTTAGCCTCTAAAGATAGAACAAGAAGCAATGGGCTTAAACTGCAGCAAGGGAGGTTTAGGTTGGACATTAGGAAAAAGTTCCTAACTGTCAGGGTGGTTAAAGACTGGAATAAATTGCCTAGGAGGTTGTGGAATCTCAATCTCTGGAGATTTTAAGAGTAGGTTAGATAAATGTCTATCAGGGATGGTCTAGACAGTATTTGGTCCTGCCATGAGGGCAGGGGACTGGACTTGATGACCTCTCTTCCAGTCCTTGAGTCTATCTCCTAGAACTGGAAAGGACCTTGAAAGGTCATTGAGGCCAGCCCCCTGCTTTCACTAACAGGACCAAGTACTGATTTTTGCCCCACATCCCTAAGTGGTCCCCTCAAGGACTGAGATCACAACCCTGGGTTTAGCAAGCCAATGCTCAAACCACTGAGCTATCCCTCCCTGACATGGCATCCTGAGAGGTGCCCGTATCAGAGACATTACAGAGGGATTGCCAGGGATCATCCAGCCTTCTGACTATAACCCCATTCTGCTCGTCCATGCGGGCAATAATGATCCTGGTAGGTGTGACCCTGAGCAGATCAGAAATGACTACAGGGCTCTGAGAATAAGGGCGAAGGAGCTGGGGCCCCAGACACACACACCCTGAAGGTGACTGCATGGCTGCACAGTTGATGTTGCCAGGAGGGCTTTGTCTTTTGACCATGGGATGCTGTTGTGAGATGAAGGATTGCGGAGCAGAGACGGGAAAAGTATCTTCAGATTCAGACTCACCTAGTGAGGCAGGCTTTAAATGAGGTTTGACACACAGAGCCATAACTAGGCATTTCAGCACCTGGGACAATCAAGCATTTTTATACCCCCTACTGTATTTTCATCATTAAAAAAAAACACACCCACGATTCTCAACATTGAACTAGTTTTTGACGATGCTTAACAACATATAATCCTGATTTTTATGCACAGATGCTTCTTCTTTGGGTGTGTCATTGTTCCCACAAGTTACAGCCGAATGTCTGGTCATTTCCACTGCTTTTGTACTGGAGAGACACAAAGACTCACTCATTGTCAACTCACCACTTCGGAGTTAGTGTAAACTAACAAATTAATAACGTGATATCTGTGGCGTGGGCTGCACATTTTCCGCCTCCTACTGTTAGCTCCCAGCTTCCATAGAAATCCTCGGCTGTGGGGAGGGGAGGAAATGACTAACTTTGCCCCTAACTGTGATTGCTGTGAGGGTAAATACACAGATCTGACTGTGGGTAGGAAGCTACGGGATTTATGTTCTTAGCATCCCCTGTTCTGATACCTTAACTCCATTTTATGATTCAAAACCAAGACTACATATATGGGACTCCACATTTTCGTGGCTGTGCTTATCTCCACTTCCCCTCCTCTCCCCTCCCGCAGTGCGATTCACGGGCTATAAGAACATCTTGAGCAGTCTCCTTCCAGGGCTTTTCTCCCATAGGATCGAGGTCTGTTGCAGCTCAGCGAGCTCATGTGGGATACCACAGACTCCGCACCTGGCTGACAAGGAGTAGGGAGGTTTCAGCCAGGCTCAGAGACTGAGCAGGCTGCAGATGGCACTGCTGCCTTCCAGTAGCCGGGGTAGCTCTCTGCTGGAATTGGAGCCAGGAGCTCCAGCTGAACTGCTGAGGGTGTCCTGGTGGCAACATGTAGGATTTCCAAGCAGGGATCCCAGCTCCTTGGTGGCTGGGCTGGCCAGGGTCACTGTAGGGATGGCCCAGCCATTGGCTCCAGGGCCAATCACCTTTGGGCAGAGAGCTGCAGCAGAGCAGGGCCAATCACACAGAGCCCGATTGAGTCACGTTTATCCCAGCCCCTCCACTTCCTGCTACCCTGAGAATTTCCCAGCTGCAAGAATCATGCAAGGATCAAAGCGGCTCTGGGCTGCTGTGGTGGCTCAGAGCTGAGCCTAGTTTCCGAGCCCAGATCCCTGAGCACCAGCTAGGGTTGCCATTGCCAACTTTCTAATCGCAGAAAACAGAACACCTTTGCCCTGCACCCAGCCCCACCCCTTCCCCAAGGCCCCACTCCCACTCACTCTGTCGCTCACTCTCCACTTGCCAAGGCATCTCCCAGCACAGTGTATCTTGGTTTCTTTGTTACTTTAATTGCCTATTAATTTCTTTAAGGAGATGGTTGCTTGTTTGGGGGTTTCTGTTCAGGCAAGCCTATGTTGGCTTCTTTGTGTATGTAATTGCCCGTTCATTTAAATTAAGTAGCCTGTTGCTTTTCTTTAAGTAGCTTTGTCATTGAAAGGTCTGGTTGTGTTTTGGCTTGGTGGCTGGCAGTGGAAGGTGCCTCCGAAATGGGACTGGCTTGCTTTGTGCTTGCTGTGAAAAGGCAGTGCAGCTTTTTTTAACTTGGGAGCTTCACAAACTCGCTCACTTTCACTGGACTGAGACAGGAGGTTGGGATATGGGAGGGCTGAGGGCTCCAGCTGGGGATGCTGTCTCTGGGGTGGGCCCAGGGATGAGGGGTTTGGGGTGAAGGACGGGGGTCTGGGCTGGGGCGGAGGGGTGCAGGAGGGGGTGCAGGGTGCATGCTGTGAGAGGTAGTTTGGGTCTGGGATGGAGTTCTGAGCTAGGGCAGGGCGTTTGGGTGCAAGAGGGGGTTCAGGGTGTGGGCTCCAGGTGCCACAGACCTCTGGCAGCTCCTGGGAAGTGAAGACATGTCACTCCAGTTCCTAGGAGGAGGAGAGGCAGCCAGGGGGCTTTGCATGCTGCCCCTACTGGCAGGTGCCACTCCTGCAGCTCCCATTGCCCAATGGGAGCTTCGGAGACGGCGCTCAGGGTAGGGGCAGACATGGAGGCCCTGTGGCTTCCCCTCTGCCTAGCAACCAGAGGGACATGCCGGCTGCTTCCCGGGAGCTGCGTGGAGCTGGGCAGGGAGCCACCAGGGTTGAAAAATGGACACCTGGCAACTGTAGCACCAGCCCAGACCATGAGCTGCCCCCAGAGCTTCAGCACATGCAGAACTTTGCTGCTGTGGCTGCATCTGTCATAAACAGATAGCTAAGGGTTAATGTTTCTTTCACCTGTAAAGGGTTAACAAAGGGAACCAAACACCTGACCAGAGGACCAATCAGGAAACTGGATTTTTCAAAGCTGAGGGAGGGAATGTT
>NC_133773.1:1023450-1098954 GCF_003597395.2 Chelonoidis abingdonii | reverse complement strand
TTTGGGGAGACCAGAGGGAGCCAAAACCCTGGAATTTTTGGCTGGTGGCAGAAAAATNCAAATCTGAGCTGGTAATTAAGCTTAGAGGGGTTCATGCAGGCACCCAGATTTCTGGACGCTAAGGTCCAGATTTGGGAAAGATGCTTATGATAGCTTCACTCTGTGCTGGGATAAGGGGCTTGCTGCACTGGGGATTCCCCAGCTTCTAGATAGGGGTGGGGGCTTTGTGGCCACTGTAGGGGCTGGAGGCAGCCAGCTGTAGTCCCTGCTTCCGCCTTGGGAGAGAGACGGACAAGGGCAAGGGTAGCTTGGGGAAGGTACAGGGGAGCTGAGGGTTGGTGAACATGGACCCATGTTGGGAGTTGGGGAGGAGGAGCTGGGAAGCCCAGAGGGGAGCCTTGGAGGGAGGTATGGAGAGAACTTGAGGGTCCCTGGAGGGCTTGGCAGAGTCTTTGAAGCCCTAGTGGGAAGGTAGCCAAGAGTGCAGGAGGGATCTGATTTTCTCCATCCCTGGGTCTGCCCTACTCCTCTGCCCTGGTTACAGCCCTGGGGGCAGGAGACAAAAGCCCACAGGTAAGTCCAAAACATGGAGACCTGGGTGAAGGGGAAACTTGGGGAACATGAGCAATCACTGCAGGAAGGACAAGAAGGAATACAGAGGAGAAAGCTAATAAATATCTTAGGTGTTTGTAAACTATTGCAGAATAAACAAAAAGAACTAGAAATCCTAGTGAATAATCAGAATTATAATGTAATTGGCATCCCAGAAACTTGCTGGGATAATTCACATGAATTGACATGGAATATTGGTATGGAATATTGGTACAGCTTGTTCAGGAAGCACAGGCAAGAAAAAAAGGAAAAGATGTTGCCGTGTATATCAAAGATGTATACACTTGCCCTGTAGTTGAAAGAGAAGTGAGAGGAAGACCTGTTGAAAGTCTCTGGGTAAGGATAAAAGGGGGGGAAAGAAGGGTGATGTCATGGTAGGGGTCTTCTACAGACTACCTAGCCAGGAAGGAGAGCTGGATGAGTCTTTTTTTTTTAAACTACTAACACAATCATCCAAAGCACAGGACATGGTGGTGATGGGAACTACCCAGGCATCTGTTGGGAAAATAACACAGCAGGGCATAGCTTATCCAACAAGTTCTTGGAACACATTTGAGACAACATTTCATTATAGAAGGTGGAGAAAGCGAATGGGGGAAAGGCTATAGAAGATTTGATTCTGATAAACAGGGAGTTGAGAATTTTGAAGGTGGAAGCCAGTTTGGGTGAAAGTGATGGTGCAATGGTAGAGTTCATGGTTCTAAGGAATGATAGGAGGAAAACTGCAGAATAAAGACAATGGACTTCAAGAAAGCAAGCTTTAGCAAACTCAGAGAATTGGTAGGTAAAATCCTATGGGAAGCAAGTCACAAGGAAAAAAGAGTTCAGGAAAGTTATCCATTTTTTTAAAGAGACATTATTAAAGGCACAAAAGCAAACTGTCCCAATGCATAGAAAAGATAGGACCATACTGTCTTCACCAGGAGATCTTCAACAACCTGGAACTCAAAGAGTCATATAAAAAGTGGAAACTAGATCAAATTACAAAGGATTATATAAAAACCACACAAGCACGCAGGGACAAATTAGAAAGGACATGGCATAAAACTAGAAACTAGCTAGGGACATAAAGGGTAACAAGAAAACATTTTACAAATACAGTAGAAGCAAGAGGAAGACCACGAACAGGATAGACCATTACTCCATGTGGAGGGAAAGACAGTAAGAAGAAAGGCAGCTGTGGCCAAAGTGTTAAATGTCTTTTTGGTTTTCAGCAAAAAAGTTATCCGGGATCGGACAACTAATATAGTGAACATAGTAAATGGGGTAGGCTAAAATAGGAAAAGAAAAAGTTAAGAGTTAATGAGACAAATTAGACGTGAGTTGTATAGACAAGTTAGACATCTTCAAGTTGGCAAGGCCTGATGAAATTCATCCTAGAATACTTAAGGAACTGGTTGAAGAGATGTCTGAGCAATTAGCAATTATCTTTTACAACTCGTGGAGGCCGGGAGAGATTCCAGAGACTGGAAAAGGACAAATATAGTACCTATCTACAATAAAGGGAATAAGGATAACCTAGGGAATTATAGGCAAGTCATCTTAAATTTGGTACCTGGAAAGATAGTGGAGCAGCTCATCAAACAATCAATTTGTAAGCATCTGGAAGATAGTAAAATGATCTATAACAGTCACCGTGGATTTGTCAAGAGCAAATCATGTCAAACCAACCTAGTACCCTTCTTTGACAGGGTAACAAGCCTTGTGGATAGGGGATAATAGTAGATGTGATATATCTCAACTTTTGTAAGTCTTTTGATACTGCCTCACATGAGCTTCTCATAAGCAAACTAGAGAGATATAGCCTAGACAAACCTACTATAAGGTGGGTGCACAACTGGTTGGAAAAGCATACTCTGACTCAGTGAAGCTAAAGGGCATATTGAATGGGACCCCGCTGAGTCCTGTTCTATTCAATATATTCCTACATGATTTGCATAACTTCCTACTTATAATGTTTGTGGACAGTACTGAGCTGGGAGGAAGAATGTTGCCACTGAATACTCTCTCTGTGCTATTCTAGTCAGGGTTTTATCCCAGCCTCATGACTGTAGTAGCTGAGCCCCTTCCAGTCATGCATTAAGCCATGTGATTAACATCCGTGGAAGGCTGGTGCAAGCTGAGAGGTGGTGCCATGTGGGAGAAGGACTGAGTCCATAGGTCCAAGGAGAGGATGGAAAGGAAGGCTCTGGTTTTTCGCACGAGCCACGTGGCTGGGGAGTCCAACACCCTCAGGAGGTCTTTAGGTAATGAGTGTGGGAGGGGCTCCTCAGTCAGTGTGTTAAACATGCACCATATATCCCCCATGACTGTCCTGCACCTGCAGCTCACCCTGTGCAGCACACGGACCTGGCCACAGCGGCCAGCCTGAGAGCATGATGTCACCTGAGCGAGTGGAGCTGAAGAGGGAGCTCGTGCCTGATTGGCCTCAGGCACCTCCCCATATTGATTAGCTGCTGCCACCCCACCCCAGGCTGAGTTGTGATGTGCATGCCCTGGCCTCCCTGCACTGAACTGCACCCCTGGACTCCTGCTCTCTCCCTGCTGGCATCAGGCTGAGGGGAGAGCCCCTTCCCTGCAGCGTCCCTCCCTGGGGTGGGAATGCCCAGAGGGAGGGAGCAGTCCACAAAGTGGAAGAGGGGAGGAGATTATCCAAAGTGGGGGAAGGAGAATTCTTAAAGGGGCAGGGGAGAGAAAGGGGAGGGATTCTCTAAGATGGGGAGGGGGAGTGTGTCTATGAGAGGGATTCCCCAAAAGGAGGAGGAAGAATTACCTGCCACGGAGGACAAATTCCCAAGTGCAGGGGAAAGAGATTAATGCCCAAGTGGGCAGGAGGGAATTCCCAAACTGCTGAGGAGCGAGGGAAAAGTCACCCATTGGTGGCAGTGGGGGGGAGAGGTGCACAGTAAATGGGTCGTGGGACGCAGGGCTCATAGATTCACTTACTTTCAAATATCATTAGTTGTCTTTAAAGGCATCATTTAATATTGATCCCAAAGGAGGCCTATTCTACAGCTGGACAAGAGCATATCATCAGCCTCACCTCCTGGACTCTGCAGGAAGAGACGAAGGGCCCTTGCCACAGAGTTGGTGTGATGCTCCTCCTGCTATAAACCTGCTGACAAATAAAGGTGACATCACACACAGCCCAAAGGAGGGGGGGTTGCGGGCATGTACCCAGAGCCCCAAGCTCGTTGACATGGCAAAAGCTACAAAGTGCAGTAAGAGTTGTACTTAGAGCAGGTCGGAAATTTTCCGACAGAACCTTTTTCTGTTGGCAAGTGCTGTTTGGTGGAGACTGAAATGTTTTGCAGAAATGGGTTGATTTTGATGAAGTTTTTTGGGGGGAGGAGGGAAGGGGAACCAGAATGGAGCATTTGGATAACATTCCATTTCAATCTTTTTAGAACAGAACATTTTGTTTTTCCATTTCAAAACAGCTTTTCATTTTTTGATGTAATCTAGCATAATATAAATCTGAAACTATAAAATATAAAATCTGAAGAACACTTTTCAATTGGCCTGAAATGTTCTTTCCCCAGAATTTTCTTTCATTAAATTTTTGGAATTGAAAAAATGTCAAAATTGTGGCATTTCCCATGGGAAAAAAATCCAGTTCCCACACAGCTCCAGTTAGAACATCTCCATGACATATGAGCTGTATAAGTAACAAAGGATACTTCCACTTCTCCTCTGCTGGCAACTCTGATTAAGAAGCAGGGAGTGCTTGTGAGAGAGAGCTTAGCGAAGGAGCTAGACCTGAATTACGCATGTTTTGATGGGAGTGAACTGCCCCAGTGGTTGTGTTCAGAGAGGTAAATTGCAGGGGAAAAGAGAAAGGAATCTTCCTTTGTTATTTATGTTTTAAATGTAGATGGTTGTGGCAAGCCATGCAACTAAGCAACCATTTTCCATCAAAAGTGCCTAGCATGCATGGAATGTCTATGTTCAGTCTGGTTCTGCATTTCAGGGTGTGTGTGTATCTCTTTGGAACTGCACATGTGAGTTCAATGCTTGTTGAAGGTTTACATTGAAAAGAATTATTTCTATGGCTTTTACAAAGCAACGCTTGTATGCACAGGCTGCTCAGGTTGTTACAGTGCTCACAAGAGGTAACACTTGTAGATGAGAGGAACACGGCCAATAAAATGTATCCTGCTGCTTAGAACCCATTTGCCCAAGGAAAAATAAATTAAGGGGTAGCATTACAGTTAGATGCCTATATAGTAGGGCTGTAGAAGGCTCATTATGAAACCTCCTCCCGTTCCAAATACACTTGATTTTGAATTTCTTTTTAAGCTTGAAGCTTCAGTTCATCCCCAGAGGATTTGCTAACAGTCAAGCATACCTGGATCTTCTCAAGATGGACTCATTGCCCGTCTGTGATTTGTTTGCACTGGAACCATTTAGCCTGGTTCTGAAGTGAAAGCTGTTGAAATTTAAAGCAAAGGACCCCATGCAGGCTGAAACCTAAGAAAGGATCCAGACCAGTGGCACATTAAAGATTTTGCCGCTCCTAGGCCCAGGGTTTTTTGCCACCCCAAGATCAAAAGTCCCAAAGCAGAAAAAAACAACAACAACCCTTCAGCCAGCACAAGTGCCACCCATGCAAATTTCCCACTCCAGGCCTAGGCCTTGTCGGGCTAGGCGATAATACGCCGCTGATCCAGGCCTGCAGATGCCATAGTAATACTAAATTACTTCTGCAGCAGCCAGTGCATGTCCAAAGCCTTCACTATACAGACCTTCTACGGGACTTCTCATCACTAAGAGACAGGGTCTTTGTCCCCTTCTTGTGGCTGGTCCGTAGAAGAGACGTTAATGAGCCTCATTCTTGCAGCTCAAGAGATAGAGGCATATGTTTTCATGGCCCACTCAAAAATCCACTTATGGTGGGGGAGAAGGGGGCTTTCTATTGACTTCAGTGGGCTTTGGATCAGGCTGCTTTACTCTAAGGTGGCTGGGATCAGAACCTGCTGCCTGCCCTGTACAAAAAAATGGTGGATAAGGATTTTGTGTAAAAATAGGTTGGCATGACATCCACTCTGTCACCTTGTGTTATTAATGTTCAGGTGCTAACCTCTCAGCCAAGCAGGAGCCCACCCCTAGCTAGCGTGGAATGGAGAAGACTGCAGACTCTCACTTTAGAGCCGGTTCTACACGCAGTTTTTGTTATGCTTTACTAATGGATGGTTAAATCACTGCAACACCTTATTCCATTATAAGAATACTTATTTCAGTCAATTTGCAGGAATTAGTTGTATCTCTATAAGTACCTTTGTGTCCGTGTAATTGGGGCCATGTCCAAGGGTTGTGCCACTTTAATTGTATTGCCTTCTAAATTGATAGTTAAAGCAGTACAACAACTGTGTATAGACAAGCCCTTAAGTGGGGATTCTAGCTTACAGATTTAAATGTTTATTAGAAAATATTAAAGAAAGGTGATACAAAGAGTTTGATGTGTCAGTCGTTGGTCATCGGTCCCAGAACACAATGCTCCATCTTGATCTGATCACTTCCCTGATCAGTTCAAGAGGAAGCATTGCATGCAGAAACCTGCAGCTTC
Organism: Chelonoidis abingdonii; assembly: GCF_003597395.2. Taxonomy (NCBI): domain Eukaryota; kingdom Metazoa; phylum Chordata; order Testudines; family Testudinidae; genus Chelonoidis; species Chelonoidis abingdonii. The sequence continues at coordinate 1,092,776 of NC_133773.1, read as the reverse complement.
TGAAGGAGGCTTTTTTATATTAGAGATGAGGATATAGTACATAACCCTGCATGATGCACTGCAAACCAGGAACACTGGGGCGAGTTTATCAGAGCAATGGCAGAGTTTTTACATTCCAGGGTGACTGAATACAGAACGTCAGACATGATTAAAGGGGTAAAAACAGCAGACCCTTCAGGCAATTGGTTTTAACCAAGGCCTTGTCTACACACAAAAGTGGTATCATTTTGACTATACTGGTATAGTTAAAGTCTACAATCCCCTCTAGTGTGGATGCAGTTATGCAGTATAAATGGATATAGATGTGTTTATACAGGTGTAAGTTATTCTGTAATGGGAAAGGGAATACACTATACTGGTACAAGGCACCTGTATAACTGGTTGTGCAAGTATAACCATTTTGGTTTTTTTAAAAAAAATCACATCCCAACTAGAGATAGTTATACCAGTATAAACTGAGTGTGAAGAGCTATTTTACTTTGCATCAGAGTTAAACTGTTATGCAACCTGGATACAAAATGATTTAAAAAACAAAAAAATGATCCATCTTAAATTACAAAAATGTAGTTTTGAATGCTTTTTGACCAACGGTAGTAAAAAGATGATTTTTTTTAAAACTAATTTTGATGCCTTTTAGCATGGACTTTGAGAATCAAATCCAACAGTGCATACACATTCCCGGTGAACTCACAGGATATGTTATGCAGGATTTAGCCCTATGTTTTTTAATTATAGGTCAGAGTCTCTCCTAGATGGTTGATTTCCTGCATAAGAAAACCCTTCCCAACTGGGAGTCTCAGAATTTTTCTTCCATTGAAGGGTCAGATTTGTCTCCTATGGATCTGCACTACCACTCAGTTACCAGCAATGAGAGGACCCCCCCAGAATAACAAAGACTGCACAACTGTCCCAAAGCAGTTCTTTTCCTTTTTCTGGGGTACAAAGAGGTCAAAATTAAAGTCTTCCTATTTCAGAGTACAAGCAAATGCCAAATGCAAACCCTAGTTATTTTGTACAAACGTTATCATACTCTTCTCCTTAATGCATGTATTCTGCTTTTGTGCTGCCCAGACACAATGTGCACCACACCAACATTTATTTAAAGAAATTTTTTAAATCGACTTCACTTATCACCCAAGAAAATTTCCAGTAATTTGTTTCCTACCTATTTTTTTTCTTTAATTGTTATTAACTTCTGTAACAACACAAAGCATGGCCTGCTTTCTGTGCCTCCCACCCCAGGGATGTAATTTTGTTTGATATATGTTCCCATATTTAACAGTTTGCATTATGTTTCTAGGTGTGATCTTCAGTGTAACCAAATGAGTTTTGTTATGACTGTCGATCTTACCTGGATCTGAACTGTATCTAGTGACAGACCTTAGTGCCCGACAACATGTATAGTGAGATGTGTCAATTGTTGTATTCAGTCACTCCTTCCACAAGTGAAAAGTAACCGGACATTAATCTCCTACTGGACAAAAATAAATTTTAAGGATGTCTTACCTACTCATGCTAGGGATTATGTTTTTGCATCAGTCCTCTAGAGGGATTATATGCTGTGTGTTTAGACTAGGTCGCTGATTTGGAATAATTTGTGAAATAAATTTTAAAACCAAAACTGATTTAACCTCAGCCACTAACTAACTAGTCACTGCCCTAATTAGACAGTAGATCCACTACAGGGCTGGATAATAATCTAATAGCCCCCGGTTAACCATGCATGTGTGAATGGCTTGATTTTCCTAGTGAGAACATTCAGCATAGAAAATTACAAATAAATTATGTGATGAATCATCCAGGAGATGAATCTGAACCTCATCCTGATGGATGAATCGTTTACATAATCGACCAGCAGCAGGTGAGATGAAATGATGCTGCTGGGCTGACGTGGCAGTCAATAAAGCTCTATCATGTGCACAGGGAGCCATCTCTGTCTCTCATTCTCCAGCTACCATCCCCAGTAACAGCCAATATCCTAGCCTGGCAGCCTCAGCTCAGCCCGATGGACATTAAACACAAGGCAAAGTGCCTGGCTAGAAATGAATGTAATCTACCAAAAGCTACACTTATGTTGAAAAGTTCAGCCCTCACACATAAGGTCGTGATTAACGGCTCCATGCCTAGTTGGCAGGCAGTATCAAGCGGAGTGCCTCAAGGGTCGGTCATGGGGTCGGTTTTGTTCAATATCTTCATCAATGATTTGGACGATAGGATGGACTGCACCCTCAGCAAGTTTGCAGATGACACTAAACTGGGAAGAGTGGTAGATATGCTGGAGGGTAGGGATAGGATTCAGAGGGACCAAGACAAATTAGAGGATTGGGCCAAAAGAAATCTGATGAAGTTCAAGGACAAGTGCAGAGTCCTGAACTTAGGACAGAAGAATCCCATGCACTGCTACAGACTAGAGACCAAGTGACTAAGCAGCAGTTCTGCAGAAAAGGACGTAGGGGTTACAGTGGACAAGAAGCTGGATGAGAGTCGACAGTGTGCCCTTATTGCTAAGAAAGCTAACAGCATATTGGGCTGTATTAGTAGGAACATTGCCAGCAGATCGAGGGAAGTATTATTCCCCTCTGTTTGGCACTGGTGAGGCCACATCTGGAATATTGCATCCAGTTTTGGGCCCCCCACTACAGAAGGGATGTGGACAAATTGGAAAGAGTCCAGCGAAGGGCAACAAAAATGATTAGGGGGCTGGAGCACATGACTTCTGAGAAGGGGTTGAGGGAACTGAGATTGTTTAGTCTGCAGAAGAGAAGAATGAGGGGGGATTTGATAGCTGCTTGCAACTACCTGAAGGGGGGTTCCACAGAGGATGGAGCTCGGCTGTTCTCAGTGGTGGCAGATGTGTGTTCAGGCACGCCTCCTCCCACTGCTCTACAGTCATGTTGCTCCTGTCCCCTACCTTGGAGCCCCAGGCCATCTGCTCCTGGGACCCTCCTGCTGGCTGTGCAGAGCAGAGGGGAGGAGAGGGGCACTGATGTCAGGGTCTCCCTCTCCACCAGTCATGTACCCCATCTCCGCAGAGTGCGGAGGGCAGGGCTCAGGAGCAGGACGGAGCTGCTGGCAGCTGCTGCAGTCTGAATGAGCCTTCTGATGAGTGCCGCTGTGCTTAAAGATCAGAGGGGTGGCCGTGCTAGTCTGGATCTGTAAAAAGAGACAAAGAATCCTGTGGCACCTTATAGACTAACAGACGTATTGGAGCATGAGCTTTCGTGGGTGAATACCCACTTCATCAAATGCATGCCTCTGACGAAGTGAGTAGTCACCCACGAAAGCTCATGCTCCAATACATCTGCTAGTCTATAAGGTGCCACAGGACTTTTTGTGCTTAAAGAGACAGCACATGTTCATAGAATTCCCCAGCATGCAGTCCCCAAGACACACTGTCTCTGTGACTCTCTCACACAGACACTTGTCTCTCTCTCTCTCTCACATACACACACACACATTCTGTCTCTGACAAGCACAATCCCAGCAGTTGTTTTTTAAAGTGAGTCTCCAGCCTTTTTCCTTGCACAGATCAACCAGCAAATGCCAACCAATTACTAGCGTTGAAAGTCTGTCAGTGTGATAATCCACGCTCCCACCCCCACCCCCGAAACTCACCCTGTATTTATGGTTCCGTTTTTAGAGCTGAGGTCTGACATTCATGGCCACAAAACACACAGCTGTGGTCCCTTCCATTCTGAGGACAGCCCCAGATCAATTTGCAACCATCATTGATAATGGTCAGACCTCTGCAAACTCTCCCCCTCCCCATCAACCCCGGCTGCCACTGTCTGCAGAGTTGAAACTAATGAGGCCCCTTGGTTCAAAAAAGATAGCTCAACAGTACAAGAGGCAGCTCAACCACATGGCCTAAGCATGAGCCTGGGGCCATTGTACAGTAATCCCAGCTCTGAGGCTGACTTCCCTGTGACTTTGGCCAGATTTTTAACCTCTCTGACCCAATTCCTACCTCTGTAGACTGGAAATCTGCCTTCCCATGATGATGGCATTGGCGCAGAGTACTCAGAAGGATGAAGTATTACATGAGTGGGGGGAGGAGTTCGAAGCGAGCTGACTCCAGGTGAGAGTATGGGTGATTTCTTGAGGCAGGGGACAGAGGGAAGGGAAAGGGAAGAGAGAGCATATCATGGGACAAAACATGGGGTGGAAAACGAGAATCAATGTAGGAGAGGAGATGGTGCTTCTCAAAGTAAGAAAAATGCACAGGGATGAGGTGGAGGGGAATGGCCCAAATGAGTCAGAAAAGGGGATAAACAAATGGAAAGGGACACACCACAAAAGGCCCCCAAGTAATGGGGGGAGTGAATTCCGTTCTGTTAGTTAGTCCTTCATTTTACTGTGTTTCTTTGGAGACATCCCCCATCCCTGTCAAGTGGAGGGACTTGAGCACTTATGTTACTTGATATCGCTGGATTCGGTAGTTAAATAATTGAAGGCGAAATCTCCTGAAATGCTCCAGGAGGCTCTCCTGTCTCTTCTGTGGACCCTAGCACTCACACCAGGAGTGAAATCCTGGCCCTGCTGAAGTTCACTCCTATTGAATTTTGTAAGGCCAAGATTTTACTGCAGGACTCCAGTTCCACAGCAGAAGAAAACTGGTGGCAGAATGAAGATCTGGTAAAACACCAAGTTATTCCTCACGCTGCTAGTGCCAGACCTGTGTAGAATGGCACGTTTGTGGAGGGACAGGCAAGATATTGCATTGCTTTGCCAAACCATCCCTAACAGCTGTGGCTAGCTCTGTTCCATATGCATAGAGACCAGAGAGGAACTTGAGTTTTTAAGATGCATTTCCCACATCGTGTGGCAGCTCACAAAGAAGGAATCCAGAAGAGATTGTTTGTTTGTTGTGTCTGGATAGGAGAGAACTTAGTGATGACCAAACAGAGGGATTACAAATGCTGAGAGGACTAAAGTAAAACAAGATGAGTCATTCATGTTGATGGAGGCAAATCTTTAACTGTGAGGATAATTATCCATTGGAACAGATTGCCAAGGGATGTGGTGGGTTCTCCATCCCATGGTATCTTTAAAGCCTTGATGTTTTTCTAAAAGATACAATTTGACTTGGCCAGAACATTTGGGGCGTGATGAGAAATCACTCAGTGGGAGTCTGTGGCCTGTGCTATGCAGGAGGTCAGACTAGATGATCTAATGGCCCCAGGGGAAATACATGTGTACATCAAGAACAGGAAATCCATTTAGACCAAGGGCCAAGTCTGGAGATGTGCTAAGCACCTGAAGTCCCACTGAAGTCAAAGGGCTTGATCCTGCACCAACTGACTTTCATTAATCAGTTTGTCATTCACTGCAGTGGGTGCAGAATTGACCCCAAAGACAATTTCAGGTGCTCCCAGGACTTGGCTGTAAGTGGTGAAACTACCCAAGCAAATAGCTCGAATGCATTTGAAGCAGCCAAGTGTGAGTGGGCTGGAATGATACAGTCACACAGCCTAGGCCATCTGAGAAAGACCTTCAGGGGACAGGCTTGTTAGGCAAAATGGCATTTTCATCTTAATTACTTGTTTTTGCCCTAAGCCTATGATTTCTTCTGACAAGTTAGCTTCATTCATGTCTAGCACTAGAATAGGAATAAGAGATGTGTGTGTGGGGAGGTGATTTTGTGCTACTATGGCAAAAGTCACCATAGCAACTTTAAATTAGTTAGCTGCAGATGAAATGCAAATACTAATATGGTTTCAGTGAAGTCATGTTGAAGTAATTACAGGAGTTTCATTCATCCAGTCCTCGCGGCACTCTGGGAATGCAAATGTTGCCCTGAGAAGTCTGAGCAATCTCACAAACATGACTGAGCAGCTTGCAGCATGAATGGAAGACTAATCCTTATGCCGAGGGATTTGCATTATCCATGCAGACAGTTCCCCTGCACTTGAGAAGGAAGAGATTACAAGCTGGTTAATTTCCCAGACGGCAGCCAGATAGCCAGAGAGCAATGCACCTTCACAGTCATTCTTGGAACTGTGCCTTTGACAAGGTAAATTATTTAAACAGTCCTGCATGACATTTCCCATTGCCCTGCTATACCTTCAGTACTAGCTGAGTTTAAAAATCCCAGCATAAGAACATAAGAACGGCCGTACGGGTCAGACCAAAGGTCCATCTAGCCCAGTATCTGTCTGCCGACAGTGGCCAAATCCAGGTGCCCCAGAAGGAGTAAAGCTAACAGGCAATGATCAAGTGATCTCTCTCCTGCCATCCATCTCCATCCTCTGACAAACAGAGGCTAGGGACACCATTCCTTACCCATCCTGGATCCATTTATGGATTTAGCCACCATGAATTTATCCAGTTCTCTTTTAAACATTGTTATAGTCCCAGCCTTCACAACCTCCTCAGGTAAGGAGTTCCACAAGTTGACTGTGCGCTGTGTGAAGAAGAACTTCCTTTTATTGTTTTAAACCTGCTGCCTATTAATTTCATTTGGTGACCCCTAGTTCTGTATTATGGGAATAAGTAAATAACTTTTCCTTATCCACTTTCTCCACATCACTCATGATTTTATATACCTCTATCATATCCCCCCTAGTCTCCTCTTTTCCAAGCTGAAGAGTCCTAGCCTCTTTAATCTTTCCTCATATGGGACCCTCTCCAAACCCTAATCATTTTAGTTGCCCTTTTCTGAACCTTTTCTAGTGCTAGAATATCTTTTTTGAGGTGAGGAGACCACATCTGTACACAGTATTCGAGATGTGGGCGTACCATGGATTTATATAAGGGCAATAATATATTCTCAGTCTTATTCTCTATCCCCTTTTTAATGATTCCTAACATCCTGTTTGCTTTTTTGACCGCCTCTGCACACTGCGTGGACATCTTCAGAGAACTATCCACGATGACTCCAAGATCTTTTTCCTGACTCGTTGTAGCTAAATTAGCCCCCATCATATTGTATGTATAGTTGGGGTTATTTTTTCCAATGTGCATTACTTTACATTTATCCACATTAAATTTCATTTGCCATTTTGTTGCCCAATCACTTAGTTTTGTGAGATCTTTTTGAAGTTCTTCACAATCTGCTTTGGTCTTAACTATCTTGAGTAGTTTAGTATCATCTGCAAACTTTGCCACCTCACTGTTTACCCCTTTCTCCAGATCATTTATGAATAAATTGAATAGGATTGGTCCTAGGACTGACCCTTGGGGAACACCACTAGTTACCCCTCTCCATTCTGAGAATTTACCATTAATTCCTACCCTTTGTTCCCTGTCTTTTAACCAGTTCTCAATCCATGAAAGGACCTTCCCTTTTATCCCATGACAGCTTAATTTACGTAAGAGCCTTTGGTGAGGGACCTTGTCAAAGGCTTTCTGGAAATCTAAGTACACTATGTCCACTGGATCCCCCTTGTCCATGTTTTGTGACCCCTTCAAAGAACTCTAATAGATTAGTAAGACACGATTTCCCTTTACAGAAACCATGTTGACTATTGCTCAACAGTTTATGTTTTTCTATGTGTCTGACAATTTTATTCTTACTATTGTTTTCGACTAATTTGCCCGGTACCGACGTTAGACTTACCGGTCTGTAATTGCCGGATCACCTCTAGAGCCCTTTTTAAATATTGGCGTTACATTAGCTAACTTCCAGTCATTGGGTACCGAAGCCGATTTAAAGGACAGGTTACAAACCTTAGTTAATAGTTCCGCAACTTCACATTTGAGTTCTTTCAGAACTCTTGGGTGAATGCCATCTGGTCCCGGTGACTTGTTAATGTTGAGTTTATCAATTAATTCCAAAACCTCCTCTAGTGACACTTCAATCTGTGACAGTTCCTCAGATTTGTCACCTACAAAAGCCAGCTCAGGTTTGGGAATCTCCCTAACATCCTCAGCCGTGAAGACTGAAGCAAAGAATCCATTTAGTTTCTCTGCAATGACTTTATCGTCTTTAAGCGCTCCTTTTGTATCTCGATCGTCAAGGGGCCCCACTGGTTGTTTAGCAGGCTTCCTGCTTCTGATGTACTTAAAAAACATTTTGTTATTACCTTTGGAGTTTTTGGCTAGCCGTTCTTCAAACTCCTCTTTGGCTTTTCTTATTACACTCTTGCACTTAAGCTGGCAGTGTTTGTGCTCCTTTCTATTTGCCTCACTAGGATTTGACTTCCACTTTTTAAAGGAAGTCTTTTTATCTCTCACTGCTTCTTTTACATGGTTGTTAAGCCACGGTGGCTCTTTTTTAGTTCTTTTACTGTGTTTCTTATTTGGGGTATACATTGAAGTTGGCCTCTATTTGGTGTCTTTAAAAAGGCCCATGCAACTTGCAGGGATTTCACTTTAGTCACTGTACCTTTTAACTTTGTTTAACTAACCCCCTCATTTTTGTATAGTTCCCCTTTTGAAATTAAATGCCACAGTGTTGGGCTGTTGAGGTGTTCTTCCCACCACAGGGATGTTGAATGCTATTGTATTATGGTCACTATTTCCAAGCGGTCCTGCTATAGTTACCTCTTGGACCAGCTCCTGCGCTCCACTCAGGATTAAATCTAGAGTTGCCTCTCCCCTTGTGGGTTCCCGTACCAGCTGCTCCATGAAGCAGTCATTTAAAGTATCGAGAAATTTTATCTCTGCATTTCGTCCTGAAGTGAAATGTTCCCAGTCAATATGGGGATAATTGAAATCCCCCACTATTATTGGGTTCTTAATTTTGATAGCCTCTCTAATTTCCCTTAGCATTTCATCATCACTATTACTGTCCTGGTCAGGTGGTCGATAATAGATCCCTAATGTTATATTTTTATTAGAGCATGAAATTTCTATCCATAGAGATTCTATGGAACATGTGGATTCGCTTAAGATTTTTACTTCATTTGAATCTACATTTTCTTTCACATATAGTGCCACTCCTCCCCCTGCACGACCTGTTCTGTCCTTCCGATATATTTTGTACCCCGGAATGATTGTGTCCCCATTGATTGCTCTCAGTCCACCAGGTTTCTGTGATGCCTATTATATCAATATCCTCCTTTATCACAAGGCACTCTAGTTCACCCATCTTATTATTTAGACTTCTAGCATTTGTGTACAAGCACTTTAAAAAACTTGTCCCTGTTTAAGAGAACCTCCAGGTATATGGTCAGGAACAGAGGATGGAAGAGGATAATGTAAGGCCGATCAGATGATAAACAGTCACATAAAAAGAATCTGGCACATCAGAAAAGGGAAGACAAACTATCATCTGACTCTCCCCTAAGAGAAGTCTGTGTCCGATCCACATGCTCCTCTGCAGCAGTCGGCTTTCCCCCATCTCCTAGTTTAAAAACTGCTCTACAACCTTTTTAATGTTTAGTGCCAGCAGTTGGTTCCACTTTGGTTTAGGTGGAGCCCATCTCTCCTGTATAGGCTCCCCCCATCCCAAAAGTTTCCCCAGTCCCTAATGAACGTAACCCCCTCCTCTCTACACCATCGTCTCATCCACCCATTGAGACTCTGAAGCTCTGCCTGCCTACCTGGCCCTGCGTGTAGAACTGGGAGCATTTCTGAGAATGCCACCATAGAGGTCCTGGATTTCAGTCTCTTCCCTATCAGCCTAAATTTGGCTTCCAGGACATCTCTCCTACCCTTCCCTATGTCATTGGTACTATTGTCACCATTACATATGCTTGTAAAGGTGTCCATCTGACACACAGAATGCATACAGGACAAATACACAAGGTGCATCATATCTGCACTCAGAGAGGCCAGAATATTTAGCAACGACAGATTTAAAAGATTGGTGTTATTTAGTTTAGAGAGAAAGCAGGAGCTGCGCCAGGGTTTTTGGTGCCCTAGGCAGGGGTCCTTCCGCATTCCCGGTCTTCGGGGCACTTCGGCGGTGGGTCCCGGAGCGAGTGAAGGACCCGCCACAGAATTGCCGCCGAAGACCCGGAGCGTGGAAGGACCCCCCCCACTGCCGAATTGCCGCCGAGGGTAGCAAAATGCCACCCCCCAAATCCTAGCACCCTAGGCGACCGCCTAGTTCGCCTAAATGGAAGCGCCGGCCCTGAGAGAAAGGAATAAAATATAACACTATAGAAATATATAAAACAATGAATGACATAAGGAAGGAACATCATGCATGAAGAAAATAAACAATACAATTAAAAATGCTGAAAGATTGATCTATATTTGATCCATTGCCCAGCCAGCCCCGCCCTCCCACAGCTGCATGACATGATAGACTGAAGGAGGAATTACCAGGAGGCTGAACTGTTCCCCTCTGTGCAGAGCAGAGAGGAGAAAAGATGTTTAACTCACAGTTTCTGAGGGAAGAAGGCAGGATCTTTCCCCACGACTGCTTGGCGGTCCCTCCCCAACGGAAGGGAGGGCAGGGCTGCTCAGAGGATTCAGGGAGCCTGGGGTCTTTGGCGTTGGGGGGCCCCCACCGCTGAATTGCCACCAAAGACCCGGCACTTCGACGGCGGGTCCCAGGGAGGAAGGACCCCCCCGCTGCCAAAGACCCAGAGCGGAAGAAGCTCCGGGGGCCCGGGCCCTGACAGAGTTTTCCGGGGCCCCCAGAGCGGGTGAAGGACCCCACTCCGGGCCTGGGGCAAATTGTCCCACTTGTCCCCCCCAGGTGGCCCTGAGGGAGGGCATGATTTGATATATCCTAAAAGGGAGGTATTTCCCCCTCACACTAACTCGGTCTGCTTGTGTTAATTCCCCCTGGTTTTGTTTTTAGGCTATCCTGCAAGGAGAGAAACTTGAAAGTAAGACTGTGGTATGGTATTGCCACTCTTACTTCTGCACTTCTGCTGGTTGGGTGCCACCTTCGGAGCTGGGCACCTGAGCAACAGCTGCTGCTCTCCAGCCACCCAGCTCTCAAGGCAGCACAAGAAGTGAGGGTGGCAATACCATAACCCCCCCTAGAATAACCTTGCAACTCTCCTGCAATTTCCTTTTGGGTCAGGACCCCCAATTTGAGAAATGCTGATCTCCCCCATGAAATCTGTATAACATAGGGTAAAAGCACACAAAAGACCAGATTTCATTTTTTTTCTCAGTCAAAACTATTCATCAGATTTGACCCGAATACATGAAATTTCAGAACACTGAAGAATGTATGTTTGATGCAAAATCTAGCCATGAAAAAATTGGCCAGCTCTAGTTATAATTTACAAGCATTGCTCTCAAACATTTGCCATGTTTAACCAATTATCCTCAGTGACAACTCCTACTCTTTCATCCAATAGAACAGTCTCACTCTGCAGAATGGATTGTGTTACATCAGCGTATCAGTGCAATAACGATAGCTACGCCACAGGTCCAATGCTGCTTTTTTATGCTTGGTGTGACTCGGGGTACCTGGGCAGCCCTCCCTGAAAATGCCAAGGTCAGGACAGGCCAGAAAAGGGAGCACAGACTCTCCCAAAACTGGTGGTTAACACTGAAGTTAAACTCACCAACCACTCACAAACTCTGCTTCTGTTCCCCCACACTGGTTATTGAGAAGCTAAAAAAGAAAGCACCCAGCCCCCTTTATTTCATTCCAGTTCTCTGGCTCCCAATCAGCACCTAGGTCCAGTGCAGTGAGAAGTTATTTAAAAACTCTGCTCACTGTAGAAAATATTCTTCTGATCCCAAAGGGTCATCCAAGTTATCAAGTCAATATTACTTTGGATCTTACCCAAAATACCATGCTGCCAGCCAATCCATTAGTATCTAAAACTAAAGGTTTATTATAAAGAAACAAAGAGAATTAGAAGATAGTTGTTAAATGATAAAGCTCTCAGATACCTACAGATACTACGAAGTCCATATATCAGATTCATAGCAGTATTGGTGAGTTTGCTGGCTTGAAAGTCCCCCTGGAACACATATACAGGTTGGATGGGTCATTCAGTCCTTTGTTCAGAGCTTTGTAGAAAAGTTACTCCAGAGGTAAGAAGCAGGAATGAAGACAAAAATGGAGATGATACAGCTGCCCTTTGTATTCCTTTTGCCCATGGGCATTGGGTCGCATATGCTGGGGGAGGCTGTGCCTCCCCAAACAGCCAGGCATGGCCATGCCCCCCGGCTCCCTGCATGCAGCAGCTCCAGTCCTAGTGCTCTGCTTGGGGCTGGGGAGGCTGTGTCCATGTGCCACCTGCCATGCATTACAGCGCTCCAGAGTAGGGGAAGATGGGGCCGCATGTAGCCTGCCTTCCTGGCACCCCAGGGCTGGGGGTACTGTGGCCACATGCTCTCCCATGCTCCAGGATCAGGGGGTAGCCTGGGGTAGGACTGGGCTGGTGGCCGCAGTGGGTGGGTGGGGGCTGTGGGCTCTGGCGGGAACAGAAGGGGCAGGTCTGGGACTAGCCTTCCGCAGCCGGTGGTTCACATGCCGCCCATGCTTTTGCCATGTGGCTTGTACTTCCTTTGTCCCAAACACAAGCGTCACAGCACCTGGCATGGAAAAGCTGTACAGTTCTGCCCATTAGCATGCCCCTACATGGCTTGCTGACTCATGAAGTGTATCCCCTGACTCTGTTCAATGGGTTCGTTGTGCAGCTGATTACCTTGATGGGCCATCAAACAGGCTAGGCAGTGCTGATGCCAATCTGCCTGGGGGTGTTGTCCAGAAACACAGAACAAGTTTGGAAATACAAATATACCCTACATATCTATAACTCACAATACAAAGGTGATACAAACATATGAACAAGATCATCATACTTGACAAAGTATAACACTTTTCACAAATTCCGCACATGGCATATCTGGTCAGATTCCCTGCAATTTTATAATATTGGTATCACTAATGTAACAAAGTGTTCCACATAGTCCATACAGCATCACATATGGGCAGCTCCACTGAGGCTGATAGAGTGTAACTGAGAGCAGCCTTCAGCTCAGTACCTATAGCTTGCTTTGAACAAAGTTACAGTCAGTGTTGTTTACTCCTTCTCATAATTACATTCAGTGTTATTTACTCCTCATAACACAAGAACTAGGGATCCCCAAATGAAATGAATAGGCAGCAGGTTTAAAACAAACAACAGGAAGTGTTTCTTCATACAATGCACAGTCAAATTCTTTGCCGGAGGATGTTGTGAAGGCCAAGACTATAACAGGGTTCATAAAAGAACTAGATAAGTTCATGGAGGATAAGTCCATCAATGGCTTTTAGCCAGGATGGGGCAGGGATGATGTCCCTAGCCTCTGTTTGCCAGAAGCTGGCAATGGGCAACAGGGGATGGATCACTTGATGATTCCCTGTTCTGGTCATTCCCTCTGGAGCACCTGGAATTGGCCACTGTCAATAGACAGGATACTGGGCTAGATGGACCTTTGGTCTGACCCAGTATGGCTGCTTTTATGTACAGAAAGATGGAATTCAATCCCGCATAGAGGCCTCAAAGCTATCTACATACTATTTATTACCTGAACTAGGGCCTTCTGCAGCTGCTCTGTACTGGGGTGAATTGCAGTCAAGGTAGTTCTGATTTCCAAAATTGTGCTTGTGATGGGGTGTGCTTGTGAACCCAGACTAGAGAGGTTCCAGAGAAGCCCATAGATGCTGGAACTATAGGTGTCGGGGTGCTGCTGTACCCCATGGTTTGAAGTGGTTTCCATTATATACAGGAAAAACAATGAGGAGTCCTTGTGGCACCTTAGAGACTAACAAATTTATTTGGGCATAAGCTTTCGTGGGCTAAAATCCACTTCATCAGATGCATGGAGTGAAAAATACAGCAAGCAGTATATACAGCACATGAACAGATGGGCATTGCCTTACCAAGTGGGGGGTCCCATCTTTTCATGGGCTGTATATATATATACACACTGCTTACTGTATTTTTCACTCCATGCCTCTGATGAAGTGGGTTTTAGCCCATGAAAGCTTCTGCCCAAATAAATTTGTTAGTCTCTAACAAGGGCGGCTCTAGGGATTTTGCCGCCCCAAGCAGGGCAGGCAGGTTGCCTTCAGCAGCTTGCCTACAGGAGGTCCCTGGTCCTGCGAATTCTGCGGCAGCCTGCGGGAGGTCCGCCGAAGCTGTGGGACCAGTGGCCCCTCCGCAGGCATGCCGCTGAAGGCATCCTGCCTGCCGCCCTCGCGGCGACCGGCAGAGCGCCCCCCGTGGCTTGCCGCCCCAGGCATGCGCTTGGCGTGCTGGTGCCTGGAGCCGCCCTTGGTCACTAAGGTGCCACAAGGACTCCTTGTTGGTTTTGCTGAAACAGACTAACATGGCAACCCCTCTGAAACCTGTCATTATATACAGGGTTTACAGTTTGTTTCAATGGCTTTCAGCACCTCCACTCTACAAATTGTTACAGCAACCCTGGAGAGGCCTTTGGAGCACAGACAGCCCCACCCCTCAATCCCTGTCAATCATATATGATAGCAGGAGGTCTTTAAACCTAGGGCAGATTCACCAAATCTTAGCTGAGAAGTACCAGTCCCGGACGTGCTTGTTGGACGAGAAGGTGCAAGGAGCCTTGATTGGGCTCATTTTACTCGCTGCTTGAAACTGAAGCTCCCACAAGGTTCTTTTTTTGGGTTGGAGCAAAAGTCTTCAGACCGTCGGAAGATTTGTTGTCTCCGACTCCTGGATGGTCCTCTGATGGCTGACCCTGCTGGGATCCAGAAAGCAGCTGTTCCTTTTTACACTACTCTGAACTCACCTGAAGCCTGGGATGTGCTGGCAATGGAGGCGTTACCCTGTCTGACTGGTGAGGAGCAGCATTCCCTGGATTCCCCGCTGTCACTGCAGGAATTCGCTCTTGCAGTCCTAGCAGCTTCTACAGGCAAGGCCCCCGGCATCAGTGGGCTGCTATCAGAATTCTACAAGCGTTTCTGGCATTTTATCTGTCTTGACTTTTTTCTAGTGGTGCTGGAGTGTCTCCTGGGGAAAGAGATGCCCCCCACCTGCCACAGGGCAGTGATCACCTGCTGCACAAGAAAGGACATCTCTGGCTTACAGAACCAGCGATCTATTTTCCTTCTCTGCTCTGATTATAGGATTTTATCCAAGGGCTTAGCCAACCAGCTGAAGGACGTCTGGACTCTCTGACACACTCTGATCAGATATATTGGATTCCTAGCTTCTGGGTTTTTTATCATTTATTTTTAATTCGTGATGTTTTTACAGTTAGCAAACTGTGGGCATGGCTCCATTTGCAGATGTAGAGCACCGGGAGTTAAACCAGCCCTTGAAGACCACAGCAGGGAAAGCGCTGCCGTGTGTTCACACTGTCAGCTGCAAGTGCACTTGCATAGATCTCTGGTTGCCACATTTGCAGCACTTGCAGCGACATTGGTAGGGGTACATTATGGGCAGCTATCCCACAGAGCACCTCTTCCCATTCTGGTGCTTTGGCTTGTGGGAAGGGGGCCAGGGGTGCGAGGCATTCTGGGTCCGGTCCCAATGCCCCATGATGCATCACTTCACATCCCAGCAATCCCTGTGCTTCCGTCTACATTTAGTGCCATCTTTCAACGTTTTTTGTTCTGCACGCTCTTTTGATCTGCGGGAATGGATCCCAAACTGCTTAGGAATATGCTGATGGGTCTCGCCAGCATGTCACAAATTGCAGCTGAGTTATTCCTTAAGCTACAAAGTGGCAGTGAGGAGTCTGACAGTGATGTCGACTCACATAATGCATATGACATGAAATTGCTTGTGACATTCATGGACAAGCTCACCACAGTGGAACGCTGCTTCTGGGCTCGGGAAACAAGCACTGAGTGGTGGGATCACATCGTCATTCAAGTCTGGGATGACGAGCAGTGGCTGCAGAACTTTCGGATGAGGAAAGCCACTTTTATGGCACTGTGTGCTGAGCCCGCCCCCACCCTGTGGTGCAAGGACACGAGATTGAGAGCTGCTCTGCTGGTGGAGAAGCGGGTGGGTATTGTAATCTGGAAGCTGGCAACTCCAGCCAGCTACCGATCAGTCACTATCCAGCTTGGAGTGAGAAAGTTGACAGTTGGAATCATGTTGATGCAGGTTTTCAAGGCCATTAATTGCATCCTGCTCAGAAGAACTATGACTCTGGGTAATGTGCATGACATTGTGGCTGGCTTTGCACAAATGGGTTTCCCTAACTGTGGAGGGGCGATAGATGGGACACATATTCCAATTCTGGCACCAGCCCACCTAGCCTCCGAGTACGTTAATCGGAAGAGGTATTTCTCGATGGTTCTCAAGGCGCTTGTGGGTCACCAGGGGCATTTCATTGACATTAACGCAGGCTGGCCCAGAAAGGTGCATGACACACGCATCTTTCAGAACACCAGCCTGTTCGGAAAGCCACAAGCCGGGACTTTCTTCCCAGACCAGAAGATCACCGTAGGGGAAGTTGAAATGCCCATTGTGATCCTTGGAGACCCAGCTTACCCTTTAATGCTGTGGCTCATGAAACCCTACACAGGGAGCCTTGACAGCAGCAAGAAGCGGTTCAACAACAGGCTGAGTCGGTGCAGAATGACTGTTGAATGTGCTTTTGGCCGTTTAAAGGGCTGCTGGTACTGTCTGTATGGGAAGCTGGACATGGCTGATGACAGCATCCCCACAGTTATATCCGCGTGCTGTACCCTCCATAACATTTGTGAAGGGAAGGGTGAAAGCTTCACTCAGGCATGGACCTCGGAGGTTGAATACCTGGAGGCTGAATTTGAACAACCAGAGAGCAGGACTATTAGAGGGACCCAGGGATTAGGGATGGCTTGAGGGAGCAATTTGAGACTGAAAGCCACTAGTAATGTTTGGTGTCCTGCACGGGAGTGAAGTGCAGCTGTTCCAATGTTAGTAGGAACCTGTGTTTGCTACATAAGATGCACTGACTTGCAGTGCCTGTTGCTTTCCTGGGCTGTGGTATCTTTTACTCAATGCAATAATAAAGAATATTTTCAAAGACAAAAAATTCATTTATTGAAAAGAAACACAACTGCTGGGGAAAGAGAAAGGGCATGGCACATCTGTGCTGTGTGGGAGGAGGGAAGGTGGTGGGGTGCAGAACGGGACAATCAGAGATTTGCATATGTCCTGTTATTATACTCAGCCTTCCTGCCTGGAGTGCCGTGCAATGAGTGCCGCTCTTCAGGCTGGCTAAATGCATGGTGATAGGGGTTAAGTGCAGTGGGTAAGGGTTGTAGTTTGCAGGGCTGGGTGGTGAAGCTACAGGTGTTGGAGGAAGCTGGTGGCAATAAGAAACTGGTTGTTGGGGAAAGTGTGTTGGAGGTGACATGGGGACACAAGGGAAAGAGTTTTGGGAAAAGGGCTGTGGGGTGGGCGGGGAAGGGTGGGTGCGGAAGTGCTCCACCGTCATTGCTTTGAGCGCCTGGATAGAGTCCGCTTGGCGCTCCATGATGCTTAGCAGCCGCTCCATGCTTTGGTGCTGGCAATCTGCATTCTGCTGGTGGCGCCCCCTTTCAGTCTCCTGCCACTCTTACACTTTTTGATTTTCATTAAGGGACTGCTGAAGTCAATCGTCTTTGCTTTTTCTCGTCCGCTTCCTGATTCTTTGGAGTCTTTCGGCCATTGATAACAAGGATGGCTGGGATCTCAAGATTGCATCTGTAAAGCCAAAATGCAACACTTAACAGAGGCAGACGTGCTCACACTAGACAGAGCAATGATGCGGTTGTACTTAGAGAGAAGTACAGTGTACACAACAGCAGAAATTGCCCATCCCAAAGTGAGCGCACATAACCCACAGGAGTCCCCAAATGGTGAGTAACCACAGGGGCAAGGGGGACTGATTGTTTACGGCTGTACTGTCCTCTGGGGTCTTGTGCCTTGGGGAAAGCCAGCAGCTCCAGGGGCCCCTATACTGAACACCATCCCCACATTTTCCACAGAAGGGGTTCATCCTGAAGATATCTCGCTGCTGAGGGTGACCTACTGCAATGTGGCTTCCACCCTGGCCCTTATGCAGCTTGCCTGTGTGCAGCAATGGTCCCCCCACCGTTCCTGGCACAGTGGTGCGGACATGTTAGCCTGACTAGGACGAGGACCACAGTAGTTCTGCCAAGGAATCTGAGCAAGCGGATTGCCCAGCTTCTGCGTGAGACCTTTGAAGAGATCGCTGAGGCCAATTACCACAATGTGAGAGAGCACATCAACACCCTATTCCGCATCTAGGCATGCATGCAGCCCTAACCCTCCTCACCCCAAGAGCCCGCACTGAACAACTTCCTTCCTTTCCCTTGTCTGTTCACTCTGACTCTCCACTGGCCCTGGAAGTCCCCTGACTTCTCTGTCCTCCGTCCTGTTGAGGAATGGGCTTTGACTCTCACCTACTTTTGTTGGCATCTAGTCAATTACAGAGCCTAGATTTTCCTTCATTCTGTATCACCTGGTGACTTCTGCAAAGTGCATGACCAAACCAGCCACTTTCCAGTTTATGGCTCTTGAAAAGCTGCTGGTTTTTAACCCACATTTTCTTGCAGGAGCTCTCTCTTCCAGGCGCCTGTTTTCTGTCCTTCAGCCTGGGCTCACCAAGCTGTTGCTCCTAATTGTTCCTAGTTGGTCAAGCTGGAAGTTGGCAACAGCTCTGACTGCTCAGACTAGAACCCAGATAAGGTCCTCTCTGCATTCCAGGTGGTGCTCCCTCAGTGGGCTGCAGAATTGTTCCTCCAGGAGGGAACACTCTGTTCCTCTCACTAGTTGTTTCCCCCTCTGTGGATGAGATCTCTGTGCAGCTGGACACGCTTGTTGGTGTCACTAGGCATAAATCTAGGTAGCTCGGGAGGGTGGAAGATCACGAGTGCCGATGAAGCCCTCCTGCTCAGGCCTCAATGAACCAATGTTCTTCCATGTTAAACATTTTGTGTAACCTAATGTATTAATAGCTGCAAAAATGTAGTGTTAGCAGTTAGTTTTCGGTTGTAACAGCCAGTTCTCTGCTGTAATATATTGAAGCTAGGCTAAAGCACACTCAAGGCCGTTTTAAGATACAGTATACATGTTTCAGCAGTGGAGAGGGGGGAGGAAGGGGGAAGACACAAGATTGTGTGAGAAAAGATACTGCAGTTGGATGGGAAGGGAGGGGGAAGAGATCAGCTAGTCAGCAAGAAAAGTTTTGTAGTAAACAACTGGAATATAAAAGCAAGAAACTGCTTGTTTTAGGTGTGCAGGATTTGAGATTGTATTCTCCCTCGCACCTTATATGAGCTCAAATAAACTTGGTTGTTTGTTTCTCCACCGTGGTGTGTTTATTGGCTCGGCACACTGGGCGATGGACCCCCCCCCCCACTGTTGCTTGGCTTCGGGCACTTTGTGCCGGCAACACGCTGCTGTTGAGAAAGGGTTTGGTGGAAGTTCCTTTTGCAGCCAGTACCAAGAAGCAGCTCTATCATACGTGTGTCAAAGCATGGCAATATGCCATCCTCTCTGATCCCTCTGATACAGCCTGGAGAGGCCTCTGTTGCTGGATGATTGATTCTATGTCCCCATCTTGAAGGACGTTATACAAACCTTCTCTTCCTTTGCAGTGGAGGCTTCTGCATAGTATCATAGCAGCCGATCATTTTGTGCACCATATTACCCCCATGTGTCTGCACAGAGCCCCGCCTGTTCAGCTTCAGACACAGTGTTTCATTTTTTCCTACATTGCCCCCGTTTGATTCCTCTTTTTGTTTTTTTGCAGCAACTTTTCAGCAGTTTGGGACTTGTTTGTTCTGGGAATGACATGCCCATACACATTCAGCCAGTTTCCTACCTCGGTTCAGCAAAAGTAGCCATTTTGAAATCTCACCAGAACAGAATGGCCAGGGAAGAGCCATGTGATGTGCTCGGGCTGTTCTGCACACTGCTTGTGGCCTGGCTGCGGACTGAATACACCTTTTGTAAGTTGACTTGTAACCTGGACACTATTGGTGGACTTGGTGTGTTAACTATCTTTTGAGCGAACCTGGTAATGATAATGCTGTAGTGATCCATGTTTAATGTTCACTTACGACAGGTTTTGCTTTATTTTTGTCATTTCTTTTTGTGTCTATATCAGTAATTTTATAGTATTTGAATAGTTTTTCAAGTGATTTTATGTGAATAAAGATTTTTGTCCCATCAGTCTCTCTCTGTCTCTCAGAGAGTGAATCCTTGGAGTATGTTGATACCTTGCAGCATCCTTACAAGTTTGTACAATACCAATATTTTAACATCAGGTGTTTTTGCTTCTTGGCATTTTAAACTTTTAAGAATTTTGTGCACTTTAGACACATGGCCTCTTTTGTTCTTTAGAAAAGGGATAATGTAAAATAGATTAATTTTACACATTGGTTGGGAAATCACTGGCTCCAAATTAAATTTAAATTAAATTAAATAAAGCACTGATCAAGAATGGAATACTAAGAAATCCAGTAGGCTAGTGAAAGGGAATCCTGCCATTATTTTCTGGTTTACTCCATAATTATGTATGATAATGCTAAAGTACAAAATAGCTTCTGTGTGGAAAATTTCTTCACACTTGACAGAACAATTTTAAAGGTTATTGCATATAACCCTGTGCTTAGAGAGAAGAGGAGTTAATCTATATTCCGGTAACTCATAAAATTCATGGAGAAAACAAAATTTAATTATATTTCTCCCCCTCTGTGACGGGGTAGACCAGCCCCACATTGGGTCTTCAAGGGTTAATCTTTCTCTTTGGGTCAAGAAGACCTCACTCTCTCAGCTCTGCTGGGCATGCTGCAGCTGGAACCAGGCTATAAAAGGGAACAGCTGACTGCTGGAGAGCTGCAGGCTCCTGTGGAAAGAATGCCTGCAGTCCAAGACACGGAGCCCAGCCAGATAGTGATGACCCATGACCCCCAGGCTTGGGATGCCACAGAGGGAAGAGAGACTTTGGGGACCCCAAGATGGCAAACCATGGAGAAATGGGTAGGAAGTGACCCAGGAAAACTTTGTGGGGAGTCAGTTGTAGAACTGGAGACCAGCTCAGCGTGTTTCAGCAAGATCCTGATGGAGAGGGAGGGCCCAGGTCCCCCTTCCCTGGCTGTTTCCCCTTTTCGTAGACTTAAAGTCAGAAGGGACCATTATGGTCATCTAGTCTGACCTCCTGCACAACGCAGGCCACAGAATCTCACCCACCCACTCCTGTAACAAACCCCTAACCTATGTCTGAATTATTGAAGTCCTCAAATCATGGTTTAAAGACCTCAACGTGCAGAGACTCCTTCAGCAAGTGACCCGTGCCCCACACTGCAGAGGAGGAAAAAACCTCCAGGGCCTCTGCCAAATCTTCCTAGAGGAAGATTCCTCCCGACCCCAAATAGGTTGATCAAGCTAAACCTGAGCTGTGGGCAAGACTCACCAGCCAGAGCCCAGGAAAGAATTCTCTATAGTACTCAGATCCCACCCATCGTAACATCCACTCACAGACGCATTGGCTATTTATCTGCTAATAATCAGAGATCAAGTATTGCCAAAATGTAGCTATCCCATCATTAACATCCCCTTCATTAAACTTATCAAGTTAGTTTGAAGCCAGATATAGTCTGCGCCCCACTACTTCGCCCTTTGGAAGCGTTCCAGAGACTTCACTCCTCTAATAATGTTATGAAACTGCTTGTCTAATTTCAGTCTAAACTTCCTAGTGTTCCAGTTTATGATCCATTAATGTTCTTGTGTCCAATTGGTACTAAAGTTAAATATTTCCTCTCCCTTCCCTGATATGTATCCCTCTGTATTATTTAAAAGAGCAATCATAGTCTCCCCTCAGCCTTCTTTGGTTTAGGCTAAACAAGCCATCTCTTTGAGTCCTCTTTCATAAGACAGATGTGTTCCATTTCATGGATCAGCTATAGCCCTTCTCTGACCTTTCCAGTTTGAAATTTCATGGCCTTCCTATGACGTGGAGGAACCAAACTGCACACAGTTTTCCAGATGAGGTCTCACCACAGTGCCTTGTTATAAAGAGTACTAACACCTCCTTATCGTTACTGAAATACCTACATGAAGCATCCTGAACCGCATTTACTTTTTTAACGGCCATATCACATTGGCAGCTCATAGTCATCCTGTGATCAACCAATACTTCGAGGTCCTTCTCCTCCTCCGTTACTTCCAACTGATGCGTCCCCAATTTATAACTAAAATTCTTGTTATTAATCCCTAAATGCATGGCCTTGCACTTTTCACCATTAAATTTCATCCTATTACTATTACTCTAGTTTACAAGTCATCCAGATCTTCCTGTATGATATCCCGGTCCTTCTCTGTGTTAGCAATACCTCCCAGTTTTGTGTCATCCACACACTTTATTAGCACATTCCCGCTTTTTGTGCCAAGGTCAGTAATAAAAAGGCTAAATAAGATTGATCCCAAAACCAGTCCCTGAGGAACTCCACTAGTAACCTCCTTCCAGCCTGACAGTTCACCTTTCAGTACGACCCATTGTAGTCTCCCCTTTAACTAGTTCCTTATCCACACACAAAGGATGACGGGGTGTACCAGCCCTGCAACACTCTCCCTTTGTAATTGATGTCCAGAATCAAAAAAACATGCTTGCAGAGCTCTCCAGGTATCAGGCTTTGTAGTAAATACAGGAATACAGAACAATGCACTTCCATATGTAGACTAAAATCATGGGAGATGCAAGCAAAAATTCCTCATCATAAAACATATGTTGCTATTAGATCTGATAAGAATATGGAGGATTTTCCAAAGGAAATTCAAAAATTTTCAGCTGAAAACTGAAAAATTTCAGTTTGGAAATGCTGTTGTGGTGTCCCTAGGAGTTGTAGTTTGGGTTCTTCATGCTCCCATTCTCCTCTATAGGGTGGGCTCCCTCACCAGACTACGCATCCCATCATGCATCGCAAATGGTCTTCTTTTTTGGAGAGGGAAGGCAGTGCATCATGGGAACCCTCTGACCATGGTGCATCATGGGAGATGGAGTGCAGCCAGGGACCCTGGCCCATAAAGAATGGGGAACCCGAGGGAACCAAGATACAGCTCCCATGTTCACCTTGGTGGCAAATCCAAATCAAAATATTTTCTTTTTCAGGTGTTCCGTTTTCTGAAGACAATCAAAATTGTCCATGGAAAACAGACATTTTTCATGGACCAATGTGTTTTGTCAAAAACCTAGTTTTCTGTCGAAAAGCAATTTTGAAGGAAAATTTTCCACCAGCCCTAGCTGCTATAGTTAGTGACAGCAGAGATTCAGGTCTCGGTCATATAGTCAGGAACCAACTGGAAGGGTTTGTCTTACTGGATATGCTGCAAATTAATTCCTGTCAAAGTGAGCATCACATTGTTTTCCCTGGCAAAGCCTGACAGCAATGTATGTTTTGATATCACTTCTCAGGTGTCCACATTGGGAGCATGTCCCAGAATCCAGCCACTTCTGCATCACATTCAGATACTCTGATGAGACACAGCTTTGTCTTGTCTTTTTCTCTAATTGAATAGATTTTTAAAGTTGATCTGAGGGCAAAACTGAGCTCATTTTCTTGGAGTTTGGGAGTGAAGAAGTGCATCTATATTTGTTGCTCCATAGGAAAAAAAAAGCTCCCTACATGACTCATGAGCCACTTGACTTTCAAGTGAGGATAATCGATTTTAGTAACACCTCCACAATGGCTATGAGCCAAGGAGCTGGGGGGAAGTTAGTTCAGTTAGTTCAGGTAGTTGAAAGCAGCTATCAGTTCCCCCCTCACTCTTCTCTACTGCAGACTAAATAATCCCAGTTCCCTCAGCCTCTCCTCATAAGTCATGTGCTCCAGCCCCATAATCATTTTTGTTGCCCTCTTGTACTACATCCTTCTTGTAGTGTGGGGCCCAAAACTGGACACAGTGCTCCAGATGAAAGCAGCAGAGAATCCTGTGGCACCTTATAGACTAACAGACGTTTTGGATCATGAGCTTTCGTGGGTGAATACCCACTAAGTCAGATGAATGTAGTAGAAATTTCCAGGGGCAGGTATATATATGCTAACAAGCAAGCTAGAGATAACAAAGTTAGTTCAATCAGGGAGGATGAGGCCCTGTACTAGCAGTTGAGGTGTGAAAACCAAAAGAGGAGAAAGTGGTTCTGTAGTTGGCAAGCCATTCCAGGTCTTTGTTCAACCCTGAGTATGGTGTTCAAATTTGCAGCATGACATAAGCTCAGCAGTTTGTCTCTTTGAAGTCTTGTCCTGAAGTTTTTTTGCTGCAGGAATGGCCACCTTTAAAGGTCTGCTATAGTGTTCCATGGAGTTGAAGTGTCTCCTACAGGTTTTGTATATTGCCATATTCCTAATAACTAGTTGTGTCCATTTATCCTTTTCCGTAAGAGATCTGGTCCCAGTTTTGGACCGATGTACATAGCAGAGGGCATATGCTGGCATATTGATGGCGATATGACATTGGGGGTGGATTGGCAGGTGATGAACCGTGAGGTGTAGCTGATTCTGGTAGGTCCTGTGGATGGTGTCGCTCGTGTAGATATGCTGGGCAGAAGTTGGTCCATCGGGTTTTGTTGTCATGGATTTGTTCCTGAGCTTAGAGCTACTATGGTGTGGTGTGCAGTGCTGGTTGAGAATACGTTTCAGGTGGCAAGGTTGTCTGTGGGCAAGGATTGGCCCTGCACTCAAGGCCTGTGAAAAGTGTGGGATATTGTCCAGGATGGGTTGTAGATCCCTGATAATGCAATTGGGGGGTTTAGCTGGGGGCTCGTATGTGGATGGCCAGTGGAGTTCCTGTTGGTTTCTTTATTGGTTGTTCTTGCATAGGGAGGCTCTGGGGGTACACGTCGCTCTGTTGATGTCTGTTTCCTATTTTCGGTGGGTCATTGTAGTTTGAGAATGCTTTGGTGGAGATTTATGTAGGTGTGGTCCTCTGTCTGAGGGGTTAGAAGCAATGCGCTGTATGTACCTCAGTGCTTGACTGTAGAACAATGGATCGGTGTGATGTGCCTGGATGGAAGCTGAGCATGAGTAGCATAGCCGTCGGTAGGTTTTCGATATAGGGCCTGGTGTATGGACCATCCCTTATTTGCACCGGTGTCTAGAAGTGACCTCGTGTAGATGGTTCCGTGCTGAGTTGATATGATGGTTGCTCCAGATGACTACCAATGCTGAATAGAGGGGAATGATCACGCTCCTCAATCTGCTGGCAAATGCTCCTCTTACACTTCAAAAAAATGCCGTTTGGGCCTTCTTGGCAAAAAGGGAACACTTTGAACTCCTAACAAGCTTCTCGTCACATGTACCGTCCTTTCTGCAGAATTCTGTCTAGTCGTCGTCCCAATCTTAACTGTGGATCTCTCCACCTAAGTGCAGACTCTGCACTTGTCCTTGTTGATACCTTCATCAGGTTCTTTTGGCCCAATCCTCTAATTGTTAGGTCCCTCTGTATCCTATTGCCTACCCTCCAGCGTATCTTCCAACTCTCCCAGTTTAGTGTCATCTGAAAACTTGTGTGGGTGCAGCCATGTCATCCTCCAGATCATTAATGAAGATATTTGAAACAAACTGGCCCCAAGACCGATCCCCTAGGGGACACTCCACTTTGCACCGGCTGCCAACTAGACATGGAGCTATTTGATCACTAGCCCATTGACCCCCAGCAATCTAAGCCAGCTTTCTATCACCTTATAGGTCCATTCATCCGCCCATACTTCTTTAACTTGCTGGCAAGATTACTGGTGGGAGATCGTATCAACGCTTTTGCTAAAGTCAAGGAATAGCACATCCCACTGCTTTCCCCTCATGCCACAGAGCCATATCTCGTCATATAGAGACAATCAGGTTTGGTCCGGCATGGACTTGCCCTTGGTGAATCCATTGCTGACTGCATAGCTCAACTGGCCATAAGCCTAGCTTTGCTGTCAGCAGCTTCTGCCAGGCTATATGTGGTGCTTCTGAAGACTTCATATTGACAGAGGAAGATGAAGAAAACATGTCCAGATCAGCAAGAGGGGAAAATGGATTAGCTGGCATGGGAGTGTTTCTTGTTATGCTAAAAGTGGTCGGTATTTAGATTAAATCTGTCAAGCACTGCTCCGGAGCCACAGCTAAATTTAATTTCAGAATACCAGATCAAGGCAGGGACTTGAGCCATTTAATGAAAGACACGAGTCAGAGGAAAACACCAGATTTCATGTTTTCCTAGTGAGGCAGCTTTTGGGAAAGAAACCCCACTCAGCTACCTCATTTGCTAAACACTCTCCAAATTCTACACTGAATGAGGCAGGGGGACTGTAGAAAAAAAATCTACGTGATCATGAAATAAAAGACCGCATTGGAAAGCATATACACAAAGAAGCCAAATTAAAGTTGCATGGGTAATCTTAACTTTGGCACTTGTAGGTTTAGCATCCTTTGCTCTATAACCTTAACTATTTAACATAATTTGAATGGAATTTCCTAGGTTTTTAGAAAGAAAGACTATAAAAGGAGGAAATCCATCTTGCTGAACTGTCTGCTACATAACACTTGAATGTTCCATCCTGCACCATATAATGCTCCTATGAAAGGCACCTTCCCTATACTGTAGGGGATTAAAGCCTGACTCATTACACACCCTCACAAATCATAGTCACTATGACCCTACATCATAAAAAAAGAAATCCCACTTTGCTTTCTCATACATAAATAAATCATAATCCGTAGTGCTTTTCATCTGTAGAGCTCAAAGCATTGTACAAAAGAGATGTGTCACAATAACTTCATTTTACACATGGGGAAACTGAGGAATGGTGACTTGTTCATGGTCACCCAGTAGGCCACTGGCAGAGCCCAGAATAGAACCCAGGTGTCCTGAATCTAGTCCAGTACCTTGTCCACTAGGTCCCACTGCTCTGAAGAGAAGCCAGCATATGCACAGAGCTGTTCTGTTCATGTCCTCTGGGGCACCTGACACTGGCCACTGTCGGTAGACAGGATACTGGGCTAGATGGACCTTTGGTCTGACCCAGTCTGGCCATTCTTACATTCTTATGTTCTTAGCCAATGGACTGCTGGCTGGTAGTAACAATAATCTACTCTGCTATCTTATGACAAAAACCAGACCACGTTTGCCAAAGCACATTTTTTTAAAAAATTGAAGTTAGCAAAGTGTTTTTTTACCAGACGTGTCTGTGACCTAGGAACTACATCCCACCAAAATCCAGTTCTGCCCTGTTCCTGCTGAGCTGCTGGTGCTGTTGGGGAGCATACAGGCAAAAGTTCGTTTTCTTAAGCACTGAAAATGGCAAAACCATTTCCCCCCTCAATATTAAAAAAAAATTATTCCTAGGGTATGGAGAAACATGAGGTGTGTCAGCACGAACATTTGGTAAAGGCATGAGGGATTGAAAAGACTCTTCAGAATGGGCCCATTTGTCCACCTTAATGATAGGCATCCCAGTTGACTCCACTTGCAGTATAAAAAAGCTACATACATTTATAACTGTACAGAAACATGGGGTGAAACCCTGGCCCTATTGAAGTCAATGGAAGTTTTGCCATTGACTTCAGTGAGGCCAGGATTCTAGCCATAGTGTTTAAACATGAAACAGTGCACTGGTGAATCAACTGACAGTCTTACTGGAATAAGAATACAAAAACTGGGGGCGGGGGGGCTTTCCACACTGATACTGGTTTGGCAAAATCTCTTGATGCCTTTGTGATGGGCTGGACCCCACCACATCCAGGATGCCACTTGATGTGCTGGGGTCCCACTGGTTCCGCCTGGTCCACCAGCCTGTCCTAGTTGTGCCAGGTCCTCAAGCCTTCTCAGCACACACCCAGCTGCAAATGGACACAGAGACACTGAGATCAGCTCTGTGTGGGAGGAATCAGCTCGGGGACTGCCCAGCACTCACGTGCACACCTCCTTTGGGGTGCAAACCCAAAATTATATTGTCTTGCTCTGTATAGAAAGATCTGCACAGTGCAAGCTCATGAAAATTTTCCCCCTCCTTCAAAGTGAAGAGAGATATGCACAGCTTTTTGCCCTTCCCTCCAGATATGAATGGCTCCAACTGGGTTTTGAAATAAACAAGAAATAAGTTTATTAACTACAAATGGTAAATTTTAAGTGATAATAAGACATAGCAAACAGAACAAAGCAGATTACTGAGCAAATAAAACAAAACACACGAACGAAGTTTAATACAGTGAAATCCCACTATAATGTGATGTTTGGGATCCAAAAAATTCCATCACGATAAATGCGGAGTCGCGCTATAGCAGGGTTTCAAGCTGGTCAGTTTAAGTCAGTGGTCCCCAACGCGGTGCATTGATGTGCGCCGCCTAGTGCCCAGCAGGGGACAGAGGCCGCGCCCTGTGCCTGCCGGGGACAGAGAACTCCAGCACCCGCAGCCCTGGAGTTCTCTCTCCCCACCAGGCACGGGGCCGCAGCTTCTCTCCACTGCTGGCCACTAGGCGGGGCACATCAATGTCCTGGCGGGTGCCATGGCGTTGGAGACCACTGGTATTAGGCCTTAAAGGGGAGCCAACTTATGATCACATTATATACGATTCTGCATTATAGCGGGGCGTGTTATTGCGAGGTCTGACTGTACATTCAAGAAACAGGTTACAAAATGTAATTTCTCACCCTAAATGTTGTTTTTGGCAACTTGAAGAGTGTCTGTAGCTTAGAGTTCCAATTATTTCTCTTGACAGAGTGGACCTCTATCTCAGAGGGCTTTAAACTAGGTTCACCGGGGGAAGGAGACCAAAGCCCTGAGGTAAGTGGGGAAATGGGATACCAGGAGGAAGAACAAGCAGGAGAGGGCAAGAGCGGAGGACTCCTGTCTCGGACTGAGAAAGCAGGATGATCAGCAAGTTATCTTAAGTGCCTATACACAAATGCAAGAAGCCTGGAAAACAAACAGGGAGAACTGGAAGTCCTGGCACAGTCAAGGAACTATGATGTGACTGGAATAACAGCAGCGGCAGCTCCAGGACCCAGCGCTCCAAGCTCGTGCCTGGGGCAGCAAGCTGCCGGGGGCACCCTGCCAGTCCCTGCGAGGGTGGCAGTCAGGCAGCCTTTGGCAGCTTGCCTGTGGGAAGTCCTGTGAGTACGCCGAAGCCGCAGGACCGTCAGACCCCATGCAGGCAAGCCGCCGAATTCGCAGGACTGGGGACCTTCCGCAGGACTGAGGACCTCTTGAAATTGCTCCTGCAAGCAAACCACCAAAGGCTGCCTGACTGCCATGCTTGGGGCGGCAAAAAAGCTAGAGCCACCTCTGAATAACAGAGACTTGGTGGGATAACTCACATTACTGGAGCACTGTCATGGATGGGTATAAACTGTTCAGGAAGGACAGGCAGGGAAGAAAAGGTGGGAGAGTTGCATTGTATGTAAGAGAGCAGTATGACTGCTCAGAGCACCGGTATGAAACTGCAGAAAAACCTGAGAGTCTCTGGATTAAGTTTAGAAGTGTGAGCAACAAGGGTGATGTTGTGGTGGGGGTCTGCTATAGACCACCAGACCAGGGGGATGAGGTGGATAAGGCTTTCTTCCAGCAACTAGCAGAAGTTACTAGATCGCAGGCCCTGGTTCTCATGGGAGACTTTAATCACCCTGATATCTGCTGGGAGAGCAATTCATGGCAGTCAGGGGGCCCAGATGACTGAATAAAGGCTATGGTGTCCATCTTTAAAAAGGAAGAAGGGGCATCCGGGAACTACAGGCCGTCTCCTCACCTCAGTCCCTTTGGATAAAATCATGGAAGCAGGTCCAGGTCGCCAGAGGATTCAAGGGGTCTGGGGCAAAGCAATTTCAGGGGCCCCTTCCATAAAAAATTGCCATACTATTAGAATACTATTTCTGGGGGGCCCTGCTGGGGGTCCAGCGAAATGCCCCACTTGAAAATTGGCCCACAGGCGCCCTGGAAAAAATAAACCTTCTGCATTTTGTCCAACCCAGTTTTTAGGAAACTTCTTTACAAGGGTGTCACTAGTTCTCAGCATTCAGCTTGTGCTGAAAGGCATAAAGCTTCATTAAAAGTGGTGCGACAAATATTTCTGTCAAAACCGAAACTAGGGATTTTTAAAAGCATTAAAAAAATCACGCAACGTCTGCTTTCCTTCAAATTTGTGGGTTTTTTTTAATGAAAGCTAAATTAGTCTGCGGAAACTGAATATGCTTGGGGTTTCAGAAAGCGTGTGGCCATATATTTTGCTGCTTGCTATGTTTGATTGTTTAAATAAAACAATACAAAAAAATTCATGCTTAAAAAATCCAAAACTTTTGAACCACCTCGCTTGTGACCAAAATGCCTTGAGCCCATTCCAGTCAGAGATTTTTCCAGGTTTCTGATACTCTGCTGGCTTCTTGACTTGTATCTGTCTCCATAACTTGGGTTCATTTTAGGTTAGGAACATAAGAACAAGCCATATGGGTCAACCAAGTCATCTAGCCCAAGTATCTGTCTAACAACGTGGCCAACCAGGTGGCCCCAGAGGGTGAACCTAACAGGTAATTGATCCATGATCTCTCTCCCTGCCATTCTCTCCACCCTCTGACAACAGAGGCTTAGGGACCCGTTCCTTACCCATCCTGGCTGTTAGCCATTAATGGACCTTAACCTCCATCATTTATCTGTTTCCTAGAGACTGGCTCCATGGGTCCCTCACAAACTGGAGACGGTTACTGTGGTTTGTCTTTAGTACAAGCTTATTGTACATACTCCAGAACTGAGTGTTTGAGCTTGTTTCCACAATTGGGATGAGCCTATTTTGTGAAAACTGACATGCTCAAAATAGCACATGTATGTGAATGGACACAAGGTGCCTAAAATTTAAATTAACCCAGGGGGTCTCAAACTGGGGTCAGGACCCTCAGGGGGCCAGGTTATTACTGGGGTTAGCCGAGCTGTCAGCCTCCCACCTCAACCCCGCTTTGCCTCCAGCATTTAAATTAGTGTTAAATTATAAAAAAATTAAATTTATCGGGGGGAGTCCATCAGAAGTTTGCTATGCTGAAAGGGTGTCACTAGTATAAAAGTTTGAGAACACTGAATTACCCCTCTGGAGCCTCAGGAATGCAAGGGAGAGGGGTTCTCCCGGGTAGGGCTGCGGAAGGATATTGTCTTCTCGTGTGCATCCCTCCCCAGTGGCTAATTTTAAATGAAGCTGCCTCCCCTGACATGGGAATCTCCCATATGGCACTGAAATTAATATAGACTATAATTCAGCATTTAGAGAAAGTGAACGGGATGGTGGCCCTATGGAAAGCTAACAGCTTGGCTCTTCTGCAAGCCCTCAAACTGCTGAATGAGCTTTTAGGGTAGGGGAGGTTGTTGCCTCCCCAACAGCTGGCCCTGTCTTCCTATCAACCCCCACCCACTTCCTGCCCCCGACATGTCCTGACCCCCTCAGAATCCCCGACCCCATCCTGCTCCTTGGTGCCCCCTCACCGTCCCAGGAGACCCCCCACACCACCACCCGGAACCCCACCCTGACTCCCTGTCCCCCTGACGCCCCAACCCCTTATCCACCCTCCCACTGAAGTCTGACAGACCGCCGGAACACCTTGATCCAACCCCCCCATTCCCTGTCCCCTCCTGCCTGCCCCAGCCTCTGCCCCTCCCTATCCCCAGATCCCTGCCCTTTAGCCAACGCCCCAGCCCCAGTCCCTTACCCTGCCCCCCCTCACGAGCCTTCAGTGCATCCAGGAGGCTTCCCTTGACAGCTGCAGCGTAGGCTCCGATGGGGCCTGAGCCCTCCCCGCTTCAGAGCACTGGTAAAGGGTGCGGGCTACGATGCTCCACGCTGGAGCAGAGGGAGTTTTTAGCAGCCTTGGAGCTTGCAGCCCCGCCCCTTCTGCGCCGCTCTGAGAGGGCGGAGCTAAGAGCCCCGTCTGGAGCCACGCTTTGTGCACTGATTGGATGCTCCTGGTGGGCTAGCTCTGGGAGAACGGGCAGAGAATGGGTCAAGTCAGGCTGGGTCGGGGAGGGAACATCGCCATTTCTCATGGGGCCCTCGGATCCGACCTGGGCTTTGCCCACTTGGCTCCCCCCCACCCCCCCCGAGTGCCCTGAGCAGGTCCTCAAGGAATCCATTTCTGAAGCACTTAAAGGCAGAGGAAATGTAATAACACAAGTCATGCTCGATATATCCTAACTCTTCTATGAGTCAACTGGTCCAATGAGGTGTAAAGCAGTTGACTGTATGAGAGAATCAACTGGGTCTCTGTATGAGGGGTAAAGCAGTGGACTGTTATTCCTTGACTTTAGCAAAGCTTTCGATACGGTCTCCCACAGTATTCTTGCTGGCAAGTTAAAGAAGCATGGGCTGGATGAATGGACTATAAGGCGGATAGAAAGCTGGCTAGACAGTCAGGCTCAACGGGTAGTGATCAACGGCTCCATGTCTAGCTGGCAGCCAGTATCAAGCGGAGTGTCCCAACTGTTGGTCCTGTGGCTGGTTTTGTTCAATATCTTCACCAATGATATATAGGATGGCCAGGGCTGGCTCCAGCTTTTTTGCCGCCCCACGGAATGAAGAAAAAAAAGAAAAAAAAGAAAAACCGGATTGAGCTGCTGATGAACTGCCTCCAAAGCGAAAGAGATGCAGTGAAGAATCCACTGCCAAATTCCGCTGAAGACCTGGACATGCCACCCCAATAATGGACGGAGTGCCACCCCTTTCTGTTGGCCACCCAAGGCATCTGCTTCCTGAGCTGGTGCCTGGAGCTGGCCCTGAGGATGGCGTGGACTGCACCCTCAGCAATTGAGAGGAGTGGTAGATAGGCTGGAGGGTAGGGATAGGATACAGAGGGACCTAGACAAATTAGAGGATTGGACCAAAAGAAATCTGATGAGGTTCAACAAGGACAAGTGCAGAGTCCTGCACTCAGGGCCGGCACTTTCATTTAGGCGACTTAGGCAGTCGCCTAGGGCGCCAGCATTATTAGGGGGGGCGGCATTTTTCCGGGGGGCGGCAGGAGGCTCCGGTGGAGCTGCCGCAGTTGTACCTGCAGACGGTCCGCTGGTCCTGCAGCTCCGGTGGAGCTGCGAGACCCGCGCGCTGGGCGGCGAAATGGCCCGGCACCTAAGGCTCCAGAAACCCTGGCACCGGTCCTGCCTGCACTTAGGATGGAAGAATCCCATTCACTCTTACAGACTAGGGACCGAATGGCTAGGAAGCAGTTCTGCAGAAAAGGATCTAGGGGTTACAGTGGATGAGCAGCTAGATATGAAAGATTATGCCATAATTTATCAAAGAAACTGAGGAACCAGCTGATCAGCATCCTATACAGCAAACAGAAAAACGTCAAAAAAGAGCTCTCCAACCTGGAGACTCCCATTAATAACCAAACTTCCATACAAATGGACTTCACTAAAATAAGACAGGAGATCTACATTACTCACGTCACCTCTCTACAAAGGAAAAAGGACTGTAAGCTGTCTAAACTCCTACCTGCCACATGGAGCCACAACCGTGGTACCCCAACCCATCCAGCAATATCGTCAATCTATCCAACTACACACTCAGCCCAGAAGAAAAGTCTGTCCTGTCTCGGGGACTCTCTTTCTGCCCTGCCACCTCCACCACCATGATACAGTTCTGCGGCAATCTGGAAGCCTACTTTCACCGTCTCTGACTCAAAGAATACTTTCAGGACAACACTGAACAGCACGCTGTTGCACAGGTACCCTCCCACCAACAGCACAAGAAGAACCCACAGGACCCTCTCCTGAGGGTTGAATGACAGTTCGGACCTATACATTGTAATGCTTCCGCCGACGTGCTACAGGCAGAAATTGTGGAAAAACACATCGCTTCCTCATAACCTAAGTCGTGCAGAACGCAATGCATCCACAGCCTCAGAAACCACCCTGAATATTATCAGTGGCTGATAAGGGATGGTGCTGTTGTCATCATGAACAGGTCTGACTACTAAAAGGAGGCTGCCAGACAACTCTCCAATACCAATTCTACAGGCACTTCCCTCAGATTCCCCTGAGGGAATATACTAATTGAAACTGACACCATCTGCTCAGGACACTCCCTACAACTAACACCGGGGGGAAACAAAATCAACATACCTCAGAGCCCTGACCAGGGTTATCTATCTACTAACCAAGATCACAAACCGGAAATCCTGGTGCCTCATCATCTCGGGCATTGGCACTCCTCAAACTGAAAGGGAAACCCTGGGGTGGGTCTTGGATATGTTGGACTCTCTACTCAAGACTCTATCCACCAGCACTTCCAGCTATCTCTGTGACATCATTGATTCCTGAGAAAAACAACAGCGTGCATTGGTGACCTTCCAGAAAACACCATCCTAGCCCACCATGGATTGTAGAGGCTCTGCTACACAACATCCACACACAGATGGAATACAAGCGTCAGGACATAATCCCTGATAATGCCACAGCACAACTGCTGATGAGCTCTGTTCATTCACCTGCACGTCACTCAATGTAATATACCCATCAGATGCCACAATGCCCCTCTGCATGTACATCGGCAAACTGGACAGTCTCTACGAAAAAGGATAAATGGACACAAATCAGATATTAGGAATGGCAATACACAAAACCCTGTAGGAGAGCACTTCAACCTCCCTGGCCACACTAGAGCAGACCTTAAGGTGGCCATCCTGCAGCAAAAAAACTTCAGGACCAGACTTCAAAGAGAAACTGCTGAGCTTCAGTTCATCTGCAAATCTGACACCATCAGCTCAGGATTAAACAAAGACTGCGATGGCTTGCCAACTACAAAAGCAGTTTCTCCTCCCTTGGTTTTAACACCTGAACTGCTAGAACAGGGCCTCATCCTCCCTGATTGAACTAACCTCGTTATCTCTAGCTTGCTTGCATATATATACCTGCCCCTGTGAAATCTCCTTCCTTGGAGGTTTTTAAAGTCAGGCTTGACAAAGCCCTGACTGGGATGATTTAGTTGGGGATTGGTCCTGCTTTGAGCAGGGTGTTGGACTAGATGACCTTGTGAGGTCCCTTCCCACCCTGATATTCTAGGATTCTATGATTCTCAGTCTGGACTCAACCCCTGCCTTTCCCTTTAGGTGTTTTTAGCAATTTTTCTTCTTGGACTGGGAGGCAGTGGAGATGAGTCCTGATTAATTTACTCCCCAGCCTTAAATAGAATTTACATAAGGTGGGAACCCTCTGTTTCCAGTTCAAAAATACCAGCAGTGTCCAAGGTGGTACGCCATAGTAGATGACATCAGCAGATGACCCTGCAGTGTCAAAGCAACAACCCAGGAAGCCCCTTAGCATGGTGGGAGATTAGCATCTTCAAAGTTCTATTGTCCTTCTTAAATGGCTCATTCAGGCCAATTGCCTAATGTCTGGTGGGCATTCCCCCAAATACACACTCAGTTGTAATTGTTACATAGTCAATATTCCTAACCTGATATACAGAAATGATACAGGCATACAAATTGGATAATCACATTCAGCAAATCGTAACCTTTTTAATGATACCTCACATGACCCATCTTGCCTAAAACACAGAGCCGGCTCTAGCAATTTCGCTGCCCCAAGCACGGCGGCACGCTGCGGGGGGCGCTCTGCCGCTCGCCAGTCCCGCAGCTCCAGTGGACCTCCCACAGACGTTTCTGCGGATGGTCTGCTGGTCCCGTGGCTCTGGTGGAGCTGCCGCGGGCGTGTCTGCGGGAGGTCCACCAGAGCCACGGGACCAGTGGACCGTCCGCAGCCATGCCTGTGGCAGCTCCACCGGAGCCGCCTGCCGCCCTCCCAGCAACCGGCAGAGCACCCCCCGTGGCATGCCGCCCCAAGCATGCGCTTGGCGCGCTGGGGCCTGGAGCCGGCCCTGCTAAAACATATCTTAGTTATGCCATATTCATATCATGACAATATTTCTATGAAGAGTATGGGTTGTAACATCACAGCCTGTGTGTTATCATATCATACCAGTGCAAAGTGATTTTACCAGTGTTCTCATATCATCTTACCTTATCAGTGCAATGCATGCACCTCAGGGAGTACATTCCAGACTGCAGTGGAACTAAAATCTCCCCCTTAATATATTCTCATGCTCAGAACCAGGGCCAGCTTTAGGCTAATTCCCCCAAATTGGGCAATGCACCTGAGAGGGCCCCATGCCCGCGCCTAAGAGAACCCTGTGCCCTAAAGAAGAGCACCTAACTTTTTAATTTTTACTCACCTGGCGGTGGTTCGGGTCTTCAGCGGCACTTCGGCGGTGGGTCCTTCACTCGCTCCGGGTCTTTGGCAGCATTTCAGTGGTGGGTCCTTCAGTGCCGCTGAAGACCCAGAGCGAGTGAAGGACCCGCCGCCGAAGTGGTGCCGAAGAGCCGGAGCGCCGCCGGGTATTCGAATTGGGCCCCGCACTTCCCAAAGCTGGCCCTGCTCAGAACTATGGCAGCAGCTAGAGTCAAACACTATCCTGCAAACCACGGCACAAACAAGCCAAGTCATTCAGGATGTGACACTCGTGTGTGGAGTGAAGCCAGTACAGAAAGTGATGTCTCCAACGAGCTGGCTTGAAACCTGAAACAAAACCATTTTAAGAGTTACACCATTGCAACAAGGTGCCTCACCTGTTATTTTTAGTGGCTGAAAAATGCTTGGGGAGTTTGGGGGGGGGCAGGAGGGAAGGTTGACTAGGATAACTCAAAAATGACTAAATGGGTTTTCTTTAGATTTTCATAAAACAATTCAAGCAGGAGATGTGTCCCCCTAAAGAGAAGTATTTGATGGAGTTATCAGTGAGCTAACATTGTGTTACAGAATGGAAGTACTATCTTCAACCTTAATTACAGCTACTATTGCATCACTATAATACAGTGAGATACGGTGGGTAAGGTAAAATCAGTTCTTGGATCAACTTCTCTTGGTCCAAGAGACAAGCTTTCACGCTTACAGAGAGCTCTTCTTCAGACACTCACTTTCTTCAGACAGAAAGACACTCACCTTGTCTTTCCAATGTCCTGGGACCAACATGACTGCAGCAATACTGCAGACATATAATATAGTGGTCATATAAAATAACAATCGCTGGAAAAAACGTATAAAGTAGCACATCGTATTCGTATTTGAATGTCGTCCATTTCAGCTTGAAATTAATTGTACGGGTACAGCACCAGGCTGCCTTAAAGTAATAATCTATACAATGCTCATATCCTTTAAGATTACTTAATGAAAGCAAAGTCAACTCTTAAAAGGTTTCTCTGGTTCTAATAGGACTGGCTGGTTCACCAATTTCTTTACTAATGTTACCATATTCTCCACCACATAAAGTTTAATCAATGTAATTGTTGATATATTGCACAAGAGTGCACCTTGCATGGAGAAATTTACTGCATTTCTAGTCCTAAATCTTGACAGATACATCACCTTTCAAATTCAAGGCAGAGACTGTTGGATGTTAAAGGGATATCATCAACCTGAAATCTAGTTCGTTAAAAGCAAATGAATAAATAAATAAAAGCAGTTTCAGGTCCTAAATCTTGCATTGAGGACCCCTGTCAATTTTTATTGTTTCACAATCATGTTTTCACACTTTTCTTCCACGACTGTGTGTCCAGAACCCACATAAACAACAGGAGAAATTAACTGAATGGGAATGGGGGAAATGGTAAAAACAACAATTCACAAAGTGCTGTCAAATGCACAAAGTAAACTAACTGGAAAAATAGAGAAAAATATGTTTTTCTCTGATCTCTTTCAGTAACAGCCATTGTAGGTGTCACTTGTAACTGCATAGTAGGTAAAACTAATATTCAGACCAAAGTGTGCTATTTAAGTTGACTGTGCCACTTTAAAGATTGAAAGAGCGAGTCTCTGAAACAGAGGCAAAGAATTTGAGCAGTGTAGATACAGGAAGATAAAGACAAGAACATACAGTGAATGACATAGTCATCATCCCATGAGATGGCTCTGTCAGAGGCTGCAGCCATCTGCGGCTCTGTAGAAAGAATCTGAAAAGCTCTTGCTGTGGGCAATGACTGATGCTAGTAGAGGAGTTATCCAGGGAGATGGATGACAGTAGCTAAAACCAGATAAATATTTGTTTCCAGATTGGCTGTTTGTGCTGAATTTAAGGCTTCACTTTCTCATGTTTCCTGCAGATTCCCAGAGTTACTTTGGCATCAAATCAAAGCCAAGCATGTGAAAATTAGCTGTGATCTACAAAGCAATGACTTGGTTTCATTTCCAACTGAAAGATGCATCTTCTGGAAAATACATAAGCTCCCCCCGATGCCAGACCTTTTCATGGTGTCCAGCAGCTTGAACACTGGGCCCCAGAACATTGGTTAGGAG
This sequence comes from Chelonoidis abingdonii, assembly GCF_003597395.2. Classification (NCBI taxonomy): domain Eukaryota; kingdom Metazoa; phylum Chordata; order Testudines; family Testudinidae; genus Chelonoidis; species Chelonoidis abingdonii. Next base: position 1,054,640 of record NC_133773.1, on the reverse strand, counting down.
GAGTAATACGCAGGAGTACTGGAGAGAACAACATTTTATGGAATGGGTTACCTAAGGAGGTGGTGGAATCTCCATCCTTAGAGGTTTTTAAGGTCAGGCTTGACAAAGCCCTGGCTGGGATGATTTAGTTGGGGATTGGTCCTGCTTTGAGCAGGGGGTTGGACTAGATACCTCCTGAGGTCCCTTCCAACCCTGATATTCTATGATTCTATGATTTATTCCCAGGCCACAGCTACGTCAGCCGAGTAAAGGGGACAAAGGTCACATGACCACGGTGAGTATCTTGTTACAAAGAGAATGATTAATACATTAATAATACATTAGCCTGATCTATTGCCATTTACATCTCTCTGGTATTATGGGCAGACTTGGAGCACAAATGGACTCTTAAAAGCAAAAACAACACTCTTCAGATATACAGCCATATTCTCCGAGCTAATGCACCACGCACTCCTGGAATAATTCTGTCCTGATCCTAGCACAACAAAAAACCTTGGCACTTTCTGCCTTTTCCTGTGGCCCCATCTACACAGACTATGCCATTCCCCAGTGGTGTGACTCCACCAATGGTAGCAACTAGCATGTACTTCCTGTGCACGGTAGGCATATGGACTGGCTACAGAGCTTCCACTCCAGTGGACAGACTAAGCTCAGCTCCTCTGGACCAAAGCAGGGGAGCCCAATCCAGAGAATTAAAGGACAGGGCTGCCCCTGGGCCTATAAAGGAGCTACTGGGCAGCTAGAGCATGTACTGAGACAAGCTGACTCCTGGGAAGGGAAAGCCACACTGGGTGAAGCTAGCTCCTGTGGTGGGTTCCTGGAGCCAGGAAAGCTCAGGGAAGCAGCTCCAGGAAGGGAGCAGAGCTGAGTGAGGCTGGGAAGCTGCCAGGAGCAGGAGAGCCAGGGACCCCGAGGTGGCACACCCACCCTGCCTAGGCGCTCTGCATGATGGGACTGCTTTGCCCAAATGATCACTTTTGGCTGGTGTTGGACCCCCAGCTCCTTGTTATTGGGGCAGGGGTATGGCATGAGGGGAAAGGTGGAGGAGGTGATCCACCTCTTAGTGGCAGGACAGCTGCAGCAATGGCCTCTATACAGCAGTAGCAGACCCAGGCCCTGCTGATGCAATTGATAGAAAACAAACAGACACTGCAGGAGGCCCAGTTTGCTGCCCAGCAGAGGTGGCAAGAAGTCCACTTCAAATAACAGGAGTGGCTCCAGGAATGGTTGGGCCAGTAACACAATTGGTGATGGGTCTGGAGGATGGTTGGCTCCGTGCCTGGTGAAGCTCAGGCCAGAAGATGACCCAACATTTGAGTCGGAGGCAAAGGCAGTGGACTCGGAGGAGCTGACATGGGCAGCCCACGTAGCACCATTTCTGATGGGCAAGGTGCAGGCAGCTTACCGGGCAGTGAGTGACGAGCAGGTGAACGCCAACCCGGGGATGAAGGCCACCACCCTTCTCAGAACATCAGGGAGACCCCAATGAAATCTCAAGCTACATGGGATACCATGGGGACCCAAAGAAAATCCCAAAGTCAATAGGGTACCTTGGGGGCCCCAGGTGAACTACTCATTGTACAGGCCAGTGGGAGGACTCCGACAGGACTACTCCACCAAGTATCGGGCAATGGTGTTCACACTATAATCCAGCATGGACAAGGCTCTAGAAGGCAAAATTTAGGCAGAAATGTTCTGCAAATGAACCTTTATCTGCAGTTGATCCAGGTATGTTAGAGTAAGGTTATTTAAACAATTTTCATCACTTTCTTATATATCCACTCTAGACTTGTTCTGTGGATGCCAGCCTTCTGCCTCCTTTTCTGGTCATCGTGAATAGTGCAGAAACCATGCCCTGAGCCTGCCCTCAACATTACACCTTTTTCTTTATAAAGCTAAAGGGAAGCCTGTTATACCCCAATTGGTTGTTTTGGGGAGGGGAGCGAGTGATGAGGTTACCGCCTTGTACACCTCCAGCACGTAGGTCCTATTTCCGTTTGGATACGAGTTATGTATTTTAAAGTGATCCTTAGTCCATTTTGATGGCTTCATCTCTTTTTCTCAGTTTTTCTGTTTCCGACATAATACCTATCTTTTATCTTTCCTGGTCTGTCATCGCCTCTCCCTTCTCCCTCACATTCCCGGCAGTGAAGAGGCACCCAAATATATCTTTCCTAGGTCTTGAACAAACAGTGGCCCAAGCAAGGTCACTCTTCAGGCACCTAATAAAGAAATATTTGACCTAAGCATTCCTTATTATTATTATAAATTGTATTTCCTGGATCATCATGGCGTGAATCACCCAGTAAAAAGAAAAAGAACTATTACCCATCTAAAACAATAAGAGCAGAGATTATCTTCCTTCAGGAAACCCACCTTAACGACTTGGAGGCAGAAGGGGCCAAAGAGTGAGAGAGGACAGCAATTTGAGAAACTGCAAGGAGATTCATTGGACCTAGAAGTGGGCTAATTCCCCAGAACAGCCAGGGGAGGTACCCCCTGCGGTCAATGGGTACCCCGTGATAACCTCCCATAAATCTCAGATGAGTAGCAGGCAAAGCTGGCCTCTTCCTTGCAATCTGAGGAAATAATCAAGGTCATGGAGGAAATAAGTCCAGGCCTATGGATAGAATTCTGTCAAAGTGTCAAAGGAATTCTGGAACTTAAGCTGCTATACATTTACAAAGATGCCTTGAAGGAGGGCACCTTACTTCCTACTATGAGGGAAGCCTAATTACCATACTACTTAAACTGAGTAAGGCTGTGCAAAAGAGTAACAGCTATAGGTGCTCCCTTTAATCAATGCTGATCTAAAAATACTTTCAAAAATATTGATTAAAAAGCTTGAAAGCATAATAAATTATATGACTCCCACAAATCAGGTGGGATTTATTAAAAAGAAAGGGATGGTTCAGATTATCAACTGACATGTATTATGTTATGGCATTCCACCAACGTTCTAGAAATTCCCATGCAGTCATTTCACTCGATGCAAAGAAAGCCTTTGACAGAGTGAACTGGCAAAATCTGTTTCTTACCCTAGATAAATTTGGGCTGGGGAGCCTTTATTTCATGGATAAAGCTGTTGTATTCCAATCCCAGATCATGTGTCCTAACAAATAGCACAATATCCCCCTTTGATCTGTTTTGGAGAACTAGGCGGGGATGCCCCCTCCTGTTCAGTTTGGCATGAGAACTACTTGCAATACTAATCAGGGAACACCAAGGTATTCAAGGGATCAAATCAGGAGACAAAAATCGTTCAAGATACAGACCACACCCTCATAGTTATGAAAAACCCGATTCAAATATCCTGCCCAGTTTGGCCACATTTCCCTTCCATTGGAGGTCCTAATTCAAGGTGTACGATGCCACTCAACTGTGGAGCAGGAAGCAGAGGTTAGAGGAAGAGATTAGAAAGAGGCTACTGTGGCTGATACTAGTACTCAATGGGCCTGGAGAGCAGGCGGGTAACATACTTGGGTATAGTCCAGATCAGAAAGGGGGTTGTGCCACTCCTGCCCTCTAACCTGAGGTACCCTGCAATGTCTTGCTGTGGTAGCCTCCATCCTGGACTGGTCACAACCAGCCACAAGCATGCAAGCCAGTCCCAGATAGGTTTGTGTAATTGCAGCCTTCCACTCACATCCTAGTGTTCACCAACCTGGGTGATACTGCAGAGTGACCCCAACACACTCCTAGTCCCAGACTTACCCCCAGAAACGTTTGTCTTACACTTTCCAGCTCTCTCACAGAGAGTCTGGAAATATCACATTCATTATTCTTTTAAGGGAATAATAATTCTTTTAGGGGAAGTTACTCAGACACTTTAAATTAAACACACTGGATTAGATGAAACAATAGAACAAGTTTATTAACGTCAAAGAGATAGATTTTAAGTGAGTACAAGTAATGAGGAATAAAAATCAGAAATGGTTACAAGAAAAATAAAGATAAAACATTTCCATTACCTCACATAACAAACTATATTAGATTTGAGCAAAATTTCTCACCACATGCTTCCAGCAAAATTACTGACCAAACTCGTCAGATCAGGACCCCTTCCCCAAAATCCAATGGCTGTTCCATTTGTTTTCTCAGCTGTGGAGAATGTGATGGGCAGGTAGAAAGAGAGGGTATCTCTTGGGGTGGTTGTTCCTCTTTATAGTTCCAGTCCCCCTCTTGAAAAATATTGCTGGCTGAGAACCAGGAGACCAAGTGCCTATGTGGAAGGATGTTCCCCGATGGTTTCTTTCACTTGTTTCAGCTTTCTTTGTTTTCCACTTGCTTGAGGATGACTCTGTTTACTGCTTACATTCAAATTAAAGCAAGAAGACATTCCTTTCTTTAGGACAGACCTGTTTACCGATGTCTGCATAGGCAGTACTGTGGGGTTTGGAATATATAAATAATATCATAGAGAGGAATCTTATAATTTCACATACAATGTTGCCTGACATATTTTAACAGGATGATGCTGACTAGTAAATTATGAGTTTTCAAATGATATCTCACAAGGAATAACTTGTACAAAGATTATTATGGTAGGGTGTAGGGTGTGAATAAAAGGGAGTATTCCAGCACAAGGACATTGCTAAGAGCAGAGCACTTAGAGCTACAATTCTTTAAGACAGTAATTCTCAAACTTTTGTCACACAGCAGCCTCTGAGTGCGACCCCCTTATAAATTAAAAGCACGTTTAAATATATTTAACACCATTATAAATGCTGGATGCAAAGCGGGGTTTGGGGCGGAGGCTGACAGCTTGTGACCTCCCTGTAATAACCTCGTGACCTCCTGAGGGGTCCCAACCCCCAGTTTGAGCATCTCTGCTTTAAGCAATGAGATGTCACTGGGACCAAGATTTGGCCTTCTGTGCTATTCAAATGTGTTGCTAACTGTTGAGGTAGTTTTGGGGTTGAACATTGCTGACCATCATCAAAAGCTTTTATTTCAATGTTACATGCAGTGTTGATCACAGTAAGCTCAGTTTGAAGTGAAAACAGGAGAGCGTCAGGGGTGTGTCATGTCTGCAATCCTCTTTACCATTGCCATCAACTGGGTAATGCAACGTCCAACAGAGGACATGCCAGGAGACATTAAATGGACACTCTTCTCATCCCTTGAAGTCCTGGACTTCGCAGATGATGTTGCTCTGCTATCACATACCCAACACCACATATAAGAAAAAACAACTCAACTCAACACATTCAGCCAGCAAACTGGACTGAAAATCAACCACAATAAGACAGATATCATGACCTTTAATATTGCCTCACCATCACCACTACGGATAAAGGATTATGTTCTCATCAATGTAGAAACATTCACATACTTGGGTAGCACCATCAGCCAGGAGGGTGGAACAAGCCAGGACATCTCGAACAAAATCAATAATGCCAGGAACACCTTCGGGAGCTTAAATACAATCTGGAAATCATCAAAATACAGCACCAAAATCAAACTCAAGATTTATCAGAGCTGCGTACTTTCAACACTACTTTATAGTGCAGCATGCTGGGGAATGAGAAAGTCTGACATGTCCAAACTGTCTTCATTCCATACAACCTGCCTCAGAAAAATCCTCCATATATTTTGGCCCAGAACAATCTCAAACCAAGGTCTATTGACACAGTGCAGCCAAGAGGATCTGAGCATCATCCCTGGCAGGAGGAGTTGGAGATGGATCAGTCATGTGCTTTGGATGGAAACTGATTTCATCACCAGAGTAGCAATAAGATGGACACCTGAAGGCAAGTGAAAACAAGGCCATCCGAAAACAACATGGGAAAGAGCTGTGTAAACCAAGCTGAAAAACCTGGGGCACAGACTTGCCAGAAACAGACAGGAGTGGAGTAGCTTCATCACTGCCCTAAATGCCAGAGGCATAATAAGAACATGATGATGATGATGATGATTGCTGACCAAATGAAAAAAAGTCATGTCCCTCCATTAGTCAAGGGGCATATAGCTCAGGACTAGAGCTTTGACTGCAGATCAAATGGCCTCAGTTAAAATCTGGATGTCCCCTCTGAGCCTTTCCATACACATTGCGTCCTTTTGCTTCTCCTTGCTTTCCTGCTTCACCTTCCTAGTGATGCTTCTGATCACGGAATCATAGAATATCAGGGTTGGCAGGGACCTCAGGAGGTATCTAATCCCACCCCCTGCTCAAAGCAGGACCAATCCCCAATTAAATCCTAAATCCCCAACTAAATCCTTTCTTGTAAGACTCTGAAGAGTTTTGATGTCCAATCAAGTGTAGCATTTGGATTCCAATTCAGTGGTGCTGTCTTTCTGAAAATTTGGCCCCAAATAGTAGAAAGCTCAGAAAATCAGAAGAGCTCCTGATATTTCTTCCATGTTGGGACAATCATAATTTCAGCATCAATGAAACTACAATAGGACCCTTCTTGGTTCAGATGCAAGAACAAAACTGCCTGGGTAAGCTAATATCCAGGGATTCCAATCTGAACCTGCCATTCCTCCATACATGTGGAGGGGTAAAGGTTCTGGCTGTGGGATTTGGTCTGTGTCTACTAAAGAGTCTGCTATACTATTCTCCATTATTGTCCATATCATAAAAGACACACCTCTAACGGCACAGCTTGGACCACCAACAGCCAGGGAATGCCAATTGCCAGGATGAACATATTTTTAGAAGCAATTTAGAAAAGAGCAGAATTTTTTTTCTCCATATGAATTCTTAGAACAGGGACCTTTGCAACAGAATGCAGCTTTCAATGTCATATTAGCACTTTAATTGTTTGTGATACAGCATGGCCAGAGGGCAGCATGAGAGGGTTAGAAGGAAGCCTTATTCCCTGGAAGGGGAAGAAAATTTGCTATAGATTAACTAGAGCACCTGAAACCAATTAGAGCACCTGCAGTCAGTCACATGATAAAAACCCCCTGCTTCAATCAGACAGTGTGGGAGTTGGAGCAGAGAGGATTGGTGTTGGAGCAGAGAACAGTTTGAAGGGAAGCAGAGGGATAGCTCAGTGGTTTGGGCATTGGCCTGCTAAACCCAGGGTTGTGAGCTCAGTCCTTGAGGGGGTCATTTAGGGATCTGGGGTTTGGTCCTGCTTTGAGCAGGGGGTTGGATTAGATGACCTGAGGTCCCTTCCAACCCTAATGATTCTATGACAGTTTGGAGTAGTGCTGCAGTGGGCTAAAAAGTCCGAGACCCTAGGTAAAGGGGCACCTGGCTTGTACTGAGGGAGGGCAGGAAGCCCCCACAAGCTGAAGGACAGGAGAGGAAAGTAGCCCAGGGGAAGGAACCGTCAGTTCAAGTGGTTCACCACTATCCTCAGGGCCCCTGGGCTGGGACCTGGAGTAGAGGGTGGGTCCAGGTCCCTCCCTCTCCACTCTCCTTCTCTAGGACACTAGTGGGGCAGTTAATATTCCAATTCAGGGGCAAGAAATGGTGCCCTGACCCCCCCCCACCCAAAGAAGAGAAAGCCTGAGACCTATCATAATAGTGCTGGCAATTTGCCACATGATAGATAATATGTGGTATGAACCAAGGGGGATTGTCTGGGGATTGGCCCTGCTTTGAGCAGGGGGTTACACTAGATGACCTGAGGTCCCTTCCAACCCTCACTGGATTCTATGATTCTAAGGATTAAAAATGTGCAGTTCATATTTGTACTTGATTGTTGTCCAGTTCAGCATGAAACCATCAGGGCACAACTCCCAGGTGTCTCAGAGCAATAATCTATGCAGTGCCCATATTCTTTCAGATTATTAAATGAAGGCAAATACTTAAAGTATTTCTGTGCTGCTAAAGAACTGGCCAATTCACCAGTTACTTTAATCATATTAACATGTGCTTTCTACCATCTAAAGTTTCATTACTGTACCTTGCCTGGAGACATAAATACAAGTGCATTAATGGTTCTTCAAAGTCCCTACATTTTCCTAACCTTTCACAGGCATTATCAGGAAGACAAAGGCTGTTCAATGTTAATTAATGACAAAAAGCCTAAGAAAGTGAGCCCAAGAAATTGATTTCTGTAGCTAAAGGAAAGAACACCCAATGGTATACGTATAGTCACAGTGGCTGGGTTTTGTTGGAGTCTGTGATGGAGTGCAGGGCATTAACAAGTGAGCCTGCACTCTGATCTCTCTGCCACTAAGTGGCTCCCCAGAGACGCCTGATTGCGGTATGAAATGTAAATAGCTGATCCCCATAGGAGGCTGGCTGAGCTAATGGGTTAGTTAGCCCATCAGCCCCGGGAGACGAGCAGTGCTAGCTGAGCCCACAACCAGAGAGCTCTCCTGGAAGGGAGATCTCTTCTCCTTTTTGAGAGAAGGACTGACGATACAAGGGTGTGACACTCTGTATCTTGAGGGAACACCCTGCACCCCGTGTTCATCTTTATAACATGATTGTGTGGTATCCAATGCAAAGTCTGTCATGTCAGGTGTCTTAGGGAGGCTCATGATGCACTGAGTATTGATGTCATAGTAATGTTATAATAATATTATAGGTTGTAATTTCATGTATATAGTTATGAAGCTGAAAATGTGTCCTCATGGCTTAAAACAACCCCAGGCAAAACTCTTCAGGAACAGAGGGGCAGTTCACACCTCATCAGGGCATGTATGGGACAAACCCAGGCCAGCCTCACAGGAACACAGGACACTGGTCTAAGCAGCAACACATGATCTGTGGGACTCTCCAGTGAGTCACTCCCCTTCCCTTGGTCAGTTTGGGACTGTGATGAGGTAATGCTCACCTGACCCTGAAGGGGGAGGGCAAAGCTAATAGGGAAGAAAGAACATGATAAAAGGGAGAGACTTTTGCCATGTTGGTTCTCTCTTCCACCTCCATCTACAAACATCACCACCAAGTGACTGAAGTGCTGATCAAAGGGGAGAGCTTGGCTGGAGAGCAACCAGCCAGCCTGTGGTGGGATGCACCTGAGTTTGTAAGGGCACTGAAAGAGTTAAGATCAGCTTAGAATGAGTTTTGCTTTTATTTCATTTTACCAAATCTGACTTGGTTATGTTTTGACTTATAATCACTTAAAATCTATCTTTGCAGTTAATAAAATAAATAAAAATGCAGGTCCAGGCTCCCCCCTGGCAGAAAGCAGGACTAATGGAAAAGGAGAGAAAAGGGCCTAAGATGGGAGAACCAGAAAATCCTAGAGCAAAATAAATAAGCCAGGAGGAAAACAAGACCTCCCTAGCTAAAGGTAGGGGAGAAGAATGTGCTTCAGAACAAGTCTTACAGGGAAAAAATTACCCTCAGAGAGTCCCAGGAACTCTGGCCTCCAGAACAGCAGGAGGAGGAACCCTGGGGCCAATTTGTGGGGCTGGGAGAACCAGGATCCCTAGTTATGGAGAAAAACTGGGGACATCACTAGGCCCAACTCCAAGCCAAGGAAGAGAAGGCAAGGAGAGCATGTGAGCGGACTTCCCCTGGTGCAAAGGTCTGCAGGCAGAAACAGAATTAGGGGGATGTTCCCCACTCATTAAATGTTCCTGTTGCAGGTGGAAGATGGATAACCACCCTGGGGCCAGCATGAGCGCAAAGAGTCCAGTGGCTCCTCTGAATAGGGGAGGGTGTGTGAAAAGAGAAACCATGCCGTAAGGCCGGGGAGGCAGGCGGTTAACAGGTGAGCCTGCACTCTGCTCTGGCATTAATTGGCTGCTCCAGGGAAGACTAATTTGGGTATGAAATGTAATTAGCGAAGCAGGATAGCAGGTTTGGTGAGCTAAAGGATTAATTAGCCTATCATCTGAGGACTGTTAAAAATGCATAGGAAGGAAGGGCAAGAGGAGGGGCGCAGGGCTAGCTGAGTCCACAGGGAGATCTCCAGGAAGGGAGACCTCTTGGGTCCTGAGAGATGGACCAAAGATACAAGGGATGTTGGAAATCGTGTTGCTGCACAAAACTGTAAAGGTGTTGGTGGAGGGAAAGCAACCAATGAAGTCTGAGCAGGCTTCCTTGATGCCAGGGAGCAGGAGTGGATTGTGGTACAGACTCCTGGGGTCATTGCCAGCTCTGTAGGAGGAGCTCAGTGTCTTAGTGCAGAAGGTGGTGCAGCTGGGACAAAGATTCTAAAGAGAGACAAGTAACAATTGCTCAAAGAAGGTAAATATTTGTTTCCAGTGAAATGCCGGGCTCGCCTTGCCTGTGCATGACTCTGAGCCAGCCCTGGGATGCTCTAGACAGAATGTCTCCTGGCCTGGAAGGTGACCATCCATGGAAGGTTATAAAGAAGCAGGCCTCCTGACCAGATCCTGTATTTCCTTCCTTCTCCTTACCAAGACTGGTCACTTCTGAGCTACTGTACAGCGGAAACATAAGCCCTGTGGGCTGGTGGAGGCCAGAGAATGCCCTGGGGAAAAGAGTATAGCAGGGGGACAGACAACAGGCCCTTTGTCTCCCAGACCTGATGCCGAGTCGGGATACCCTGCCAATTATGTGGCTTTCAAACCTGGAAGGCAGCTTGCTTACTTTGTGCATGAGTTTCCTTAACAGTACATTGCTACAGACAAACCACTCCTGACTTAAATGCTCAGGGCCTTAGAAGAAGTGAGTTCCACTTGCAGATCACCCAGATTAGGTAGAAACACACAAACACTGTGTAGCGGGAGAGTACCATTGAAATGGAGACTATGACTTGGCAAGGAATGGGATAGATTGATATGGGCCAAGCTGCAGTGATAGTGTGCCCCCTCAAAAGGGAAGGGTCCTGGTGAGAAACTCGCCCTTCGGTTGTCCGTTGCTATTTAACATAGCCCAGGGCAGGTCAGTCACAAGACTGGCTAGCAGCTGTTGGCGCAGTGCAAACATGGCACCAGAGGACAAGCTGGACCAGGACAGCTCAGCACTGTGGGAGCCCAGACCCATAGCACTGCCTGAAACTCTCTACGGAAAAGGATAAATGGACACAAATCAGATATCAGGAATGGCAATATACAAAAACCTGTAGGAGAGCACTTCAGCCTCCCTGGCCACACTATAGCAGACCTTAAGGTGGCCATACTGCAGCAAAAAAACTTCGGACCGCTTCAAAGAGAAACTGCTGAGCTTCGTTCATTGCAAATTTGTACATTTCCAGTTCAGGTAAACAAGATCTGGAATGGCTAGCATTACAAACAGTTTCTCCTCCCTTGGTTTTCACGCCTCAACTTGCGTTAGACAGCGGCCTATCCTCCTGATTAACTACCTCGTTATCTCTAGTTGCTTGCTGATTATATTCCCTGCCCTGGACATTTCCATACATGCATCTGACGAAGTGGGTATTCACCCACGAAAGCTCATGCTCCAAAACGTCTGTTAGTCTATAAGGTGCCACAGGATTCTCTGCTGCTTTTACAGATTCAGACTAACACGGCTACCCCTCTGATACTTGTCTGAAACTTGTTCATCAAGCTTTGTGGTGAAGAAACATGCACTTTCCTAGGCTTGCTTGCTCTGATTATAATGAGCTGTCTCTGAAGGCTTGCCCCAGAGTGTGCCTAGGGACATCATACTAAAGACGGTAGCCAGGAGAGAAGGAAGCTTTGAATTCACGCCGTTTTATTTCCAAGCTGAGCAGTGATGTACTGTTGCTGTTTTGTCCTCTGGTGGCCTTTCCTTGTGAAATCTCCCAGAAGGCCAGAGAAAGCTGTGATTCAGAGATGAAGTTTAAAATTAATGCCCTGTTTACCAAACACATGATATAGTTGTTTTGTGTAAACAGAGATGAGATCAGTGATCTAACCAGTGCCAGCTGCCCTTCATCTTAGTAAAAGGAAAAACAGAGCTACTGCAATTGATTTCAGATGATAAAATATAATTTGTTTGGGGCCCAATTTATAACAAAGTTAAAGTGATACCTCCTGGCCTGTAATTTGGCCTAGATTAAAGTGGTTAGAATCTTGTAGTGCCTTTGTATTTACAATTTTAAAAGATTAAACACAAGGTTATGATTCGGACTATTAATGGGAGATGTTGCAAAACTAGGGGCCAATACAGAATTATTTTCCTTTATAAATTTTGGGTTGCTTTAGAGGATGTGACATGGGTGCTGAAGCTAAAAAATGTAAAAAGCATTACAGTATATGCACCAATCCTCTAAATATGCAGTTGGATCAACATCTGTGAATCAAATTGTTGAGTTAGACAAGAATATTAAATGTATTGTGACTCTTACTGTTCCGACTTTGAACAGATCCTTTTCTCAGGGAGCTTCATAAGGTCTTTGAGTTCAATAATTCATTGTTTGGGGAGAGAGGGCCCCCCCATGAAGCTAAGTTACATTCTTCAGCCCCAGGTAATGAGGCAGAGCTTTGGACAAGGTGCACAAGTGAAAAACAGGCTCAAGTATCATATTGAAATGTAAGTACAATATTTATATTCCCGTTGATTTATTTTATAATTATATGGTAAAAATGAGAAAGTCAGCAATTTGTCAGTCACAGTCTGCTGTGACACGTCTGCATTTTTATGATTGATTTTGTAAGCAAGTAGTTTTTAAGTGAGGTGAAACTTGAAGGTACGCAAGAGAAACCAGATTCCTGAAAGGGGTACAGTAGTCTGGAAAGGTTAAGAGCCAATCACAGCAAGATTTGGCCTGTATTGCTCGGCATAATCCAGGCACACACACAGTTATCCTTGGGAAGTGTGTCATACTGAACATCTCCCAGGAATTTAAGAAAGAAGACAGCCACAGCTGCAAAGGATTGTGGCCCAATCTTGCAGTTCTTATTTATGGCTGGATTCTATTCTCATTTACAACAGTGTTGATCTTTGAGTAGTGCCACCACGTTAATGGATTTTCTCAGGATTTACACCACAGTAACTGAATGCAGAATGTGACAGGATTTAGCCCTATGTTAACATAACCAAATACAGGTATAGAAACATCACACCACATACCATTCAAACACATGCACCTTCTCACTGAATGAATCAATTAACATTCCTAGCTGCGATCATTACATCTTTGTTCCATTCTGCATTATTAGCTTTGCAATATTGTACTTTCTCTCCATTAACTACCAGTGGGTCACAAAGAAAGAAACAACCATAACTCATATTCCAGAAATCATCCTACCATGCACTGATTCAGTCACCATTCCCAATTAAATTCATGAAAGATTAATTCCTTAATTAATTAACATTACAAATCATAACCATTAGCTGCCCTTCCATTAACCATTCAATAGTTCACAGTATTACACTGATTTCTCAATGAGCCCATGGTGAGTCAAAAACCAATAAGTAACCTCTCACAGCCTCTTTGTTCCTTAGGCAAAATTATCTGCAGGTTGCTCCTCTATTCCATTTACTTGTCAGCTCCCTCCGGGGTACCTCTCTGACACAGCTACAAACACACATGGCTTTGGCTCCCTCTTACGTTTATAAGGATGAACAGCTCACCCAAGGAAAAGGCAGGGTCAAGTCACTTCTTTCCCCCCCCACCACCACTGGGAGAAAATTCGCCTCTATGGACCTCTCTCTAGAGTAACCTGGATAGCAATATCTGGGATTGAATACTGCATGACACCCGATCTGCCTACCAATTAAAGGGAGGCCTCTAGTGGCATATATTGATTTCTTATTATTACTATTATTAGTTGCAACAATGATCATGTTGCTCTGCTTTATCCAGTGCCTGCCATCTACAGGGTCAGCCAGAAGAGATCGTTAAGATCATCCACTCTGACTTCCTGATAACTCAGGCCAGAAAACCCCACCCAGTGATTCCTCAGCTAGCCCATAACTTCCAGTTGAGTGTATTTTATACAAGGGCATGTGGCCATGATTTGTGAGGATTTCTTATTGCTTTCACAGCTTTTGGCACACTCCTGAGGGCTGCTGAGCAACTGCAACTCCCCGGGAAGTCAAGGGGAACCGCTGCTGCCCAGTTCTTCTCAGGATATGGCCTGTTGTTACTGTCACTGAGGCCAGGCCCTCCCAGGGATTTAGGCACCTAGCTCCCATTGGGAGGTTGAGTCTCTGCCTTCTGTGCTACACTGTAGCATTTAGCCAAGGGCTGCTCTGGGGCAATGCGGAGGTGCACCACCCAAGGAGAGGCCATTGGCTATTCTGGGATAGGTCTTTCCCACTGTTTTGTAATGAATGTCTTTGAAACTCACAGAACAAGAAAGCTATTTTCTACCCTGCTCCAGTTGATAGGTATGAAAGTCCCTCAGGTGTTTCTGAGGTGCCATTAGGCTGCATGTGAGGTGCAGGTGAGGTGCATAGCTCACATGAGGGGTTATCTCAGGATAATGCACCTTGAATGGCAAAATTTAGGCCTACCTCTTCAGTTGAGCATCTTTTCTAAAAATTAGGCTGACCGACCTGTGCATGTGTGACTGAGCTGGCCCTCATATGCTAATGGCATTTAAGCAAGGGTTGGAATATTTATATTGTAGCATGCAAGTCTTTGCACTCCTGAAGCAGTTCTTTGTTCCTCTCTACGCATCCATTCTGAGTCTTGTGTGTCTGAGAGAATGGGGGCTCTCAGGTGGTGTGTGTGTATAAGAGGATGGGGGTTCAGGTGGGGTGTGTGTATAAGGTGATGGGGGTTCAGGTGGGGGTGTATAAGAGGGCAGGGGCTTCAGGTGGGGTGTGTGTGTATAAGAGGATGGGGGTTCAGGTGAGGTGTGTGTATAAGAGGGCAGGGGGTTCAGGTGGGGGGTGTGTGTATAAGGTGATGGGGGTTCAGGTGGTGTGTGTGTATAAGAGGATGGGGGTTCAGGTGGGGTGTGTGTGTGTGTATAAAGTGATGGGGGTTCAGGTGGTGTGTGTGTATAAGAGGATGGGGGTTCAGGTGGGGTGTGTGTATAAAAGGATGGGGGTTCAGGTGGAGGTGTATAAGAGGGCAGGGGGTTCAGGTGGGAGGGTGTAGTAATTAAGATCTAAGAGTGACACTCGTACATTACAGTAGATGGGTGTCAGGAGTGACTGGAAGAGCAGTCAGACTGGAGGACGTAGCCTGGGGTGGCAGTGTATGCGCGTTGATTGTGGGCTAACGTATCGAGAGAAGTCGCTAACGTGACAGAAGAACAAAAGCAATTGAGTTGTAAAGTTACCTGGCGCATTCGCTTTGATGCTGTGTTTTGAATCGGTCAGATGGCACACTAACCTCACTGTGCCACTGAGGAAGGCGTGCGTGCAGGCCCAGACGGGCTCAACCATGAGAGCGGGCGGCTGAGTGGAACTACCTATAGGATCATTCGCGCACAAGTCGCACGCCGCGGCGGCGCTCGGCCCGGGGTTATAACCCTTGTCTAAGCAGGGTCTGAATCGAATCTCCACCACTGAAAGCTAGTGTGCGAAGGGAAGACGTCTTTGGGTTGTTCATCGTAAACATTGCTTCATTCTCGGTCTCTACAGGTCTAAAACAGAGTATCCAGCAGATACCAGATGGTGGGCAAAGTGGGCCCACAACGTAATATAACTCAACATAATGGTGGTGTTGTCCAAATCCACTTCCAAGTAGTTACCGAATGGATCAAGGCGGGGAGTGAGAAGACAATCTGGTTACATCTGCTTGTTGCAACGTTGCCATGGTTCCGGACTATTATGCATAGTAATGACCGGACAGAACTTAAGACGCTTAACTGGCCCAAATGAGGGGTCCTCCACCCCTACAGCTCTCTCCCCCCCGCCACCGAGGACCCGCCAGACAACCAGAATCAACCCCTGCCCTTACCTCCACCCTCACTCCCCCGAGCTCAAGGGACCCCCATTAAATGAAGAACCAACAGTCGCTCTACTCTGTCCTAATGCCCTGTGAAAAAGCGAGGGTGAGCGAATCATCGTGCTATGCTGAACTCGCAAGATGTAAGATTGAGCACTGTTTCCTGGGATCTAGCACCAAGAAATCCTCGACTGATTAGCCTGAGCCCGGATAATACACATTCGGTTTCGATACCCTCCCTGGTCACCAGTGATTTTAAAGAAGGGACGTAAATTGCTTCACCATACGAGTAACTTATGTAATGATTCACATGCTTCTACTATCGGTCTTCGTCGATTTGCAGCAGAAGTTAGCAAGGATCACTCAATGTTAAGAGAAACCAAGTAATGTCGGAAGGTAACGCAACGATGTCACACGCATGCCTGCTAATGTTTAATCTCGTCCTGCATTAAGCAAGATAGTGTTGTTACTCTAAGAGAGGAATCTCAGCAGGTACAGTTCCCCTCAACAGCAGCAAGACGATCCAGAAGGGGCATAGAAGGCGCTCAGAGGAATGGTCCGGCGTCATGGCCTCTGATTGAGCCAATCCTTCGAAATGTAATCATCAGTACTGGCAAGGCAGGTGAGGCCCAATTCGCGCTGGTAGGTGAGACAGTCGTGAGGGGAGATGGCAGACGGCAAGGGAGGGAAGGATCGGTGCGGGGATGAAGGTGCAGGAAGGGCGGTGGAAGTGGCGAGGCGGCACAGTGCAACATGGGATACGCAGGCGGGCCCGGTGTGAGGGCCCCACGGGGACTGGCAGGGCAGTGAGGGACGGGAATAGCGCAGGGGCCTGGATGGGGACAGAGCAGGCGGCAGGCACGCATGGAGTAGCGACAGTGGGGTGAGAGGAAGGAGGACTCGAGGGTGAAGGGGCTTGCGGGAGCCACCGCGGCAATGAATAGGAGGGGCTGGTGGGCAGAGAGCAGCCAGATGCAGGGGCCAAGCGGGTGCCAGGGAGCCGAGGCCAGCAAGGCTGGTGGGCCGAGCGGTGAGTGGAAAGGCATCGGTCAGAGAGGTTGGAAAGGAGAGGGTTGGCATGGGGACAGCCGATTGAGGTGGCCAGCGCGCAAGGGCCGTCGGGCGTCGGCCAGGCGGCTGAGCAGAGGGCCCAGTCGGGCAGGACAGGCGGCGAGACACCACATGGGACTGGCAGGCACGCGGCCAGGCTGCAGTGGCATGTGAGGTACTCAGGGCCGAGTCAGGCAGCAGAGGACAAGACAAGGGCCAGACAGGGCGGCGCCCCCGGCCCGCGACAGAGCGCGCCATGGGCCACGGGGCAGAACCAGGCACACGCGAGGCACAGGGACGCTGCAGTGGCGCCATCAGCTGCAGGGGGGCACGAGGCGCAGACGGGCTGGAAAGGCAAGGGAGCGCAAAGCGGAGCCAGCACAAGCCAGGCTGGAGGCACAGGGACTGCGGGGCCCGCTCACAGCACGATCAGGGGCAGCGGGATGCAGGACGCGAGGACAACAAGGCATGTGGCCAGCGGTGAAGTAGGGAGCCACACAGCGGGCAATACGAGAAGTGGCGAGGAGGAGGGGACCGTCGGCGTGGTCCAGGCGGCGATGGCACGGCCCCGAACTGGAGGGGGCGGCCAAAGCTGAGGGGCCAGCGAGGCGCAGGGCATGGGGTGGCTCAGGGAGTGAGGGCACACAGTGGAACAGCGGTCAGCCCAGGTGCAGGCACAGCGGGCCAGACCGTGCACAGAGAGCTTGGTGGCGCCGCGGGACACGCAAGGCGAAGGGGGTGGCGAGGCATGCAATAGAGAGAGAGGACAGGCAGGCGGTCCAGGGCAGCGAGGAGGTGGGTGCTGGCGCGAATCTGAGCGAAGGGGGCAGCGGGGCGCCAGGCTTGAGGCTACAGAGCGACTGCGGGTCCCGCAACCGTCAGGGTGCCAGCGAGGCACCGTGGCTGGCAAGAGTGTCCAGGCACAGGTGTGGCGGGGCGCTGAGGCGCAGAGGCCGGAGCCGGGAGGGAGGAGGAAGGGCTGGCTGATCAAGCAGAGCCGGCAGGTCAGGGAAGGTGGCTCCCAGGTGGAGGCAGCAGGACTTGGGGGAGTAGGCAGGTGGTGAGGAGATTTCAGGGGGCTCAGCGACGCGGAGGCTGCCAGGTGCAGCGTCCCAGCGGATCAGGTCAAGGGGGTGGGGGGGACGCGGCCCAGGCGCGAAATGAGGGCGAGCCCGAGATCAGGATCTAGGCTGGGAGGGAGAAGGGCGGCGGGTGATCAGCGCCAAGTGGCACATGTGAGGTGGCCAGAGTGGCAAAGAGAATAGACAGGGGCTGGCTGCTGACCAGGAGCCGGCGCAGGCCGTCAAGGCAGTGGGTGCCGAGGCGCAGGGCAGCCGGCCAGAAGAAGGCCCCCAAAGGCACAGGGGCGCCAGCGGGTGGCAAGGCGCAGGGGCCGGCGAGGCGGCGAGGAGGATGTGCCAGCGGGGCGGTGAGGTGGTGAGGCGCAGGAGCCAATGGGCTGGCGGGGCGGCGAGGTGCAGGGGCTGACAGGCCAGCGGGGTGGCAAGCCGCAGGGGCTGACAGGGCATCAAGGAGGAGGGGCCTACGGGGCGGCAAGGCGCAGGGGCCGGCAGGGCGGACGGGTTGAGAGCAGGAGGGACCTGCGAGGCACAGGGGCCGGCCGAGCGGCGAGGCGCAGGGACCAGTGGAGTGGTGAAGAGGAGGGACCAGAGGGACAGCCAGGCGCAGGGGGCAGCGAGACGGCAAAGAGAAGGGGCCGGCAGGGCAGTGAGGTGGCGAGGAGCAGGGGCTGGCAAGGCAGCCAGTGGCGAGGAGCAGGGGCCGGCAGGGCAGCTCGCCAAAGCAAGTGCTCAGATAGCAGAGCAAGCCAGGTGCCTCCTTCCCCAGGTAAGAGGTGAACTCACACAGATGAGTTCACCTCTGAACCCTGTGTCCTCCCTGGCCAAGGACAGCCACTGAGAGTGGGGTATGGTGAGGGAGCAGAGAGGGGCACAGAAAAGGAACTGTGGTTGTAGAACTCAACCACAGAAGGCTCTGCCTCATGTACTCTGGAGTGGGCGTCCTGCTCACAGTTTTATGATTATGAATCATGCTTGTGGCATTTTCCCCAGTTAATGTCAGGTGATTTCCCTCCTTTTATCGAAAGGTTCTTTTCTACACTCACTCTCTGCTTGCGAGTGGGGACGTATTGCTTCTCAGAGGTGCCTAGGGGGTGGGGTGTAATTTTCCCAGGTCACTGGGTGGGGGCTTGAGCTGGTTCTGTGTTGTATCGAGGGAAAGGAACCCCTAGACACCTGCAATGCTGGGCAGTCTGCTCTGGAGCTCTCCTGCAGGAAGAGGCTTGGCTTGCCACCAGCCGGCTCTCCTTAGTTCTGTAGGCAAGCCAGGCTCTTAGCCACCAGACCTACCTGACACCCCCACTCCCACCCCTACCCCCCCTGTAGAGATGGGATGTAATTTCTCACTGGTCCATGCTCCCAGCCTCTGCAGGGTAGGGAGGCAGAGGGAGTTCCAGCTCTGCCGCAGCTTCCTGGGAGGTGGGGGGGATTTTGATGTGAGGTTTTGTAGCCTCTCTGTGCTAGCACGAGCACCTGTGCCCAGGCTGTGTGATATGGGACTTCACAAGTTCCCCTCAATAACATGGTCTGTGCCATTTGGCACAAGGTGAACGCCAGGCCTGGTAGAAACACCAGCCTCATCTGCACAGCCACAGCATGCAATATACTGCTCAATACAGTTATGAAGGCAGCATGGTAGGTGAGCATTAGCTGCCATTGTGGGTGAAAGTGGCCAGGAGAGGGGAGTTTGCTAGTGTGACATAGTACACGTGCCCTCTGTTCTCTTGAAACTGAACAATTTTTTTTGGAGTTTCTACTGTACCAGTTTGGGAACCCTGCTCTTTCTACAGGTATGTCTAGCCTTAAAAATGAAAAGCCATATTTGTGAGAGTTAAGTGATAACCAATCTTGCAGGCTATTGACTTACCGTAAGCATTCTTTGCAACCTCGTTACAAGCTGTAATACACCACAAAGCTTTGTCTATATTATTTGGCGATAACCCAGGATTTGAATTTAAATTAATATACAGTGCTCTCCTTTTATTCTTATAAGCAGTTGGTTCTTACAAGTGGAATATAGGTTAGCATAGGAATGATTTTGTCCCAGTGGTTTTGATCACTAGATGCAGTTGATTCTTCTATCAGTGATTCTTATAAATGTCTAGCACTGCAGTTATACCAGTGTAACTCTCCAAATCGACAGGCTTATTCTGGTTTTCCCCCTTCTATTTTTTCAGCTTATGGACAAAGTTAGAGCTAAACCAAAAACACTTAAACAAAACCAGCCTTTGTGCTAAACTAAGAAAGCCCACGTGAAGGGTTTTGCTGATAGAACTCTCCCTTATGTCACCATACAAGTACAAGTGGCACAACTTTATTGTCTCAACAAGACCTACATGTCTGCTTGACGACATCACCAGGGACAGGACAGAAGCGACTTTGTCTGTACAAAGTGAAAGCTGGTCTCCATATTGGAAGAGAAGATTCGAGGTCTGGAGAAACAAGTATCGACCCTGCATTGCATACGCGAAAATGAAGATTTCCTGGACAGATGTCAGGATATGCTTCTATGGGCACAACATTCTGAAGAATTGGAGCAGGCCGTGCAGAGGGGAGAGAGGAACCGTGAAGAAATTTGGCAGCATGTGACCTCCAGAAAAAGAAAGAAGAGAGTCCATGTACCAGCAATGGAGACACAGGTGAGCAACCGTTTTCATGTTCTCTCCACAGGTACTAATGCGGAGAGTGGACTAGATGATACATCTGAGGGAAGGGAGCAGAAGGAGACTCCACTGATTGGAAGGCACAAGATGCAATGTCCTAGGGATGAGGGTTCCACGACCACCGCTCCCAAGAGAAGGAGGAGGATGGTGGTGGTCGGGGACTCCCTCCTCAGGGGAACTGAGTCATCTATCTGCCGCCCCGACTGAGAAAACCGAGAGGTCTGATGCTTGCCAGGAGCTGGGATTCACGATGTGACGGAGAGACTGCCGAGACTCATCAAGCCCTTGGATTGCTACCCTTTCCTGCTTCTCCACGTGTGCATCAATGATACTGCCAAGAATGACCTTGAGCGGATCACTGCAGACTACGTGGCTCTGGGAAGAAGGATAAAGGAGTTTGAGGTGCAAGTAGTGTTCTCGTCCATCCTCCTTGTGCAGGGAAAAGGCCTGGGTAGAGATCATCGAATTGTGGAAGTCAATGAATGGTTACGCAGGTGGTGTCGGAAAGAAGGCTTTGGATTCTTCGACCATGGGATGGTGTTCCGAGAAGGAGGAGTGCTAGGCAGAGACGGGCTCCACCTAACAAGAGAGGGAAGAGCATCTTCGCAAGCAGTCTGACTAAGCTAGTGAGGAGGACTTTAAACTAGGTTCACCGGGGGAAGGAGACCAAAGCCCTGAGGTAAGTGGGGAAATGGGATACCGGGGGGAAGCAGGAGCAGGAGAGTGCAAGAGGGGAGGACTCCTGTCTCAGACCGAGAAAGCAGGACAGTCAGCAAGTTATCTTAAGTGCCTATACATAAATGCAAGAAGCCTGGGAAACAAGCAGGGAGAACTGGAAGTCCTGGCACAGTCAAGGAACTATGATGTGATTGGAATAACATGGCAGTCTCACCAAACTCGAGTACGATCAGTGAATTTCATGGAGGTGATGTTTACTCTATCACATCCTTACAGCACACACTAGGAACTTCTTCCAATTAATCCTTTGTATTTATACATAACTGTTTGTATAAAACCTTTAGTGAACATAAACCTAAGCCCAATCTACAGTTTGTACAATTGGCTGCCAAAATGTTTGTTTTAGATCTACGCTGCTAAGATCCATCATTTAATTATACTCTGGATAGTTGATTCTTTTTTTTAAAGTTATAGACTGTAGTGTAAAAAAATGTTAAATAAGTAGATTTGCTAGTTTTTAAATGATGTGGGATTAGATGCAGTAGAAAATAGGCCCTGGAAATCATGGTTAAAGAAATGCCCTCCCACACCAAAATCTGAATGGTGCCCCTGTATGAAGTGCCTATATACTGTAGGACAGAGGTTATTGCCAACTGGTGGCTGTGTAGGTTGCTTTTTCCTTAACAATTGTACAATATCATCTCAATGTGTTCCTTTATCCCTACCATCCCGGAGGAGCACGATGTCCCAAGAGCATTCAGCAATGTGAAAGGTGTTGGCAGGGCACAATCAGCGCTGTGTTCAGCCAAGTTGTTTAGAGAATCCGTAGCTTGCCCCATAAGTATCTTCCATTATTTCGGGAAACAGTTCTCACGCTTACACAAGCAATCAACTGAGTGACACATGCTGCTCCACTGCCCTTGCTTTAAGGACTGTACCATTAGTTGCATGCACTGTTCTTTGGAACACTCTGGTCTAGCTCCACTTTGAAAGCAGGAGGAACGGCGCTTTCTATTTACAGTGTCCTGTGTTGAACTGTTACCTTTACAGGATTCATTTTAAAAAAAATTATATGGAGACCAATATTTCTCCATCGCTATGCACATTTTAGAGTTTCATCCATTGGAAACTTCCTGGTCTTCAAACTGGGAAATGAGCTTTGCAAAATGCCAGAAATCGGCGAGGGAGTTGTGGTCATTTACTAGTTTCTGATTTATTTATACTTCATTGATTTAATTATTTGTGTTTGTAGAGGTACCTACTATGACAGACTCAGGGTATGTTTGTTACATACTCCTTTGTAGCGTCCTCAAATATAGGCTGTGTCTAATCTTGCCGATTGTTTCCCCAAATGAACCTCTGTGAGAAAGGCCTTTCCTTGTCCCATCCACATTAGCATGGAAAACTCTTGTCCAGGATTCATCATCTCATGTCTTGATTACTGAAACATCCTTCGTTTCTGGTTTGTGACCAAATGCATCTCGCCGCACTCATATCCATTCAGAATGCTGTGCAGGAGTCATTTTCCTAGCCCATGACCTTCCTCTGTGCATCCTTCCACTGCTCCCTTCTTCTCCATTGCATTCAAAAAGAAGCTACCTGTCTTTACGCATCAAGGCTTCCTGGCCTGTCCCAAACTTGCCTATCATCTCTCATTTCAGTATCGAAAGGTTGACTCCCATCTTTGACTGGCCATTTCATGCCAGCCTCTATCACCCACTGTACATTTTCAAAACAAGCATCTTTGTGTTTCTCCATACTTGGGAGGAGCTGCTGTTTAAACACAAATCACACATTATCCCTCCTTTAAAACTCTCCTTTGTTATGAGGTCTACAATAAGTTTGACAATGACAATAGTCAGCCTGCTGATATGCTGAAATCACTACCTATCACTATCTGACCAATATTATCTCCAAGTTTTCCTTGTCTCCCCCATTCAGTTAGGGCTGTAAGCGTTCTTTTATCTTATACTTGGGATATGCCTATGTAACCCACACATCTCCTGGGTGTGATGTTCTGTCCACCTAGTGGGCATCGAGACCTCGTTAGGAGAGAGAGAGAGGAAGAGCAAAAAGAGTCTGCTCTACAAGGCCTGGCTAACAGCAAGTTGGCTGTTTGCAACAGGTGGTAGGAAACCTCATGCATTAAACTTCCAAGGTCCTCAGTTCAAATTCCACCCTGCCGACGAGTCTGTCGCATTACCCTTATAACTACAGTTACGAGGTGCCTGCGCTGTGCTGGCTGTTAGTGTAGATGCTTCTTCCTACATCGATTGGAAAGAGTTTTCCCATTGATATAGTTTTCCATCTCTCAAGAGATCAGTAGCTAGTTCTCTCAACCTAGCCACATCTACACTGGGAGCTAAGTCATCTAACTTATGGAAACTCAGGGCATGACATTTTTTCACTGCCTGAAGTGACGTAGCTAAGTCAATCTAATTTTAAATGTTGACCAGGCCTAACATTATAAGCTCTGGACATGACCATCTTTTAGTGTTGCGTTCTGTTAGAGCTACCTACCGCAATAGGGATGGTACATGATTGGAGCTCTAGGCGCGTATGATAATACAAATAATTAATATTATTAAGCCATGGCAAAAGGCGAAGGTTGAGGGAAGGTACAAGCAAAATGGCATTCACAAAACAAAACAGGAGTTTACAATTACACAGCTTACCCCTCAATCTGTACCACTCACAAGACTTTAATTCAAACTCAGGATCCCATCATCTAGGAACCAGGCCAGTAAGAACAATCCCTGCCCCCAAAGCTTACAAATCTTACATAAAAAGAGGACAAAATGCCTATTATTCCCATTGTACAGATGGCGGAAACTGAGGCACAGAGAGCTAAGTGAGTATGCCCAAGATCACACAGGAAGTCAGGATAAAACTAGGAATTGCAACCCAAATCTCCTGAGTGTCCAAGGCCACTGCCTAGCCATAAGAGCATCCATCCCTTCAGCTCCTAAAATAAATTTCGAATATGGAGCAGTAGTGGCTGGATCATCCCTCAGTATACACACATGCAATTGCATGGATTGAGTTCTGGGCCCTGGGTTATCTCGATCAATTACGCACTAATGGAGTTCAAATTCACTTTTGGATGGAGGTGTGGTGCAAGGCATTGTGCACGACTTAATCCTCCAGTTTGTGGGATCGCTTAACTTCATCTGTGTGCCAAGCAGGTCTTCTAAAGGCTTTATGTAGAAAGACGTAAGGGCCATCTGCAGATGGGCAAGTGGCTAGTGGAGGACCACAGGATAATGACCTATTTGCTGGCCTTTACTAATTGCACAAGTGTTTGGAGGGGCTGCAGTTACTGTAGTAGAAAGAGAGAGGCCTGAGGACACGAGGCTGTATTAGAGCGCCTGGTATGGGCGAGGCCTGAATTAAGTAGTGGCCATGCCTTTGCTGATATAAGCAAAGTTGTAAAGCCAGGCTGTGAGCAGAAGCCAGGCACTGTTATAAAAATACCAGCTTGCAAGTTCACAGAACCTTGAGAACAGGGCTGGTCTTGCAAAGCACACAGTGTCTAGTACTAGGCACAGGACACTCACACAAACACATTCCAGAAGGAGGTACCAGAACATCCCTATACAGGGTACGATGTAAATCACACTCCTGAAGATGTACAAGGGACACACTGACCACTTGCCAGCTCCAGCCCTTAAAGATCAGGTCAGGATGGACAGGGGTGTTGGATAGAGATGTTTCATTGAACCAACATGTACCAAGGTAAAAGGGTGGTAACTAACTAATGTCAGAGGGGAGTGTAACTTGTTTGTATTTGGTGTTATAAGAGGGCTCTCAAAGGGAGTGTCGTTGGCCAGCTGATTGGGGGGGAAAATGGAAAAGGAAATCCCACCATTCTCTGTAGCTAGTCCATTGCAACAGGCATTGCGTGGGAGTAACTGTAGCATTTGATTCCCAGGGTAGCTTCATTGACAAATAAAATCTGGCTGAGGGCCTTCACTACAGAAAAACTGAGTCTGTGGTCTTTTGCTAGGGCGTTTGACTGAGTTCTGTTGTTGTTAGCTATGCTGAATAAAGGCCGGTCACCAGGAGCCGCCCCAACAACTTATATTACAGCTACTATTCCAGCATATAGTCTGCAGCCTTATGCTCAATAGCCAGGTTGGTGAGGCTAAGGGTTGAGTGGCTTGAGATGACTGTAACTGCTACCTAGCTCTTCTTTCTGGGTCTGTAACTAGTTTGGTGCGTCAGCAGAGATTTCTCATTCTCCAGATTCAGTTCCAGCACCTTTCAACCGAGCCTAAATCAATTTCGTTCTTGGAAACAAAGAAAAAAAAATCCACACACTTCAGTCTATGCTTATTGTTTCTCAGACTGCCTTTCTGAAGTGAGCTTTCTACAAGTAACTCAGTTCTCGTCCAATGGCTTGTTCTTAGGAATTTAATCATTTGAGAGCTCTAGGTACCACATAATTAATGTGCATGGCTGGTATGCCTACATTAACGACATAGCTCATGCTCAGAAACAGGCAGTGAGGATATGGAGTGTTTAGTCTAGCATGAAAGAGCAATGATGTTAAAGACATTTCCATCTCCTGTTTCAATGGAGGCGTCTGGATCATAGCCTGATGGCTACTGAAGCAGTTTTCTCCAGAAACGTCTTGTTGAGCCACAGACGTTGACTTCCAGCTCTGGGTTTCACCCGTGCTTCTTTTATAACATTTCTGTGTGCCAGCAAGCGACAACTAGTTTTTCCCAACTAGGTCCAATCCCTGGAGAAAGCCATGAAATGGTGAGGAGGATGCCTGGTTCCGTGTTGGATTTTTTTTTCTATCACTGCTGGGTTTGACATGAAACAGAGCTGGGAGTTAGATTTCTGATGCACCCGTCAGGGGTTATTTAAATAGCTGCATTTAAGAACTCCTAGGGAGACAACTGTCCCATACAGCTAATTCAGTCAGAATTTTTACCATAAATGTTTGTAAATATAAAGTCCCCCATCACAGCCATCCAATTAAGATGGACTCTGGCTGTCCAGATTGATTAGACAAAACACTTACCAAACAATGCTGAACTTTCTGCATGGTTTGTTCCTTTGCTTCAGTTCTATGAGAAAGTCAATTTCCGTAAATAATGTCCAAACCTTTCCCTAACTACTGCATTGCAAAGTGCTTGTAAACCAAATGGTTACATTTTGTGCTGCAGGAAATTTTGCATGCACATTCACCCATTACTGCAAATAAACACCCATGGCTGGCCCATGTCAGTTTGACTTTGGTTTGGGTTGCAGGCTATAAAATTCAGTGTAGACATGTGGGCTCAGCCTGTTCCCAGACACCGGTCCCTTCTGTGCTGAGGGAGAACCCTGGCACACATTTACTTGGACTGGCCAGGTTGAAGCCCCCTATAACCAGCTCCTCACGATTAACTGCTTACCGTTCTAGCTGCAATTTTCCCCTCACCTCCTTCTCTATGCGTCCCTATCCGTGGCCCCACAAAGTCACAGGGACATCCTGGTCAACCTCCTCCTAGCCCTTGGCTGAAACTGCCATCTTACAAAACCAGGAGAGGAGGTTGGCCAATGAGGCTCCTGTGACTGTGGGGTTGTTTCCAATCCTCTGTCCATTCACGCATCCCGGGCAGAGTCTTCCTCTGGACGGAGTTACCACTGACTTCCGATCCTTTGACGCTGAGAGCAGTGGGTGCTGATGGGGTTCTCTGCTTTGGTGTCCCCATCAGGTCTCCCTTCTTTTGACTCTGACCACACTCCTGTCCTGTTCTGTTTTATTAGTTGTCCCTGAACTCAGTTTGGGCTTTCAGGTTCCTGTAGAATCTCCCCTTAGGCTGGGGGAGGGGTGTCCTTTAGCAGTGGGTGGCAGAAGGCCCACCCACTTCTCGGAAACCCAATAGTAGAACATGTGGTTCTCAGGCTGGAGCCCAGGCTCAACAAGTGGGGAGAAATCCCTAAGCAAGGGTCCGCACCAAATATTTACACCACACTTTCACAGCCCCGCAGTCCAAGCTTCAAATCATCTGACACAGGCCACATGGGCATTCTATTGCCAATGTAGACATACCCTAAGATTCCCTATGCATAGCAGCCTCAGAATCAGGCTCTAGGTTATCCTGCGAGGGAGGTTGGTGGCTGGAACTATGAAATAAATCAGTATTGTCCTGTCTGGTCCTGTTTCTTGTTCGATTTCAATGAATTCAGTGCCGAGCTTTCTATTAAGCAACTGGCATCTGTATAGATCCCATAGGAGAAAAGTGACAGAATAGGGAAGGTCTAAGTTAAAAAGCAGTTGTCACAATTCATTGTCCAGACTCTTACTGTTGCATCTCAACATGTGGAAGGTTAATGAATCTCAAAGGAAATAATCGGCTGGGTATGCAGTAGGCAAGGACCGGAAAGAATTTTCAAAATGAAAACTGTCTTATTCCATGGAGGTGCCCATTTCCTTTAGAGTCTGAGAAGGTCAGATGTGATTGGACAGGTTTACCAAATAGTTCTCTCTGAAACGAACATTAAGGAGAAAACAATCACATAGCAAATGAAACTTCTCCTGCCGTTAGAGCCACGGTGGTAGAATTTGGGAATAGTGACTTGTGATCTCTTTTCACCTCAGAACTGTCAAATACTCTCATTAATACATTGCCAGCAGACTGAGCATTGCTAGCAGATCGAAGGAAGTGATTATTCCCCACGTATTCGCACTGATGAGGCCACACCTTGAGTATTGCGTCCAGGTTTTGGCCCCCCACTACAGAAGGGATGTGGTATGAATGGAAGAGTCCAGAGGGAGGGCAATGAAAATTATCAGGATGCTGGGCACTGACTTATGAGGAGAGGTGAGGGAACTGGGTTATTTAGTCTGGCAGAAGAGAAGAGTGAGGGAGATTTGAGAGCAAAACTTCAACTATCTGAAGGGGGAGGTTCCAAAAGGATTGGAGCTTGGCGGTTCTCAGTGGTGGGAGATGACAGACAAGGAGCAATGGTCTCAAGTTGCAGTGGGCGGAGGTCTAGGTTGGATATTATGGTAACACTATTTTCACTAGGAGGGTGGTGGAAGCACTGGGAATGGGTTACCTAGGAGATGGTGGAACTCCATCATTAGGTTTTTAAGGCCTGGGTTGACCAAAGCCCTGTCTGGTGATTTGGTTGGGGGTTGGTCCTGCTTTGAGCAGGGGGTCGGACTAGGGTGACTCCTGAGGCCTCTTTGAACCCTAATCTTCTATGATTCGATGAAAATGCAAGCTGTGCACACTTCTGCTATTCACTAAGCGGCCTCAGTCAGGCCTGAGTGAGGTGCTTAGATACTAGAGCGGCCAGTGAGTAGCTAGATATCTATATACACAGCAGACTGAGCAGCACCCTTACTCCTCAAGGAATCCCATTAAAAGAGAATGGGAACCATTCATGGAGAGTGTCAAAGTGATGCCCCTCCCCACCCCCCATTTCTGTATCTATGGTTATTGAAAGCTGAGCTCCAGCATCACCCTTGTATGTGCCTGTTGACTAGTGCAGTTTCCTGCTGTTTAGCATTGCACAGTGCAGCTTGGTTTTTGTCTTGTCTCCCCACTTGTGTTTTCCAGTTTTTAAGCAGAGGGCAGAGAGACTCATTTTACAGCTCAAGAAAGGAAAAATCCCAAGCCTATTTACATACACCGATAACAAATCTAATGTTCCCTGAGTTTATATTTGTTCTTGTAGGGAAAGCAAGCAGGGGTTCTAGGAACGGTGTCATGAGACTGGCTAGGCTTCCTGCTCGCGGATTTACAGTCCAACCATGGCAGTTAGTCAGTTTTGAAACTGAAGCTATCTCACTGCAAACTCAAGATTTAGCACATTGGCACTGTTGTCTTGATCTGGTTCTTTTGACATATGTCTTACCAGGTTTCCCCAATCCTGATAGACGTAATTTAGATGACTTTCTTCAGCCATTATTAGCTCACAATGTCCAAGCTGATTGTTTCATTTCTTTATTTCCTCTCCAGTTCTAATATCTCTAGGTCTCTTTGTACTGTTCTGCAAAGCACCTGGGTTGTGCACAGCACCAGTTAATTTAGGCTCTTAGATCTGTTTGATGCATAGTATTATTGTTGTTTACTTTTGTTATGGCAATGTCAAAGAACATAATCAAGGATCAGGTCCCCCTGCACTCAGGGGAAACAGGCCAAAAGATAGTCCTTAGATCATAGGACTGGAAGGGGACCTCAAGAGGTTATCAAGCTCAGTCCCCTGCATTCATGGCAGGGATTAAGTTTTTTCCGACCATCCCTGACAGGTGATTTGTCTAATCTCTTCTTAAAATCTACCAATGGATGGAGATTCCACCACCTCTCTAAGGCCATTATTCCAGTTCCTTAACACCCTGACAGTTAGAAGTTTTCCTATATCCAACCTAAACCTCCCTTGATGCATTTAAACCCTTGCTTCCTTGTCCTTATCCTCAGAGGTAAGAGAAGTTTTACCCAGATGAGCTTACAATATGGGTGTCAGAATGTATGCAAGAAGTGGACACCATTACATTTAGGAAACATTTAGAACGAAAGCAGAGATACGGGCTGCCGTTAGCCAACGCCACATGAGAGTGACGTGGCTAGCATCATGGCAGAGATTAGGTTTAAGAGGGTTTGATAGGAGGATAAGGTGGTGACTTATACATTTTAATGGGATGTTTTCCCCCATGCTGGCTTAGCACACAGGGTCTAGAAAGGAGAAAACGCCAGGACAGACATTTAAGGCTTAGTTAGTAACTTGACTATTAATACTCCAGTGGCCCTTTCCACTTTCATTTTGTCCTTTGAGGCAAACTCCTATGCATTGTCTTGAGTGGGGAGTTTGTTTCATAAGCGCTGAACACAAAGTTCCTGGACTACTATTGTCACAAAACAGGCAAATATTTCTCTGGGATTCAAGAACAAAGTAGCCTGACGCCAAAACTTCAATCCCTTTTGGCTTTTATAAGCACAAATCAGGCAACACAAACAGTTCTATAACCAAGCAGGCACTATAGGAACCACGAAACTCGAGTCCGTCCTTCAAGTCTTATGTCCTACTGTTAGAATGGGTTACTCTAAGACCAAAGGGCTCAGAGATTAATTCACACTGGTTCATACTTTATCCTGATCATTTTCCAGTTCTTTGCATATAATGGTGATGACATGAAACAAATAGTGGTCTGATCTATTTACTTTACTGGGCAAAAGAAGTATTGAACATTTACTTAATGAACTTCAGTGTCAGAGCACAGCTCTAAAAACTCAGGTGTTTCTGGCCTAGACATAGGGTTCAATCCCCTCATGTCACCTTTGCACGTTTTCTCACATTTACCCAGTATATGGTGTGCAATGCAAAATAAGAAGTCATGACTCAGAAACACCTTGCAGCCATGTTTACTAGAAATAATTATAATAAAATACAAATCATGTAAAAATTGACAACAGGTGGCACCCAATCATTTATGCATTTGTTTTCTGTAGCTGGCAAATGGGGGACTCACAGTGCCGCTAAATTCATCTGCATGGACTCCTACAACTAATTATAATGAATGAATTTGGCTACACCGCTAGCAAATTCTGAATTTAGAAGGCAACCAAGTGCTTATTGAGAGATTAAATGACACATTTTATCAGACAAATTATTAATTATTCTGTATTTAATGTAGCACCAAAGAGCCCTGGGTCATGGTAGCATACCATATCTTGAGACCTTGACGTTTAGCAAAGCTTTGATATGTTCTCCCATATATTCTTTGCCAGCAAGTTAAAAAAAGTATGGGCTGGATGATTTGGACTATAAGGTGGATAGAAAGTTGGCTAGATCATCGGGACTCAATGGGATATTGATCAAAGGGCTCCATGTCTAGTCAACCAGTTTCAAGTGGATGCCCAAGGGTCAGTCCTGGGGCAGGTTTTCGTTCAATATCTCATTAAGATCTGGGGATTGGCGTGGACTCCACCCTCAGCAAGTTTGCAGATGACACTAACTCGGGAGGGTGAGTAGATACGCTGAGGGTAGGGATATGGATACAATGACCTAGCAATTAGAGGATTGACCAAAAGAAACCTGATGAGGTCAACAAGAACAAA